>NW_026542692.1:0-372400 GCF_028750875.1 Macrosteles quadrilineatus
ACTAAAACGGTAGTAGTTTAGTTAATTGGATAATAAGTTTAAGCTTTTTAATCATAGCTTACATCTTAACGTACAAATCAACTCTTGGTACCTCAAAAATATATTTTGGACCTGGTTCTTCCATCTCGTATTATTAAGCTACGATCATCGTAAAAGAAAGATTTCAATATACCCTTAATAAATATAAATCCTTTGAAATTGAATTTGTCATTCCGAATGAGAGCAAAGGTTTTATGATTGAACAATTTTGACATCATCCTAACAGGTTTATCCTTTTGAAATTTTATTGAATAATCTTTTCTAACTTATATCAAATGACGAAATAAAACTAAATTAGTTAAAATTAAAAGATAAAGTGAAATAAAGATATTTTTTCTGAAAATTCCTTATACATGAAAGTTTGTTTTACTAAAATAACAATTTTATTTTTATTTTTTAAATTGTATTATATTTTAAATGTTATGTATCATTGTTTTAACAGCAAACTAATATACAACAACTGCACTAGTTGAATAACGAAATGCACAAGTTTTAGTGTATTTTGTATTCTATATATGTAAGGTTAAATTATACTATAATGAACAAGCATTGTTTATTAAATCCCAATTTTCTTAAATATTTTTTATACTAAGCAAACAAATCAAAGTATTCTAGTTCCTAGGATATATTTCGAAACTGAATGAAACTACAATATTTTATTGTTAATATTGTCTGTAAAAATGTAGTCAAACAATTATGAAATTATTATTTTTCAATTACTTTAACAAACCCCCAGTAAAAGAGGGAGTTAAGAGCATTCTTCAATGCAAATGTAATCAGATAGGATAACAGCCTTAATATTCATAGCTTCTGAATTATTACCATCTGATTTTAAACGCTTACAAATTCAAATCGGAGTTTTGTTAATACAAAATGCTAATTGAGCTATTTACTATGTAAATGAAAACTGATAAATGTATTGAAATAAACTAGGCCATACAAGTTTTCACAAGTGCCTAAGCAATAAAATATTATTCATGAAATTTCCGTAAAAAAAAACTATTTTAGGAAATAAGGAGAATAGTAAATGTTATCGTAATTATTTGTAAAAATTGCAATGCAAATCCTACTAAAGCAAAGCTTTTAACAACGACCATACTTATACAGGGTGATTGGTACTCAGTGTGACTAAAGTTTGTTGGTGTAAGTACAAAGTAAATTAAGTGTGATGGTGCATACAAGAGGTTCCAAATCAAAAAATTGGCTTCCCAAAGAATTATTTTAAGTTTTTTTTTTCAAAAATAACCATGTTTTTAAACTTAATACAGTAATTTCGTGAAAATGGATTTGAGTAGATAATGCCATTTTATTGTTCTAAATAAAATTTAAAATAAGAATAATAGAAATTACGGAGGATCAGCAGTAAAAACTCCATTGTAATAGATCCGAAGGTTATTAATTAATTATAATTAAGGTGTTTCATAAAAAGTAAAGAAAAAAAACATCGGTCTATTGCATTTTTTTACACCTTATATATAAGAAGGTGGTCATATATTTTACGAAATGCACCATTTTATAAGCTTTCCAACCATATGCTACACTATTCAGGCTTAGATATGCTTTAGCGTGTTTTAGTGGTTTGAATACCAGAAAGCAGGGAACTTTCTTACTGTTTTTACTGTTAAAATCGAAACAAATATACAAGTTTGCTTAATACGTCCCGACTTTCTATGTTTTAAATGTTAAATACACCATTTTTGTAGTCTTCATAAAGTAAAGCGTACATAAGCAGACCTAAAGCTCAATAGTATAGGATATGGTTGTAAAGCTTATAAATGGCGCAGTTTTTAACATATTTGGCCACCTTCTTGTATACAGGGTGTAGAAAAATGTAATAGACCAATTTCTTTTATTTTTATCAAACACCAACACCAAAATTTTTATCTTTGGATCTATTTACAATAGAGTTTTTTATCATCCTAAGACTTATTACTTAGTATAGTAATATAAGTCTAACTTATATTAAAATAAGTTATTTAGTACGTTATCGTTGCAGCCGCTAAGCAGTTTCCGTCCGCCGTGTCTTCGTCGCGAGTGCCAGGAACCTGTGTCAAGTGCCAACTTTAGTTGATTAGGATTACTGGATTCCCCACAAGTGTTCCCCAAAAGTGTGCACACTTCCCTCATCTCTACTCAATCTACAAGTTGGCTACCCTCTTCCCAAGACGTCGTATTCCGCCATCCACTCACGGCTTCCGCCCATGTGCCACCTCTACTCTCTAGTGTTTCTTGTTACTCTTCACCCTTGGATTATTGGTGAGTCATAAATTACCCTCTTTACGCCCCATTTAATGGTAATATAAGTATAGACTTATTACTATACTAAGATCCTCCATTGTTTTATATAATTATTATTCAAAGTTTTATGTAGAACATGAAAATGACATTATCTACTCAAATAATTTTACAATAATTGAGAAAGGTTTAAAAATGGTTATTTTAGAAAATTATTATAATAATTCTTTGGAACCTCTTATATGCATCATCACACTTCATTAACCATTTACTAACACCAAAAAGTTGTTGACACACTGAGTACCAATCACCCAGTATACCTCATTGCTCTAGATATGGGTAGATGTAACATAATCAGCTGATTGGAGGCTCGGTTCTGGACCCTTGTGTAACTAACTTGCCTCACTAGACCAGTGTAATGTAACTAGACTAGGGCAGTAACTAGATGAGGTCCTGAAACCTTCAATAAACTTTTCATAACAAAGACAAGACTGTTGTCCACTAACTAAGTAACTTGTGGTTTAAGTTTATACATGGTTTGGACTAAGATGTGTATTAAATGAGGTAGCTGGACCAGAAAAGCTCGTTGTTTCTAATTTTACATTAGGTATTTCTAGCTACAGCAATACTCCATAATTTGGGTTTTTTAATCCTGTAGACAAAATAATATTCACCAATGCTAGTCAAATATTTAACATGTTACAGTTTAAAATAGTTATACAAATGTTTGAACTGTGTACCTAAATAAAATATTTATGAAATTATAATTTCGTAACTTCTTATTCTTCACAATACGTCAACGGGTGTTACATGTCAAAAATGCACACAAGTGTCACATTAGTAAATGAAATTCTGTTTATAATTTTAATTGAAATAAAGTAGATACAGTATATGGATTTCAAATAGAATCGGTTAGTAGGAAATTCCGATTTTGACATCAAAGTTAATAAAATAACTAACTAAATGCAATTTTAAAATTCTATTCAAAACAATTTCTTTGAAGAAACCCCAACTAAAATTAAACATTCCAAAACTAAGTGCTGGATTCTACATCTCTTCCGTAACGATCTCCATTCTAACTCAAAACAATTTAATCTTTTGGTTTATGTCTAAACGCTGCTTTACTTGATACTTTTTACTTTCTCCCCTATACCATAGTATATGGAGAAAGTATTGTTTTCGTCAAAATTTTCGAGTTTGAGTTTTGAGTGGATATATTCGTTTTGGGTCCCCCTGGACCCAAAAAAGTGGTTTTCGAAGTGATGTCTGTGTGTGTGTGTGTGTGTGTGTTGGGGAATAATACATTGTGAGGTCCGACGTATGGATACACACCAACAACGTGAGCTCCGTTTTCAATGTGAGCTCCGACCCCCCGGAGCTCGGATTGAGAAAGCCTCTGATTCGTTGTCCTGATGACTTCGGCATCACGGAAATACCCGAAATAACTCGAAATAGGTTGGACCTCACTTTACTGCTTTTTACCAAAGTGTGCGAGTGCAAGAGCTTCCTGGAATCGACACCACGTCGCGCTACGATCGCGTTTACACTCTTTGATGCACACCAACATGGTTCCATACAGTCAATGTGAGTTCCGCCATTGTTCTGACATCCGCTCCGCATTTAGTTGTTTTCAGCGCGTTATTCTCGAATTTCTAGTGCCAGAACGCGATCCAGACTACTAGTACTACTAGTATATCCATCAATGTCGTGTTTATACGCACTGAGGAGGGGGGAGGTAGCTTCGTCGTCAGCATAGCATTGTTGATTGTTGTAGTTTGTTGCGTTCTCCAGCTGTGTTTACCGCTGGAAATAAAATAGACTGTAAATTAAGATAAGGATAAATTACATACCGATAAACCAAAGCCTTCTCTGAGGGTATAGTAATGGTTTCCCCGAGCAAAGCTCAGTACCCTGGTACCGTACTTATTTATTATTCTTGTTGCTCTACCAATTCTCCGAATCAGTACAATAGTCAGCCATCTTGAAACAGCTGTTCCGTCGTCTGTTCATTAAAATGCTAAATTTTATCCACAACTAACTGTTTACATTTCATTTTAGTATTAAGTTTTTTTTTTATTTTTATTTCGGGACGTGATTTTTATTTCCTTCCCGATTTTTGGGGTAAAAAACTAGGTTAAATATTATTGCAGATAGCAATAATATTTAAAACATGCATCGTACTAAAAAACAATTCTGTAGGCTATACAAATTAAACAAGTGACAAGATCTGTTGTTGACTAAAAACATTTAATTTTTGGTTCAATTAACTATGAAACATCAATCTAATTATAAACCTCCACATGCTAACCTTAAATAGACATTTAACGTGAATACGACATGAATACAACTACATAAAAAAAACTTGAGTAAAGTCTTAAGGCCTGATAAATTGTTACTTGTAATTGTAAAATAGCAGTAGAGTTTAGCAGGCCCAATCCTAAATATTTTAACGTGTGCCTATCACAATTTTTGCATGACTTTAATCCTCATTGTGATATCATTGTGAAGATCTCCCGTGATGACGGAGCCATCGTGACCATGTTCGCGGCGCTATATTCAGTTGTCCAGGTGTCTCAGCAGTCAACACATCTCGCAATCTCGGCGCCTGATCCACAACCATAGATCTCTATATAATACAACAACATACCAAATACAATATTATACAGAGTGATTGGTACTCAGTGTGACAAAAGTTTTTTTGATGTAAGTACAAAGTAAATGAAGTGTGATGATGCATATTAAATGTTCCAAGTCTTAAAATTAGCTTCCCAAAAAATTATTTTATGTTTTTCAAAAATAACCATCCATGCTTTTAAACGTAATTCAGCGATTTCTCAATTACCTGTATATGGATTTGAGTAGATAATGTCATTTTCGTGTTCTACAAAAATTTTTAAATAAGAATATTAGAAAATGGCGGGGATCAGTTGTAAAAACTCCATTGTAAATAGATTCAAAGATAAAAATTAAGATGTTTGATAAAAAAAAACAATGGTCTTTTGCATTTTTTACACCCTGTATACAAAAAAGTGTTGGAATATGTTAAAAACTGCGCCATTTTATAAATTTTCCAACCATATGCTACACTATTGAGGTTTAGATATATTTTTTTGTTTTAGTGGTTTGAATACCAGAAAACAGGGAACTTTTTTACTGTTTTTACTGTTCAAGCTGAAACAAAAATACAACTTTTGCTTAATACATGCCGACTTTCTATATTTTAAATATTAAAGACACCAATGCTTTGTAGTCTTCAAACCACTAAAGCGTACATAAGCAGACATAAAGCAACATTTCCCGCGTCCCTCGCTGCCCACGCTCTTGGCGCGATCGTCAACATGTCTCATGGTTGTGGTACCATCATCAACATGTCTCACGGTCGTGGCACCATCGTCAACATGTCCCTCGCTGCCTACACTCATGGTACCATCGTCAACATTTCTCACGGTCGTGGCGTAATCATTGACATGTTTTGCGGTTACGATGCCATTTTCAACACTTCTCGGTTATGTCGCCGGTCACGGAATTATCGTCAACATGTTTTGCGGTCAAAGTACCAACGTCAACATGTCTCATGGTTACAGTGTTATCGTCGACGTTTGTGAGGTCACGGCTTTAACCGTCTACGTTTCTTACACTCACGGTGCCATCATTGACATGTCTCGTGGTCACGGCGTTAACTTCAACATACCTCGTGGCACAGAAAACATACTTACATTTTCTGTGTTTGTTGTTACTTCGCCAGCATGAATATCTCCCGCGATTACGGAGACATCTTCATTGTCTCCTGGGTCCGCCAAACCATCGTGAAATTCTCTCGCAATCACGGAAGTGTCACCATCGCCACTCGCGACGCAGCTTATCCCGTCCCGATGATCGGAAATATGTTTTCCACGAAAATTGTCCGAACTGTCGGGAACCATCCATCCATATTATGCAATGTACCCATTGTAACATTGGACGTTCACGGTGCATAGCGCGTGAGGATTCTAAGGAAGTATATAGCCTACCTGTAGGTTGCATGGGTTCAACATTTTAGCCTTGTCGGTTCCGTGGATTCAGTGTTTAACCAGGACAGCAAACAGACAATTAAAACCACCTTTATTATGATTTTATTACCAGGAGATCAAGGCTTGCTCGGTTGTGGTTAATTGGGTTTAATCGTTAAAAAATATCAAACCTAGGACACATTTTACAATTTACGATAAATATTTTTGTTACAACCCAAACCCATAAACATGTGATTGCTGAAATAATAACAACTCTGTAATGTAAAAGTATGTAATTAAACAAAAGTGTGATAAGCATAACGATCTTCCTTGAAGTTTGTACCGATCATGAATACTAGAGTACCGATGGTGTCAACCCACCTCCCCGCCGAAGGGAGCCAACGATTCTTCTTCTTCGTACCAATGATTTTAAAAACCAAATTAAATAATATCCAGGATTCCTCAAATAAAAAGGGGGCCTGGGGCTTCTGGCAGAGCCCCGAGCGAGCCAAAGGCGAGTATAGATTTTATAGTCTCTGATTTATGTTATACAACCGTGAATATGGGCGAATTTCACTCGTTTATATTGTAACAATAACACAATATGCATTATTCTTAATTCAGAAAAAAACCATGACTGATTCTACACGAGCGTAAAAACCGCGACGGAATTCCTACGTGAACTCACAAAAGTTTTGTGCAAATTACACGTGGCGTCATCATATAGACGCGGGATGTACGGACACAGTGTAGCTTGGTTTTATAGCTGGAGTTGTCCAACCCAAGCTATTAATTTGGACGAACTTATTCTGAATCTAAATCGGCGTGCACTCTGGACGTACCGCGACGCGGGAATCCGTCGCGGGTTTCATGCTCGTGTAGAATGGGCCTTTTACTGGGAAAGGTTAACGAAATACCTGTTGTAAAATATAGTCGTAGGCACCTGGTACAAAGCATTCCACCTATTTTTTAATCCAAGCAAACCCATAAGCATTCAGTACTTGGAAAGGTAAAGGAAATATGAGTGAGCAGAATACAGGGATGTCCCTTTAATCCCATCACACGTTACTCCAAATAGACTTCATTTGCAAATTCTTATATTTTCCTTCTGCATCAGGCCATCGGCCATCCTAGTTATTGGGGTGTCGGGTCACTCGGCTCAGTTGCTCAGTTCAGTTCGTGTTGTTGCAAGAGTGTGATTGACCTCCAATTTCCAACCTAAAATTGTTTAGGTTTTACCTGGTAATAAATCGCAAAAAAGAACTCTATAATCCATAAAATTAAGGGTCAGCTGTCGATAAAACTATTTTTCTAAATTCTCAAAAGTGGTGGTAATTTAGGCCTATTTTGTTTCGTCATCAGTTTATAACATATTAAAATGTTTTTATGAAAAACCACCCAAATCACTGTTTTGTATGCTACTAGATACGCTTTCTTCAATTCTTTACTGCAAACGTCACTTTTCACTAAATGTCAATAATATGACGAGATAAATACATCGTCTGAAAACAAATGTCAATCCGTTGATCTGTTTAGAGAATTGTTCTTCCTATAAACTCTAACTTGTCTTCTAACTTTTATCTTTAAGTTATAAGTAATTTACAATCAGTGACGTGTTTTGGAATCACTCGCAGTACAATTAATTTAGTAACCAATTTTACACTATATTCGTCATTGATACCAGGACCAACTTTCTAGTTGGTCCTGCATTAGTACATGTTTTTGAAAAAAAATTATTCTCGGTCCAAGGTACCAGTACAACAATGTGCAAACAGAAATATTATTTTGTAAAAGGGAATAGCAGTCCTACACAATCACAAGTTTTTTCAAATTTTTAAACTTGTAACGCTTAATTAAGTCAGCATATCTTAACAATGTGTCATTATACATTATTATATTTAGTAATTTTATTGCATGGAATACTTTTATATTTTATATAATATATATTGAACTTATCCAAAATACATAAAAATGAAGCTAGCAACCATAGGAGAGATGGAGATAAGGCCTGAATCAATCAGTACTTGACTAACGAACATTTTAAAGTTTACTGTTTGGAAATAGTCAAATTATGATTTTGAAGTCAATGTCGTTATTATGGTATTTCATTTGTATAAGGCAAAAAGTTCAAATCATATTAACTTATGATTGCCAATAGATTTTGGGTTTCCTTAAAACAATTATATAAAACTGTCTGCAAATGTCAATAAAACTGATTTTATAAGAAATTGTAGATTCTTCTGTTGCTCTGTAGGCGACCATTTTGGTCACACAAGGAAGTCCAAACTTATATCTTAGTTTGAACAACGTCATCTTGATTTTACATTGCTCAAGATACATAATCGACACATAGGCTTTCAAAAAAAATAAGTAAAGAAAGTAACTAGTGATGGACCGCGCAGACATAGGAACAGTCTAGACTTGCCTCTTTGATGCTACAATAAATCTCAAATATAAATGTTAGTAAATTAAAAAAAAAATTGGAATAAATCTTTTACATATGTTTTGAAATAAAAACAAAGAAGATCTTCTTTTAATCTTGAATCGTTTCTTAAATCTTGAAAACAATTTATTTCAACTTTGACATAACTAAAAAGTCTTGATTATTAAAGGTAACGTTATCCCTTTATATAGTTGGTTTTATATAGTATACATTACATTGCAGAATTGACTGGCAAATGAGTAATCGAAATTTAAGCTTACTTGCTAATGATAAAATCACGATCAGCTGGATTGAAGTAAACAAAAATCAGCAGTAAATGCCTTCTAATGCTATTCTTATGGAGAACATTGTAAACGTTATATCTAATTTTGTGTTAAGATTTTGGGAATTTCACTATTTATCCCGCCGTCACGGGATAAAGACCTTTAATTTGAGCCCTCTCACGTCGTTCTACGACTTCCCAGTCGCCCACAATTTTGACGCAAAGAATCGGCTTACGTAATTAATATATAGATTCCCATGAAACTGACAATTTACCCAGCACATTAAGGCCTTAATTCCAAGTATCTCAGTTCGTAAACCATACATACAATGTGACGATAAAATATCAACAAAATAGCATGTAGTTTTATGTAATCCTCACGACATTTCATTTGGTCCATTGACTTTAAATCCAATAATTGTAAAAATTATTGGAGCTTTGAAAAAAACTTCATATAAAATCCTTACACTAATAAAAGACGACGTCATGAGCGCGTCAAATGAGCTACAGCGGCTAGGGCATAGCCACATGAATACAGAACGGAATGAAGGAACTAGAACGGAGAACTGGCAACAGCGCACGCGAGAAGTAGGGGGGGCGCACACACCGCTCAAGCACTACAACGCATTAGTGGCATCCTATCCACACACTGTTGATATATACCGATTTGTGGCATGGTGCCACAATTTAAAAACTGGAATGTTAGATGTTAAAATGGAGTGTTCATTAAAAATATCGATGCAGACATGTTTCTACCACCTTCCTTCATCCACTGGTGGCCGCAGGTTGAAAGATGCCACAATTAGGTGTTTGCGAGTATTCGGTAAAACCCCGTATGTGTGTGTCTGTGTGTGTGTGTGTGTGTGTGTGTGTGTGTCTGTGTGTCTGGATGTGTGCAGAGCTAGAGACCACACCTGTGGTCCAATTTTGATGAAATTTGGTATGTTGGTTCTAATCTATGGTATCTCCAGGCGTTTTTTTTTAATTTTTTTGAAATTTTTATTTTTAATGGGAATTTTCCCATAAAAACCCATAAAAAAAACTGGAAAAATCGAATTTTCTCAAAAACGGCCCGAACGATTTTGATAAAAATTTAGTATGTTATAGTCCTTTATATTCTGAACAAAATGGTACAAATCCCATTTCTGTAAAAATTATGGTTCAAAAGTTATTGTAAATTATGTCATTTTCCCATAAAACCCCCATAAAATAACAGAACAATCGGATTTCCCAAAAATGGCCCGAACGATTTTGATAAAATTTAGCACGTTATAGTCCTTTAAATTCTGAACAAAATTGTACAAATCCCATTTGCGTATATTTACTCTCACTACTGACACATGATAAAGGTTGTTGACAAAAACTTATGGGAGAAAGTATGTGTCAGAATGCTGATACCGTTTATTTGTACTAACTGTCAACGGTGTGTCTAATTTGTGTCCTCTTAACTCGTTATAGTAAATTAAAGACAGGTGTATCCGTTCTAAAAATAACTTACTGTAATCATTATTACAGTACGGCACATAACTCTAATAGATTGTATTATATCTTGAATTAAATATTTTTTTCTGCCAAGCTTTTATAAGTCTTTTTTAAACGCTCTTCCTATTTGAAAATATGTTTAAAGTAAAATGTTGCACTGTTAATAATATTTATAAACTATGCTTTAAATGGGTTTTTAACTGTTCAAGCTATTTTGAATTTATTAATTAAAATGCTAGCTTTTAATTCTAATTAATTTAGTATCACGTTTAATTGATTTATTATCATGTTATGAAATAAAATTATAAGGGAGCAGTTATTACAAGACGAAATTGTTGCTCTAAACTATAAATACATCGAAAATCTTCAAATGTGTGTAAAGTCTACTTGAAGTTAGTGGATGTAAAGTTTTTTTTTACGTGAACCCACCCTAGAAAGTATAGCATATCACAGACATCCTGCGTTACAAAGGAGTTGTATGACAAAGCAAATAATGTTATTTGAAAACCATTGATTGTTTGGAAGAAGTGCTGGTATTCGGTTGTCTTTGAAGATATGCTAAGAAAACCAGTGACTTTGGTTTAGCTTATAAAGTATGTATTTATTACTGAACAAAGTTATGTTTAAATCAGCAACTGCTAAAACATTTTCTCGACAACTAATGAGAACTGTCTTGATTTACTGGGCTTTTTAACTGTTTTATAACTGATTATTTAGTCGACTAATCTTTCTTGTAATACAAGTTTTAACACTTCGTATTTTTGTAGTATTGAGTATGGTTGAATTTAATACCACGTGTATGCCCTTTTAGCACAGCCTTAGGAAGTTATCTGGTCTAATGGTGGGTCGTGGGGCTTTGGTTTCCAAAATCGTGGGCTCGAATCCCACCAATCATTACTGGAAAGCATGTGATGATTCCACAAACCTGTAAAAAGGTTCCGGGAGAAAGCTGAATATTCCAGGATGTGAAGGTGGGACAATATGAAAAACATACTGTCAAGTGCAACATGCAATCATCAATTAAACCCCAATCGTATATCATTGATTATAACGTATCCACTTATAACAACTAAGAGAATACAAAATACAAAGACTGTTTTGCTCTGATATATGTTAATCTCCAGCTGAGTGGCAGAATGACATTGTTGTTGAGAACACAAGAGTGGCTTTCTTAGCTTCACTACATGTTATTTACATATTACAAAAAATGGTTGAGTGTATTTCAATTTATTAACAAGGGTATAATTGAATCCACAAACACAATATAATGTACAAGAGAAAAAGCGTATAACAGTATATGTTTTATGTAAAGGTGATTCCTTTAATCGTTTATCTTATCATTACATAAACAATGAATGACTGACGGTACCCAATATTTGTTAAAACCAAATATGTAATGGTTAAATTTTTATATACGACAAATTACGTAAAATATTACCTACTTCTGTATCATCTGAGTGAACAAGTCATACCACATGACACAGTCGTACCTTAAACAACAGAAAATCAACAAAAAAAAATTAACTAGATTTTATGACACAAGATAAAAATTCTAATATTTTTAAAATATCGGTAAAACTTCTAAAATAATCTGTCATGGTCTAATTAACAAGCAGAGTTTTGTTCTTCAAAATTCCCACGGTTCAAAAGATAACAGCGATTAATATATTTTTATATTCACGGCAAAGGAATATATATATTTTTTTTAGATATGAGAGAACCTCCAAACGTAAACTTTTCCATACGTTTGTGAATAGACTATCTAAAAGAAATACACTTCATGGGGAAATAAAATAAAATATTGTCCTGTAACCGTATAATTTGATTGAATTGTCTAAACTCAAAAATAAATAACATTTCCCATCACAATATTTATTTTAAAATCACAAATCACATTACTAAAAGAAACTACTGGTAATTGAAAAATGTCTAGGTCTAGTGTTTCAAACAATCGTCCCTAAGCAAGGATACTGGGTCCTGTGAATAAAATAATAATGGAATAGGTTGTGTTAGAAAAAACAATTTCTTTATGCCAACCTCGCCTGTAAGAGAGACAGTAGTTATGAACGAATGTAGCGTGAAATAAAAAGGTTGACGTATTTCGTAAAAATTATATAAGACATCTAAAAACTTTGTTGAAAGATAAAATATATATTTAAGTGTACCATTCGCATTCTGTAAATTAATCTAATGGCCAGATGCCGTCTTGCATTTTAAACAAATTAATTGCGGAAGTAAATGGCAATGATATGTTAAATATCAGGCTTTATTACTTACAAAAAAACTGTGTTAACATTAAAACAAGACAAACATACAAAGCAAACAGCCTCATTAATCTTAATATTTTAGAAAATATTTAGAATTTTGTAGTACCCTATATTGCACTGTTATTCTATAAACCTCTTGTGCGTCTAACTCAGACGTTCACTCGGTAACTAATGGTGACATTTCTACGCTTTTAGTGAAATTGGTGCAACCACACTCTCATCTGCAAGAGCTTCCGAAAGCATTCATTTACTCTAGGAAGAATGTGTAATGCCTAATAGAAGATTCACATAATTGCGGGAAAAGACAAATACTTTGCGAAATATCCATTCAGTTATCAAAACATGAATTGACTATCAGGGAGCTTAATATAATAAATAAATAATTCACAAACATCGAGGAACATTAAATACTCGGTGGAACATTACTACGTTTGCCAAAACATTTATAATACCCTTGGAAGAACATGCTCGTACGGAAACGTCATGAAGCTTACAGAAACATTATTGCAATGTGATTGATTACACATTAAAAGAAACATTTATCCATATATTTACAGGCTTGCTGGAGCTTACGCCGTTTGACTGTAACACTTAAACATTCACACAAAAAGTATACGTATTTTGTAAAAAAATATCATGAAACGTTTTTTTGGGATTATTCTAGGACTAACGGAAATATTTGTCTTCTCCTTACAATTTAATTTTACATTATAAAATTTACTGTTTATCATTAAATATCAACATCAAATGCTGCACTTGTTCATTCTGGGGTTAAATACCCTTAAAGATCATTCCAACCATTGATTTTTCGCCCCAGTCACTTTGTTATGATGAAGTCCTAATAGCTGATAGTTTTTCCAAACCAGGCTGTTATGACAGCCGTTGATAAGGATAATGGGACAAGGGAGAAGACTATAGGTGATATTTCTATTGCAAGGGACACGAAGAAATAAAATACCCTATGTCTTTAAGACTTAAACCTATTTAATAAATAAAGTAATTTAGTCAACAATAACATAAGTTTTTTAAGATGTTGGAGGGTTTTTTTTATATTAGTTTTGTTTTATTTTTTTTACATTTGCACGTTAATAAGACATAAAAAGTACAAACATCTCATGATTATGTTCCTGCACGATGAAACGAAGCTCTCGTATCCACATTGGTCCACTGCTGGACATTTTACGAGCTTGTTTTAGATTTCCCTCTGGTCAGAGCTACTTTATTATTACCAGGATCAAAGTGACATCACTCAGGCGTCACTTTACAATGTCTTTACTTAATAAACAAAGCCTAACTAATTTTGATGTAATATGAAAAATAAAAATAAATCCCAGTAACGGGTTTTATTAAAGACATGTTTCCTAATATCTACTACATGTATCAGATACCAATAATCAGATAACAGGATACGGTATGCTTGACTGTCTTGACAAAAATCCAGTTCAAGACTTTATCAAACACAAGGTAAACGAATATTTTGATAAGACAACAGCATCGTACAATCTACGCCGTTACTTAATGGTTTGAATCCAGGAGATAGAAATAAAGCTAAACGAGATTTCAAATTTTTTTTTATGACAGTGTCACCACACTGAAGAAGAAGCAGAGTAGGCTAACGTCTAATGATTTTATACAAATTTCAGTCAAAGATTTTGTCATGTTTAACGATAATTATTGATTGAAGGGAGAGTTAAATTTTCAGAACATATAATAAAAATATCATTAAAAATTTTAATTTTATATACATAAAAAGTTGGATCAGTTAATTGGAGGCTTTTATGTTATTTGTAGGTATAACTTGTTACATTTAAAAGTTTAAGTCTTCAATTTCAAAAGGCATTTAGGGTTCCAAATCTATATTTAACCTAAAAAAATGTTTAACCCCACCCCCACCCCATTCATAATTAAATACTGGTTTTGTGGTTACAAAGCATCGAAACTTAATTAAAAGTAACATAAGTAAAATAAAAAAAGTTGCTGTTAGGATTTTATAAAAATAAGAGCAATATAATTAGGAATTAAATTTAATAAACTACTACCAATACTATTTAGAGCAAAAAAAGTGAACTAGGCTAAAACTAGTGTATAATAGATTATCATTTTCAAAATGCAAAGCTCTAACTGTAACGGAATTTCTCTTATCATGCTGCTAAACTCGCAGTTAATGGTCATATCGGAATGTGTGGTGTATGCAGCTATTGTGGGTACTACATCATGGGAATAGAAAATGAAACGGTGCAATAGCAAACATTGGTTATTAGTTTTAGTAAATAGAAAAAATAAGAATGCTGCTTATCAGCGAGCGTTCTTCGGTATAAACTGTTTTAAAGGGTAGTTTCTCTCGTTCTAACTTTAAAGTAATAAAAGAAAATACACATAGATTAACTGTTTACAGTACTATAGCTATCTTAAACTGGATATAATATTTTAAACATATAAATAAGAAAAAAAAATATTTAACCCCTTCTTATGTGGAGAAAAAATACTAGCTTAAAACTTAAACTAAAATATTTAAAAGTGTAAAGTACTTAAAAAATGATTCTTTTGGCAACTCATGTATTTTGTATAACAGAGCTTGAGAGAAGCGTCCATGTTATTGCCGTTTTACTGAGATAATCGATGTGTTTACGCCCCAACCACAACTACCACACCCTTCTAGCGTAACTGTTTTTGGTTTCATTTAACGTTGAATATTTATCTCATTTAGTAAAACGTTCATAATCATTAAGTTTTTCGTAAAATTAACACTTTAAGATGTAAACAACCTGTAATATATAAAAGATTTTTTTGTGGTTATACAATTTTGTAATGGTAATTCATATCCAGTTTTTTTTTTTTTTTTTTACTTACATACATGTGTTATAAATATGTTTAAATTTGCTCAATGGGTAATTGGGGATAATGAATACTAATCTTTTACTGTAATTATCACATATTTTATGAATTATTAATCGACACATAATTATGTTTTTTTACAGTTATCTGACAAAGTGGGCTTCTTTGCATTGGTTGTAGTACGCATAGTAGCTAATTGCTGCATTTACTTACTATTGCCAATATTGCCGCACTAGTTTTACTTTTGCCACACTCCAGTATTACAACCAAACAACTCAAAACAGTGTTCTTTTGTTAGGCATGTCACACGTAACTTAATGCCACAATATAATTTACAAATCAATTATACCAGTAAATATATTTATTTGATTGTCTCCATCGCATTAAAACTAAAATGTAAACTAAAACAAATTTATAACAGAATATCGTTACAAAATGCAAAGCTCTCTATCTGTAACGGAATTTCTCCCTTATCATGTGGCTAAACTCGCAGTTAATGGTCATATCGGTATGTGTGGGATGCAGTTATTGTGGGTTCTACATCATGGTAATAGAAGGAAATGGTGCGTAAACTGAAATCGGATATTTAAATGTTACAAAAATTATAAATACATTTACTGATTATAAGCAAACCTTAAACTTATGCTAACTTTAAACGGATGAAATAAAACGCACATAGTATCTAATTACGTTACCTCAAACCGTATACTATATTTTAAACATATGAACAAGACAGAGTTATAAAGACCCTACCTTAAGGGGGGGACAAAAAATTGCTTATATTATACTTTTTTAGGTTATAAACCAGTTTTTGTTGTACTATAAGTACTTTATTATAGTATGTTTAAAATAAATTATGTTATTAACTTTTTATTTTGTAATAATTCATCAAATCACCCAGTAAGAAGCGCCTGTAAGGGCTGTAAGAAGCGTCAATGTTATTGCCGTTTTACTGGGATAATCGTTCTGTTTTCGCTCCAGCCACAACCATCGTTCCCTTCTAGCGTAGCTGTTTTTGGTTTTATTTAGCGTTGACTATTTATAATTTTTAGTACAATGTTCATATTCAATCTAATATATAAAATTCTCGTGTCACAACTCCTCCGGAACGACTTCACCGATCGTTATGAAATTTGGTGTGTAAATTCTGTAGGTATACGAATAGGACGTAAACTATTTCCCGTTTCGAAATTCTTAAAAGGGCTCCGCCCCAGTGGCTCTGGGGTTTCCCATGTTAACCTTATGAGAAATGGAATTAATGAATCTTAACAGCTGTTTCAATTAAACAAGTTGGTTCTGTTCTATGATGTTCAATAGCATTAAAGTTACAAGGATTACCAACAGGGTGCAGCACTATTATTTATTTTACATTTATGAGAACAGCTAATTTGCAACCAAAAGGCAAGTGAGCGCAGCGAACGAGCTCCAACCTAAAGGTGAGTGAGCGTAGCGAACGAACTTCAACCTGGAGGCGAGTTAGCGTAGCAAACGAGCTAACCTGAAGACAAGTGAGCGCAGCGAACGAGCTCCAACCTAAAGGTGAGTGAGCGTAGCGAACGAGCTCCAACCCAAAGATGAGTGAGCGTAGCGAACGAACTTCAACCAGGACGTGATTGAGCGATGCGAACGAGATCATCTTGAAAATTAAACGTAACGGTACTTTCTTTCCATCGGTCTGTCTTAGGGGAAACCTATAACTTAGGCGATACGAAGTTCGCCGGGTCAGCTAGTGTCTTAATAATATTAAGACATTTAACATATTAAAAAAAACTGCAATATTACAAGTAGACTTTTCTCTGGTACAGTTAACCGTTAACCATTATAGTAATTCATATCTAAATTTATATAACTCTACCCACAAATCGGTCGTAAAAATGTTTTAATTTGGTTGATGGGTAATTAAGGATAATGAAGTAAAATCTGTCATTTGCAATTATTATTTGCAATTATTGTGGATTTAAGAAAAAAACTGTAGCTATTAGGATGTCAACTTAACATTAACAAATTGCTAAAAAGCCATGGAAACTATATCATACTGGTATTGTAATTAATTTTCACTTTGAAAGTTACAAAAAACTCACAAATATAAAATAAGATGCAATGAAATGTACAAAAATGTTAGCTTAAGGTCTATGTTCCTTCGATTATTAGATCTAAAGTGTCTGAAGAAAGACATATTACTAGGTGGCGTTCGCAGAGGCATCCACAAAATTGAGCGGAGTCATCAAGGTTTCATATTATATTGTTTTTGTCTTACTGCAGTAAAAACAGTATTTTTTCATGAATGCACTGCGGGTCTAAAGTAGCATTTTTAATATTTAGGGAGTAAAAATCGTTTTTAGCCTCTATGGAGTAAAAATCAGCTGTTGTCAACTCAGTTGTAAATTTCGATTGTAAACGATTGCATGTATCGAAAATATGTATCGATTTGTGCTTCGTAATCATTTTTAACATATTACAGTCTACAGTCTCTTCCCGTAGCATTTTAGCATTGCAGATACATTAATCCATTCTCAAACTCAACACTGCTCACATTTACTACTTCCTTCACCACACCCTACGTCGTGGACCTGTTTCCCTCTCTTCCCATAGCATTTTAGGATTGCAGATACATTAATGTAATTGCCAAATACAGTTCCCACACTCTGCGCTGTTAACCTTACTACTTCCTTCACCATTTACTACGTCGTTGGCCTGTTTCCTTCCTTTCTCATAGCATTTAAGTATTACAAATTCACTTATCCATCTGCTCAAACGGTTCCCCCACTCTGCACTGCCAGCCTTTACTACTTCCTTCACCACTTACGTCGTGGACCTGTATTCATCGCTTTCCATAGCATTTTAGTATTTTAGATACGTTAATCTAATTGCAACAAACATCCCCACTGTCCGTACTGCTAGACTTTACTACTTCTTTCACAATTTCCTATGTCTTGGGCATGCTTCCATCCCTTCTCATAGCATTTCAGCATTGCAGTTACATTAATCGAACTGCTACAAACGGTTTCCAGTTCCCACACTCCACACTATTCACCTTACTACTTCTTTCACCTGTTCCTACGTCGCGGATCTGTTTCCCTCTCTTCCCATAGCATTTTAAGATTGCAGATACCTGAATCTAATCGTCATAA
Organism: Macrosteles quadrilineatus; assembly: GCF_028750875.1. Classification (NCBI taxonomy): domain Eukaryota; kingdom Metazoa; phylum Arthropoda; class Insecta; order Hemiptera; family Cicadellidae; genus Macrosteles; species Macrosteles quadrilineatus. The sequence goes on from NW_026542692.1 coordinate 18,684, forward strand.
ACATATCCCACACTCCGAACAGCTCGCCTTTACTACTTCCTTCGCCACTTCCCACATCGCGGACCATTTTTCCTCCCTTCCCATAGCATTTTAGGATTGCAGATACCCTTATCTTATCATCATAAACAGTTCCCACACTCCGGACAGCTCGCTTTGACTACTTCCTTCACCACTTCCTACGTCACGGGCCTGTTTCCCTCCCTTTCCCATAGCATTTTTGATTGCCCATACCCTTATCTAATCGTCATAATAGTTCCAACACTCCGGACAGCTCGCCTTGACTACTTCCTTCACCACTTCCTACGTCGCGGACCTGTTTCCCTCCCTTCCCATTGCACTTACAGATTGCAGATACCTTAATCTAATCGTCATAAACAGTTCCCGCACTCCGGACTACTCGCCTTGACTACTTCCTTCACCACTTTCTACGTCGCGGACCTGTTTTCCTCCCTTCCCATAGCATTTTAGGATTGCAGATACCCTAATCTAATCGTCATAAACAGTTTCCACACTCCAGACTGTTCACCTTTACTACTTCCTTGACCTCTTCATACGTCACGAACCTCAAGCTAGTGTCGTCATTTGATTATAGTACCTGGGGACCGAGCTTTGCTCGGGGAAAATCATTAGTTCACTCTGAAAGCACCGTAGTATTGGAGATACATAAATCCACACATCTACATCCTACACAATTTCCTACGTCATGGACCTGTTTCCCTCCATTCCATTGCATTTAAAGATTGCAGATACCTTAATCTAATCGTCATAAACAGTTCCCACACTCCGGACTACTCGCCTTGACTACTTCCTTCACCACTTCCTACGTCGCGGACCTGTTTCCATCCCTTTCCCATAGCATTTTTAATTGCCCATACCCTTATCTAATCGTCATAATAGTTCCAACACTCCGGACAGCTCGCCTTGACTACTTCCTTCACCACTTCCTTCGTCGCGGACCTGTTTCCCTCCCTTCCCATTGCACTTAAAGATTGCAGATACCTTAATCTAATCATCATAAACAGTTCCCGCACTCCGGACAACTCGCCTTGACTACTTCCTTCACCACTTCCTACGTCGCGGACCTGTTTTCCTCCCTTCCCATAGCATTTTAGGATTGCAGATACCCTAATCTAATCGTCATAAACAGTTTCCACACTCCAGACTGTTCACCTTTACTACTTCCTTGACCTCTTCATACGTCACGAACCTCAAGCTAGTGTCGTCATTTGATTATAGTACCTGGGGACCGAGCTTTGCTCGGGGAAAATCATTAGTTCACTCTGAAAGCACCGTAGTATTGGAGATACATAAATCCACACATCTACATCCTACACAATTTCCTACGTCATGGACCTGTTTCCCTCCATTCCATTGCATTTAAAGATTGCAGATACCTTAATCTAATCGTCATAAACAGTTCCCACACTCCGGACTACTCGCCTTGACTACTTCCTTCACCACTTCCTACGTCGCGGACCTGTTTCCATCCCTTTCCTATAGCATTTTTGATTGCCCATACCCTTATCTAATCGTCATAATAGTTCCAACACTCCGGACAGCTCGCCTTGACTACTTCCTTCACCACTTGCTACGTCGCGGACCTGTTTCCCTCCCTTCCCATTGCACTTAAAGATTGCAGATACCTTAATCTAATCATCATAAACAGTTCCCGCACTCCGGACTACTCGCCTTGACTACTTCCTTCACCACTTCCTACGTCGCGGACCTGTTTTCCTCCCTTCCCATAGCATTTTAGGATTGCAGATACCCTAATCTAATCGTCATAAACAGTTTCCACACTCCAGACTGTTCACCTTTACTACTTCCTTGACCTCTTCATACGTCACGAACCTCAAGCTAGTGTCGTCATTTGATTATAGTACCTGGGGACCGAGCTTTGCTCGGGGAAAATCATTAGTTCACTCTGAAAGCACCGTAGTATTGGAGATACATAAATCCACACATCTACATCCTACACAATTTCCTACGTCATGGACCTGTTTCCCTCCATTCCATTGCATTTAAAGATTGCAGATACCTTAATCTAATCGTCATAAACAGTTCCCACACTCCGGACTACTCGCCTTGACTACTTCCTTCACCACTTCCTACGTCGCGGACCTGTTTCCCTCCCTTCCCATAGCATTTTAGGATTGCAAATACCTTTATCTAATCGTCATAAACAGTTCCCACACTCCGGACAGCTCACCTTGACTACTTCCTTCATCACTTCCTACGTCGCGGACCTGTTTTCCTCCCTTCCCGTAGCATTTTAGGTTTGCTGATACCTTAATCTAATTGTCATAAACATTTCCAACACTCCGGACAACTCGCCTAGACTACTTCCTTCACCACTTCCTACGTCGCGGACCTATTTTCCTCCCTTTCCATAGCATTTTAGGATTGCAAATACCTTAATCTAATCATCATAAACAGTTCCCACGCTCCAGACAGCTCGCCTTGACTACTTCCTTCACCACTTCTTACGTCACGGACCTGTTTCCCTCCCTTCCCATAGCATTTTAGGATTGCCCATACCCTTATCTAATCGCCATAAACAGTTCCCTCACTCCTGACAGCTCGCCTTGACTACTTCCTTCACCACTTCTTACGTCGCGGACCTCTTTCCCTCCCTTCCCATAGCATTTTAGGATTGCCCATACCCTTATCTTATCGTCATAAACAGTTCCCACACTCCGGACAGCTCGCTTTGACTACTTCCTTCACCACTTCCTACGTCACGGGCCTGTTTCCCTCCCTTTCCCATAGCATTTTTGATTGCCCATACCCTTATCTAATCGTCATAATAGTTCCAACACTCCGGACAGCTCGCCTTGACTACTTCCTTCACCACTTCCTACGTCGTGGACCTGTTTCCCTCCCTTCCCATAGCATTTTAGGATTGCAGATACCCTAATCTTATCGTCATAAACAGTCCCCACACTCCGGACTGCTCGCATTTACTACTTCCTTCACCACTTCCTAAGTCGCGGACCTGTTTTCCTCCCTTCCCATAGCATTTTAGGATTGCAGATACCCTAATCTTATCGTCATAAACAGTCCCCACACTCCGGACTGCTCGCATTTACTACTTCCTTCATATCACTTCCTACGTCACGGACCTGTTTCCCTCTATTCCCATAGCATTTTATGATTGCCTTTACTACTTCCTTCACTACTTCCTACGTCACGGACCTGTTTCCTTCCCTTCCCATAGCATTTTAGGATTGCAGATACCTTAATGTATTCGTCATAAACAGATCCTAGACTTCGCACTGCTACCCTTGACTACAATGTATCGAGTAATCTTAAGTATAATCTTTGCTCAATATTAACAAGTGATGTTTTTCCTTTTGTACTGTATTTGTAATTTCCTAGTATACTGTGGGTAGTTGGCTTATTATGAACACATGCTAAAACTTCAAATCTTTTGTTTACTTTTTACTTGTTATTTAATTCAGCCAACATGGTTACCTAGCAACCCATAAGACTAATGTTAAGAAAATGTGATTTTCAGTTTCATTTTTCTACGGATTCCTGAGAGACTTTTTTAACGCCATATAGATGTTGGCACTCACTGATATGGTCTTTATCACCATGCAAAATTTGAAAACGATTGATTCAGCCGTCTAGGAGGAGTTTGCGTATTACGAAATGCATAAAAGTCGACGTATAAGAGCTTCGCTCGCTTCGTTCGCTCCGCTCAACTAGAAAAATACCCACCTTTTTAACACAAATGATAAGGCAAACGTTTTAAGACTGCCTTCAGATCGACAAATAACAGTTTAGTTACAAGAAGGAGCGACGACGAGAGCTAAATAAAGAGTGACTTTTAGAGCTCTTAAAAGAGATGGTAAAACAAACGTTTTATGCTCAAGTAGAATTTATTTTCTTTTTTGATTTTCAGTGTTCACAAACACTTTTTATTGAGACCATTGATCTACAAAATTAATGAATATCATCGTAATTCATACTCTTAAGAGGTCTAGGCCATACGGTAACTGTGCCTATTTCCTTTTCTTTTTGGGATTAGATGTTTAAAAAATATTTTTGCCAAAGAAGTGAATTTTTATTTTTGGTTGTAGTCTGGAAATGTAAAATTCTTTTGTATCTAACATCCAATTAATCAATGAAATCTAGCAGTCTTTATTAATGAATTAACATACGTCGACACATAAAGTTAACATATAAAAAAAAAAAAAAACTAAATGTCAACCATTTACGTGTCGTATACATCTAGTCTTGTTGTAGGTTTGAGATTGAATTAAACCTAAATAAAACCCAAACAAAACAACGTAATACTGGAGACTCCAGCTGATGTTTGCAAAATAAACAGTAGCTACGTGACGTCGAGTCGTCTCTTGGAGTTTGGTGGTACATACGAATCTTGAGTAGGAATCTGTTAGGAATTTTTGTTATCTAATCTGTAAAATCTAATTATTTGTTATTATCTATGTCCATGTGTAAATTTCTATCCGTGTATTTGATTAATGGACCTCAAGGAATATCGTAACCATCAGTATAGTTAACTTTTAAATATTAAGTTATATAACCTTTTTGGTCTTTTACTATAAACTAGAAACCTAGTACACATCGATGGTAGTTATTGAAGGTAATTTTATAAGATGGACAATTCATAGTAAAATATTTAATGATATTGTTACAGATTAGCTGACAAAACCTTCAGTTATAAAGCTTAAATCTCATTAAAATATAAAACTCTTTGTTCAAGCTTAAAAATATTCGCTGACAGCTAAACGTCACGTTTAGGAGAACACTCTACTGTTAAATCTTAACACTATTTTCCTCCAACTCGTTCCTTACCTGTCAACTTTAGAAACAACTTTTCTCTAAGCTCCCCAAACCATTCTAGAGAAGATAATGAGGTGGCAGTTCCGTATTTTCGTGTAAAATAAAATGTTATAGGTCACTAGAATGTACATTGTATCAAATTTTAAAAAAGAGTCAACAACCCAAGCCTTTTAAATGACTGACAGTCATTTTATAACACAAAATGTATGTTTATCTTCGTCACGGGTCGCCGGAAGACTGCCCCCCGCAAAACTACCCCCCCAAGCAGGTTCCTACGTCATATTGACGTCAGAGACCGGGGGGGGCAGTTTTCCAGTCACGGACACTCAAATTTAGTTGTCAAACCGTTCTAATCTTACCTAACCTAACCAACCAAACTTGCTTTAACATTTCGAAAATCGAAAATGATTTATATTATCCAACGGAATTTTACTTGAATTAAAATTAAAATTACATAGCATGATTTGTCTAAGGGGGGGGGGGGTAGTATTCTAGTCGCGGACACGGCTTCCATATTGGTTAGTTAGCAGATTTTGTGACGTCACGTTTCACCTGGGGGGGTTAGCCCTCCACCCGTAGTTTTCCGGGGGATTGTATTCCGCATCTCCTTCGTAACTAGTGTTATGGCAACAATTTAATAAAAAAGTACAAAAAGTAAATACAGCTGGTCCTTAAATTACTATGATGTGCTTTTGAAGGAGGAAACCTATTTGTATATAAATGTACTTTGATAAGTTCCCAAGTCGCTATTATCTTTTTTGGTATGTTGGTATTTATAGTACAATGTGCATTTTTTGCTTGCCTTACCAAATTCATATGTAAAAACTACGCTTTTTACTCTAAACATAATTTTATTAAAGGAGTCAATGTATTCATTTCAAATAGATTTGGTATAAACTAAGACTATAATGGTAGCTGATTGATGTTATTGAGTGGTCATTCATCTAATGGTTGGAAAATAAGCCTTTGCATTTGTAAACCATTATATGACAACACAAAAATAATCATACTAATTTTGATACTTAAAGGAACGGTCTAAAATTCTTGTCTTATCACCAGCCAACGTTAATCTCTTGTTAGGATTATTAATAATTTAAAGCTAAAAAAATGGACCAGGGGGCGTAATGGGTCTTGCATAGAGTCAAACTTGTCACTGTCGTATTTGAAATCGAGGACTAAAAGCTGTTTTCTTATCTTAACCAAGGTGAATGAAGAAATTTAAAGCAGAAAAACTTTTCAAACCCAAAGAAAAAAAGTTTATGATGGATTTAAACCGGCAAACAGACCAAAGGAAATTTCCATTGACAAAGAAAGTAGTTTTCTTTTAATTGGATGATTTATATTATAAATGCTTCCGATTGAATAATGGCCTGGCTATTCTGTTAAAGGTTTTTATTTGAAATCTTTTTTTTTAGTTATTGCCAAGTTGATATAGTCCATTATCTTTTTAGAATCAATAAGTTTGGAGAAAAGTTGAGGAATATATCCGTATGTGTCGAAGATTTTGATAATTAGAAAAGAGAATTCTTTAAAATATTTCTGTATATAGGACGTAGACACTTTTTTACGATCTAGAAAATGTAAAATTTAATAAGTAAAATTATATGGTGATATAAAAATTACAAATACCATGTGATAAACTCGTACAATATGTTGTAGGCCGAAACACACCAAAGTATCAAACCTACCTCCAGCGCAGCACACCTGCAGACAAATTAAATTTCCATCTGGCTGGATTTCCACATTATTTCCATACAATTCTCAGATTTAATACGATTTCAAAGTAAAAATTATTATTCAGTTACTAAGGTTTTCCACCACCAGGAAGGTTATGTTTTGTATTGAAATGTCCAAAAACTTTTCGTTATAAAAATTTAAGAAACATGAAATTTTTTATCTATAAATCTGCATAGAATTTAGTAAATTTTTTGAACGCCTTTTTTTGTTAAATTGATGTTTTTCCTGACATTCAGCATAAAAAAATTAAAATGGTCACAAATTTCAAACAGTTTGAGAGTTTTAATCATATTTTTTTTCAAAAATTGCTAATAATACGAGGTTTTTACAAGATTTTAACACTGAAAGCTTAAACCGGTTAAGAGTTATACATAAAAAAAATAACATATACAGACATATGCTAAACGGAATGAGATTAAACCTTTTGCTTATTTTGGTGAACTCCCTGTATATTTATCTTTTATTTGTATATTCCAATCTTATATTCATTAATAGACTTTAGAAGTACTGCAAAACATATATACGAAAAGTCCATTGCTCACCATAGAGCGTACTTTTATCCTTTTCACTACATAGTTTTGTACACACAATCTCGTAGGATTCAAATAAACACAGAGCCCGCGGCTGTAAAGAGAATATGAAAAGAGTAATATGAAGTCATAACATTCAGCCACCTGTTTCATACTCAATGTTATTACTTTGTACGTGGTCTGTAAGTGTGATATTTGCTATGGATTGCTTTAGCTACTCCCCTTTAAACAGAAGGTTATACAACTGTCTTCATGGTACAAGTAAAACCTTGATGGAGCTATCGCAAGTAATACTGATACTCAAACTGTTGTCGATATTTTCTAAGTTTGATAGTACTTAAGACAGTGCCAACTAATCTTCATTATAGTGAACCCTTTTACTACACCTTTGGAATTGGATCCAGCTGTCCCTTAGCATTGGGCTTTAAATAAATTATCCTGACAGATGAAACAGCTGATCTTAGTCAGTAACAGATCAACACAGATGTCACTGCATTTCTAGCAAAGTACACTCATCCTTCACTCATATTTGGGCTAAAATACCCATCTAATTGGTACCATCTCGTAATAACGATGATAATAAAAATAGGCTACAATTGAAAAGGAAACCATGGAAACAGCTGATCTTAGTCAGTAACAGATCAACACAAATCATCTGACAAGATATGCTGTCAGATATGCCTTTGAAGCACAAGAATCCAAAATAAAATTCTGATAATATAAAACTAAAAGGACTCTAATGTTCAATTAATTCCAGATGGGTTAAATTAAAGATAATTTACGATTATATTCCTGAAGTAATGAATTGCATACCATATTAAACAATACCTCAATCGCAAGACCTACTAAAATCACTAACATTTATGAAAAAGATTACTCCTAAGTTTCACCACTACGATGTAATGATGAATGCTATTTAATGTTATTATCTAAACGTTTATATGAAACTTTGCATGCTATAATTGTCCTTGAACTTATAATAACCTCACATGAATCAATTAATCCTCCCTGGTATTATAATAGTTTGTTGCAAATAAAAAATCATTATTGAGTTGATTTCTGTATGACTAAGTAATGTATGGCATGTAAAAATTATGCTATTAAACTTGTTTTACATTCGTAAGGGAAAACTCAGGGTTTACAATTCCAATGAAATTTCCAGTTATTGTGATCTGAATATGAATGCACTTCACGGTATTCGTTGTTCAATTTGAACCCTCGGGAATTTTAGTCGTTCTGTCCATTAACATAATTCAGACTAGATTTACATTCTGATTTTAGGACGTAACACAGTTTTATACTAGTCAGAACTAAAATCCACCCTGAACTATGGTGAATTGAATAGAAGTGAATTATTGAATAGAACTACTGTTTCTGAATTATTAACATTATTTTTGGGGTTTAAAACGGTCGGTGTTATTATTCATACTAACTGGAACACGATTGTATTTCATTTTATTCTTATATTATGACTTATACTTTATATACTGGGTACAGTTTGATGAATTATATACAAAACAGGATGATTCTCATGGAGTGTTACGGTTCAGGACGTTCTTGGAGGATTTGCAACCGGGTGTTCATTGTTGTATTAAGAATATTCTGCTTCTTAAAATAGTTTGTTTTTATTTCAAGCAAAGTAAATGCCTAGCAATTCTTTCTTTATGAAAATAAATATGTGTATTTCTAAGCACATGTTTTACAATGGAGCTGATAAAACAATTGAAAATAAGATTTACCAATTCATATACACTCTAGATATTTTTAATACATAAATATTATAAAGTTACATAATAAACAAAATACGATCATCATAAAGATTTGTATATGGAATCTCACAGGTGTGTGTATACAGTTTTCAGGTGTGTGTGTGTACAATTCAAATATACACAGAGTCTGGTGCCGTAAAAAGAATATTAAGACATAAATATGAAGTCAAAACATTCAACGTGAAGCAGTGCATTCTACCTAAAATGAAGTTAGATTAGCGTTTCGGTCTTATTATCATGATGTGTTTTTTTATTCCTGAGTTATTTACGCAAAAACATTCCCGTGGTAGATTGAATAAGAATTCCATAAATTTCTCAAATTTTAAATAATATACGTTGTTTGTGTTCGTATCTTTGTTTAGTTTAAATTATTTGGAACGGTGGCGATGTGAAAGTTTTTAATAGGCAATTTGACATCAAACAAATTAAAACTATTTCATTGAGTGGATAAATGAGTGTATAATTGCTTTTATTGAATGCGTGAAAGTAGGGAAGTAACTAATTTACATAAGACTTGAGAGTTTATTTTGCTTAAGAATGTCTGTTTTCTCTGTAAAAAAAAAATGATTATGTTGAATCCATCTCAATAGGTTGGTGTACATATTTATTCATGAAGGTCCACCATGAACTACTAGGGTATAAAGATATAAAGTAAATTAACAGAATAAATGTAGTTAATAATAAATAAAAAACAAATAAAATTAGAATATTATATAATTGGTCAAAATAATTCTTTAGAAATAATATTTCAGTAACTTGTGTAACTTATGTTGTGCAGTTAGGTTTTTTTAGGAAGACGCTATGCACGTGCCTGGAGCTGTTTTTCACATTACAGCGTAGACCTAAGGGATGCGGCATTTTGACCTTGATAAAATCTATTGGTAATTTGGCGGGATTTAAACCCGCGACCTCAGGGACCGAAGTCCCGTGCTCTACCAATGTGCAATAAGATCAGTAAGAGGAGTAATGTAAACACTTATTTGTGTAACTATAATGTAAATAGGAAATTGTTGTAGTTATATATATTAACAATTATTAAATTCCCAAAACCCTAATTGCTTAAACATAGTGTTTCGGAAAAAATTTTACGTAACAAAAGTTTAAAACATTAACTTTTTTACCAGGTCAATAACTTAAAGTTGATACTTAAAAACTACCACTGCTACTCTAAAAAAACACTTTCAGATTGATTATATGTCACTTCGACCCTAGAATTTAACCTCGAATAAATAGGTGTTTGTGTGTCAGCCTAATTACTAAAGCCTAATAAGAAGCGACACCTAGTACAATAAAATCAACTTTTGTGCGGTTGTAACGCAGATCTTTACAAAAATACCTTTATAAAATTTGTTTGGTGAATACACTAAGTTTACAAAAGTTTGTTTGTGTTTAAAACTTGGAATAATTAACTGCAATTATCATAAAAGTTTAAATGTATTGACATTTAATAATCAGTTTTCAAATAAAAATATAATCTTTTGTTAGAAAATTAGATAATATAATTGTTATGAATGACTGATAAAAATTATGAAAAAGATATATTAGTGAATGTGTCAGGGTACGTGTTGTATGTTTGTAGTTGTATTCAATGCACAATTCGCAGGCTAGCTTTAAACCAACACAAAACATAGGTATACATAGGTGTGAGACTATTTGGGGCTACAAGTATCTGTTTGTGACAGATTAACACCGGTTCTAAAGTTTTCGTTTGTAATTTTCTGCCCTTTTGTGTCATATACCTATGAATTTATAAATAATGCAATTTTTAATTAACAAAATATGTGAAATAGTTGTAACATATTTACATTTATTAAAGTGTATTCATTTCAAGTAAAGTAATTCGTAAACTATAGATATTTTGGAGTTGTTTTTGTCGTTTACCAAATTATGACGAAAACACATATCTTAAACGACACAATCGCAATACCATTGAAACAAATACATTCCACTCTGAAGAAACTAGATGTATTAAAATATGTATGTTTTTAACACTGAGGTTAAAGTAATAGAATACGGTAAATTCTATGACAAATATATCTTAATTAATAAGTAATAATGTTTATTCTAAACCCTTTTACTCAATAGTTTTTTTTTCAAACATAATGGTTAAGGTTGTTGCTGATCATGAAAAAGAGAATTAATAACCTTAATGTCCGTCTTTTGTTTAGTTTCAAGTTTTTCGGAACATTCGTGTTGTGGTTTGATAAATTTACCACCGTTTATCCAAAGTCACTAGGTTATTTAAAATATCGTATTATTATTTTAAATTTTGAAATTTAAAAATAGTTTAATTATCATAACAATTTGTAATTATTTATAAACGCATCGTCAGATGACGCATAGAGGCGTGAATGGCAACTGATGACGTCATTTCCATTGTTTGTCAGAAACGAACATTATTTATGTATTGTTCCACATCTGCGCCTGGAAATGCTGTGTGGGCTACAAGAGAGACTCCACATGATCTAATAAGAATGAAAACTAGATTCAGTTGTGTTGAATATTTTATTTACGTTACTACATTAGCTTAAAATGCAACCACTTTGAACTAGTTTGTTTTTATTATAGTTGCATTACATGAAAATATATTATATAAATGATTACAAATAAATATATACATTGGAATGAATATTATGATGTAATTTCAATGGACAAGAAAAAAATTATTGATATAGAATCGCAATTACGCATACTTCAACAACATGAAGCAATAGATGACTACCAATATGTATAAAAGCCCAGTTTGGAGACTTACGATCTAACAAGATATTTTATTTTACACTTATTTAAGATTTCACAAAGAGTTTGTAGATTTTCTGAACTGCTTTCGTTCCATTATCTTTCTTTGTTCAAGTTTAAAACTGACTGTGATGATACTTCCCTTATCCCAAGTTTCTTGAAAAATAACTACTGTGCTTTGGAAAAATTATAATTTAAATTTATCATTTGTAGTAGTTCATATAATATTCAATGTATTTTTTTATGTGCATAGAGCATGTTCAATCACACAAAAAGACATTGGAATAAAGTATAAAATCCAGAACTTCTTTCATTGAGAAATCGAAACTTGTATAAATGATCTAAGTAATATAAAGGGGTTTTAAAATGATTGTTTAGTAAAATGATATAGAGGAAAAATATTTAAATCATAATCACTGAAAAATTACATTGAATAAATGACAAACAAATCAGCATGTAAAACATTACAACAAAAACTCCATATGAACTGAGCTGTAGAGTGGATTAACTCGTTGTATATCACTAATCTATCGTGATGCATTTCCAATATTTCATATTTCACGACGAATGAATAAAAACTCCTATCTGTCAATACTATTTAAATAAACGATTGTATAGTCCTACATTTTTCTATTCGAAAATCTACCATCTTGTGTCGAATGAGGCTGACGAAAGTGTGCTATAATTACACCTGAGTTGCATACAAAAAGGCTATTCCTAACTCTATAAGAATGCTATTACGAAGTATGGGAGCAGAATTTGCTTCCTACAACATATAAGCGGTTTTTGGCCCTTAACATTATCAAAATGGATAAACTCGTAATGATTCGAATAATTTCTTACCTTAGTGGTGGGAGTAATATATTAAATCACACAAAATCCCTGTTTGGTGGTGATAAAAATCTTAAATAGTTTTTTTTAAAGGTTAATTGCGGACATTTTCCATCACGATGGTTAAAAACAATACTCAACGATTCGGGATCTGGAATCTGATCTCGAAACGTTGTGAACTGTTTTTTTTTTTACCATCGTGATGGTAAATGTCCGCAATAAACCTTTGAACAACATTAACTCACCATCACAAACAATGAACTACAAATAAAGACTTAAATAGTTATCATATTATCTGTACCTAGTCGTTAGTTATATCAGTTTAACCAGGAAATTCCTTTCGATTTTTTTCGCCACAATCAACAAGCTATTATTGATACTATTGACTTAGTAATAAAAGTAAGTGGAGCTAAATTCTTCTAGAAACCAACTATAACGGTTGAGTATCTTAATTAGCGCGATGAAGTAACATAAATGTTGTAATATCGTAAGATTGTTCTAAGATATTCTTCGTCATGCAAATACTTTTTTGGAGGGTTCAGCTTAAACAAAACCCTTTAAACGGTTGGTGGTGTTAATGCTTTCCTGTTTTAAAGCAATCCCGCTAAAAGCGGTCGCAGCTGTCGTCATTATTTTCCTAACTAATGTCTCGGTCCGAGAACCAATGAGCTGAGCGCTAATGACCAACAATTTGTTACTCTCTTTTACCTCTAGATCACCTGTTTTACTCTTCTGAATCTTAAGCTGTCCTAATGATAAATATCAAATTTTACACGTGATTCGCACATTTTTCTCTACAATTGTTTGCGAGTAAGGAATTAGAATGAATAAAAAAAAATGCTTTCGATATTAAACACTTAGAATAATTGTTTAGGGTGGTTACAATAATAATTATTTTTTTCCTTCGAGCTTAATTTATAAACTACAATCCCAAATTTGTAATACTTGAATTATAACGAGACATCCAACTTGCTCTGAAAACGTTAACTGTAATGAAACTTTGTGTCTTGGACTACTTTGAGATCGTTTAGTTTTAACTACAATAAGCTATTTGGTAAATCTATTAGTCCAGAGCACTATGGAAGTTTTGTTTAGTGTTTTTAAGCAAAGGCATACCGAGTAGTGATATATCGGCCAGTAAGTTGAAATTTCCGGAAACATGGTATATTGGAAACAAAAATGTCACGTTTCTTAGAACTATTCGTTTATGGCGTCATATTAACGCATTTGGTTGATTATATAAATGTTTTGAATAAGTGCTAACATGTTTCTGTAAGCTTTTGCTAAGTTAAAAACAATAAAAAAAACAACATAATTTCAATATGATTAGTGAATTCTAATATAAATTGCAAAATTATTAAATGTAACATTGACTATAGAGTTTCAAACATCAATGAAGTTATACTGAAGAATGAATTGTTGCCAGATTTTTCTTTGTATTTTTTCTTGAAACAATTATACAAGTCACTGTTTATTAAACGTTTGTATTCTAGATTGAGCTAAAAAGTAATGAAATGAAATGAACAGATTAAAGAATACATCTTCAATTTGTTTCCATCTTTACCTCAGGGACCTTATAGCCTATTTTTTTATGATGAGAAAAAACTAAATATAGGCCTACCATTTGTTCCAGTATGTTTCATCAGTGAAACGGACTAATAATACAAATAGAATTGAAGAAAACTTATTTAATTTACATTATATATTCGTATTACCTAACTGCCCACCGACACTGAATTTTGCAACGCTACTCCAGGACATAATAACTGGATTGCCATAATAGTGTCATAGTTAGGAAACGGAAGTTTAGTAATTTTCATTGCACCATACATTTTCATAAAAAAGGAGAATCATAAAAAAGATTATTTAGCCTTGGCGCTATTATTTTTTTACGAAGGTATAAAAACTAAACTATATTTTAACTACCCTTGTAATTTTTAGTGTCCAAGATAAATTTTCTTAACATCTAATGGGTATAACATCCATGGGGGCTAAATTAATTCATTGTATTTAATATATATGTAGAGGTTTAGCTGTTATTTTGAATCGATAGTATACTGCAAAGTATACTAACCTCCTAAGTAATAAAAAAAAAACCCTAAAGCCCTAAAGGCCCTAAAGTAATGACCTCCTCCCTAAAAAGCACTTTAATTTCATTATAATTACATATAATTACATTGGTTAAATATTAGGAATTTTAAAACTAAATTTTAAACCTAACATGTCTTTATTTTAGAAAGGTTAAGTTGCTGGAAAATATTTAATTGTCTTTTATTAGAAAGCGGTCTTAGTTAGACAATACATTTGTACATTACATTAAGTTTTTTCTTCTCAAGGTTCGAAAAATAAGCTCAAAAATAAGAAATAAAATCACGTTCATATAATTCCCTAAAGTTTTAACAGATTCATTCATGGTTTCAGATATTTTCTTCTCATAAGTCCCCCTTAGTCTCAAACGAACTATTATTTCTTAACTTAGAAGAACATATTTCATTCGCAGTACAGATATTTATTGATGTGAGATCTACCGTTATGTAAAGACACATATTAAAAAGCAACAACAAATTGAACAATTTTGCTACGAGAAATCAGATTCTCGCACTCCATTACCCTGAGTTTGCTTCTCTACCAAATTTATCAACTCACTCCTTCGTGCATAACGTTCTACCTCCTGTAATATTTTTCCTTCTCTTTATAAATATTACGCACAATTAGTTATGTCTACTTATGAGCAATAAATTATCTTATAACATTGTACTACCTATGGCATTTACTGCAAGGACAATAAATATCAATGGTGGATCTTGATGGATTAACAAAATTATAAAGACAAACCAAAGGTCAGGTCATTGAGAATGCACGTTTCAATTGATTATGAAATGTATGGAGGTTTTTAGAATAAGATCCGAGCCTAATACTATCTATAACTTTCAGTGACAAACAATCTATAATAACATAAAGACAATCTATACAAACAAAGAGAATAAAATAAGTAAGCAATATTAATACTAAACTATATTAGTTATTCCAATTACTGTAGTAGGATATCTGAATCTATATTAGCTACATTAACTTATTAGACTAAGTATAACACCTTTCCAACTAATGTAGACATACTAGTGAGCTTAAGTGATTATAAAAGTACCAACGCTGAAATGGTTTACCTCTCACACTCAACTAATGTACGATCAATCTTAGAACAGAAAATATAAACGTGTATACAATTCATTAAAGTTTTTCTTGATCTTTTTTTAAATTTGAATAAATGACACTAACATTGCCCCAGAGATTTCAGCCTACGTAAGGCTCGTAAGTTGTTCTACATAAATGCATAACGTGCAATACGTTTACAAAGATGTTTTACATCCTGCAATGATTTTTTGTCATGTTTCTTAACTATGTTTCGTTAATTATACATAATTCGTCGTAACATGACACAAAGCAAACGAGCATGACAAATGGTGACGTCACATCCTTTGTTCGTCTGGCAGGAACGCTCACTAATTGTGTATTGTTCCGTGTTAATGCTTAGCTCTGATGTTAGTTACACGCAAGCCTGTGATATGTGACATGAATTTGAATACGAACAAACCTAATTTGGACCGTGTCTTTGACAAATACTTGTTTTAGCTCGAAAAACCAGGCTAACATATATGTATCAAATGCATTTTCCGACAACAGATTCAAGATTTCCGAAACCTGTTTAGGATATTGTATACTTAACTAGACATTCAGAAATTAACTAATTTGACGGTCAGACAGTTATTGACCGTATTTTTTTAGTGTTAGTATGGATACCAGCCCAAAGCCCAGAATTGGGTATTGCCGGTAATATTGGCAATCGTGTCGCAACTCCGCTAGTCAGCATTGTCTTGCAATTTGGGGGCTTTGTTGAATGTCACAAAGTATTGAGTACATCGATTGCTACATCACGTTCGGTTGTTTGGATCGTGGTATGGAATGCATGGCCTGATTGTTTTGCTGCCATGAGGTGTCATCATTCTGTGTGACGAGTGGAACCACCGAACCTGGGGTAGTCAATCAGAGTCGAGATTGAGGTGTCGGTGAGTCGCGGTGATGCGCTACCCTTCCCTTCCCGGAGGGTGGGCATGTCCATCTATTTTAATACTTTGATACTTTAAGCTCCTCGAACATGTTCAATTTCAAATAGTTTAATCTAAATTATCTGTATTTTTAAATTCATAGTAACTTATTAAAAATCATCCTGTAAATTTTACATTCTAAATTAAGTTATCCTTGCTCTGCCCCACAGGCCGTCAAAGATCCAGTCATTTTCTAATGGAAGTACTGACACAGTGTTTCTATAAGCTTATGTAAATATTGCATTTTTGTTTGTTTATTGATTTTGGTGTTCTGATTTAAGAATAAAATGGTAATACAGTGTTGAAATGTATCGTATTAGGGAAAATAGACTACGAAGGAGAGTATTTAGGAATGGTACACAGCATAGAGCATAGGGAATGGTCAAGGACAAATTACAACATAAGTTAAATGCAGCAATTGGTGCTCTGGACCCCTAGTATTATATAATTTTACGACACTAACTGAACTTAACGTGCCATAACCATACATAATGCATACTAAGAACTGTTGTGTTTCTATGTTCTACACAACCTACCTAAAGCTTGACGTCTTAATAAAAGTGTTGCACGTTATGTGTTATATCTTCCTATAGGAGTTTTATAAAAAAACTCCAACTTATATCCCAGAATCTGCTAAATAAAAAAGTGTTTCACATTACCGTTTGTCCCACTTGCTTTTATGGCTGACGTGTGTTAGGATTATTTTGTAAAGCACATGTGTGACAATTTCTCTGCTATGATTTTAAAGAACTGTAAAAATAAATCAAATTCTTCTGGTAATTAATAATTTTAAATCGTATCTCAATGTACATAAGTCATACACATAGTAAGATGTGTTTTCTAACATTCTTATAGAGTTTAAAAAACAATTCAACTCTGACTTTTACGCAATAGATTTAGAAAAGGGACACATGGAGATATGTATTAACTTTTGGTTTTTTTTCATGAGAAATACAACAAAACTTCTAGTTCTAGAACTATATAACATTTTTTCAATTACCTTAGGTGTTATTATAGTTATATTATGGTTTTTATGATGTTTAAAAATATGTTTTAGTTTTAATTCATAATTTCATTTTTTATAATGAGGCTTTTACGACTAAGATATTTTAGGACTATATATGACCATAGAAAAATGTATAAATTTAAATACATCATAATCATGGATTGTTTTCTAAAAGTTGTATTTCATTTAATGGGGTATTATGGAGTTTACTTGTTATATTAAACAGTACAGTTTTATCAAAATTAGAAAATATTAGGTACGATTCAGTTATTGTTGTTATATTCAATCCATTTGTCAATGATATTATATCCAATCAAAAATTCATTTTTAAGACGGAACATAAATAAATTAATAAAAAAATTTTTATAATTATGAATGATAATTTATAGTTAATACAAAAATTGCTATTTATAAGAAATCGTTTTTGCAATTTATGAAAATATATGTTTTTTTCATATTTGATGTCTTAACTGTCATAACTATGCTACACTTCGTACAGTTAAACTAATGATTGTTTATATTACTTTTCATTTCTCCTAATAAAAAAAAATAAAAAAATTCGGTTTGTAATATTTTTACCTATATTACAATTTGATTGAATATAATGAAAAGGTAAATTTGTATATATTTTTTTTTAGCGACACATTTACCAAATGATCACCAACAATGTAAAAAATAAATAGTGTATTAACCTACTCACCTTTAGTTTGTTTAAAATTGCGTTAAGCATTTGTTCGATGATGGACCTTTAATTTTTTTCCTTTTTTCAGTCCAAGAACTTAACGAAGTAATCCCTAGGGTTGCACTGCTCTACAGATGTAATTAGATAAGAAGTCTTGCAAGTCTCCTGTCAAAGGAGAAGCTAATACATTCAGATCTTCTTTCTTATGTAATAGAGTTATATAAACTAGTTGAGAAACATTTATTCTTCAAACGAATTTTCCAATATATTTAATTATTTTAAATAAATCAATTATTTCTCAAACTAAATTGCAGGATGAATTTATAAAATGAATTGTTAAACTATTTTAAAATTGAGCATATATTTTAAGATTTGATTAAGCTATCATACGATTAGGGAACCCAACTGAAAACGAATTTCGCATAAAATCGCTTTAGAGACGTTAAATTGAGTTTTAAAAGCATTTGTGAAATGTGCAGTTTAAAGTAGTTTGCAAAAGTGTTAGCTTTGTGGAGTGCAAAAAATCTAGATTGTAAGTTAATATCCCAGCTTCACAAACTAACGCAATTATTAAATAATACTGTTTTAAAATATTTTATTTTTAAAAGTTATATTAATTTCTTATTTTTGAGCAATAACGCATAAAAAAATGTATATATTATTTAGGCTATTTTTGGTTTGAATAATTATTACAAAATAATAAATTGAAACAAATTTTAGTATTGCTACAACTGTATTTCAATTTTATCAAGCGTTAATTTTAATAATAAAACTGGGTTACCTAGCATCAATCATAACACTAAATTTAGAAAAGAAACGTAAGTAGTAAACTTTAGTATTGCAATTGAACTATAGGCCAACTACTATTCCAATAGTATTCAAGAATTAAGAATAGTATCGGCTTACAATTAATTAATAAGGGACTAGGTGCGTATTTTACTCAAAATATTAATTAACCATGATTGTGGATTGAAGTTAGATGCCTGAAATTTAAAATGTCAATAATAAATTAAAAGATATGTAATTAAGGGCGATGAAGGTAAATCATGTATGTCAAAGGTTTATTCGAAGATTTGGCAAGTTTTTCTCATATCAGCCTACACAAGTATTAAAATTTTAATCAAAACCAAAATGGTGGTATCCACTACTTACCAGATTTAAAAGTCATAACTTAAACATTTCTATTAAGGCCATAAAAGTTGAATTTTGTTTCTAAAAGCGTTGGCGGATGTGTAACTATTATATGCAACATATGTAAAGATTTAAATGTTTCTATTTTGTGTCCTCTTCCCGTTGCAAAGCACGGGTACAACAGCTAGTTACTACTCTCTTTTCTAAGTACCAAACTTATGTTTCAATTACAAGAGGAGTATTATAACCACTTAGCTGTCTAGCTACATATTTTGTAACATACATGTTCATACATTTTGTAATTTGAAAATACTGCCGTTCAATGCAAAAGCTGTTTAGAGTTTGTCGCTAATCCATGATCAAGCTTTACAGAACTTAAACTTCAAAAGCTTTTCTATCAAAACTCTTTTCAGCAATCTGCTCAAAGCTGCGTCTGACAAATCCTTGAGTTATTTGCATTTGAAAAAGAAATTCATCAGAACTACTAGTATTACACTGGATTATATTCACTCGAAAAGAAACGAAAATATGTATATAATTATTTTACAATAATTATGTTTAAAATTTGTAGTTTGGAGTTATTTCTTGAAAAGAACAAGTTTAAGATTAAAAAATTAAGTTTGTCAGTCATATTTGTGTTTTATTGGGTTTCATTGAGTGTTTTGAAATACGTTTACATACAAACAAATGTAATAGCTCGTTCGGACAATTTGAGTATAAAGCTTATTCTTCTTTTATAAATTCAATATAATACGAAAAATAAACCAAGGTGAAAAGCAAAATGTACTTTAAATTGAGAAATGCACGAAGCGGATTTAATATTGTAAAGATATCATATACACACTTTATAGTAAATGTAATGATTTCATGAAAAAGATTTAAATAAAAACATATTCCCCGTACCGTTTGTATAGGCTACAAGCATTTGCTGGTTTGTTTCTGTAGATTTACTGTTGTTCCCTGAAATTGAGATTTGGAAAATACGGTCAAATGGAGTTTTTGTTTGAGCATCAAATAATAATGCGTGAACAATTTATCTCGCCCACAAATATTATGTACTATGGTAGAACACCAACAACAAAAGAGTAAATATTATATTTCGTAATATAATTATGATTTGTTGATTTTAAATTTTGTATTATTAGAAATCTTACATCATTAGTAACAAATAATTACAACCCTGTTCTTAAGTATTTATGTTTTCCTTATCTGTCAATGCTGAATGCTTGGATAGGTTCTTACTAACTATTATAAATCCTAGCATTTGTATATAATTTTTTTTAACTATAGGTTTTGACAAAACAAATCAACAACTCACACACATCTTGTATATGTTCCGCAATATATATACACAGTCGGACCCAAAATTAACAACTTTTAATAAAAACAATGAAATGAGATTATTTTTTATACGCAGCAAATTATATGTTACTCAGTAAAGTAACACACATAAGCGAGCTACTCTAGACAAGCGTTGGCGCCTTTAGTTGTTGTCACAAAACACCCGTCTAGAATTTCAAATTAGGCGGTTATTTATGTTTCCTGTTGTGATTTACAGTACAATAATGTGAAATTCCTCTGCAAATACAAAAAAATATTTTAGAAATGTCTGACAAAGTTTAAATCCGTAAAATGATTTGCAAAAAAAATATTATTGACAAAATATATTTTATGTGCTCTGCCTCAGAAAGTAGACTGAGCTCCGACCCCAGTCAAGATAATAGTGTAGCCATGCCTATGTTTACCAAAAGCAATAATAAAATACTTAACCTTAAACGTAGCGATAGGATACCACCAACTCAAAAAAACCGCATATTATTATGGCTTATTATGTGACAAGAGCAACTGATAGGTTTGTTCAGGTTGTTTTATTTCTTCTTTTGTTTACATTGTAAGATAATATTATAGAGGATATTTCGGTTCTTACTAAATTTATTTTATTCAAGTATTTTATCTAACACATTTTATTTTGTGTCCTTTCCTTTATATTCTAGAATGCTGAAATCTAGTCTAAAACCAATTACATTATATCGTAACTTGGTCGTTGTTATATGATGAGTACAATAGTATAATTCATTGACTTTTCCTTCTTCAGCCTAATCACTTTACTTCAGGCTAGGCCTTAACAATTTCATTAACACAGCTAAACGTAGATTCGTGAGATTGTATCCTAGGACCTTGAATACAGAAACACCACGCTCTACCACGAAATCGGCTGGCTCCAGATTTACTACGGGCAGAATGCCTAAAACAATTTGGATATAGAGTTTTAAGCTTTGGATACAAGTAATCATCTTAAATATACATACCGGAATTGTTTGTTCCGTTGCAAATATATCTATATTTAAATGAGACTAACTATAGTTTGCAGTCATTTAAATGTGTCTTATTTTCTTAAAATAATTATTACTGAGGACATTTAAGACACCAAAGATTAACATACTTTGCACTATTAGTTTGGCAATATTTAAACATTCGTGTAGAAAAGATTACTACCTGTACTCTACAACAAGATACTTAGTCGGGTTTTCACAAGCGCCAGAAAAAATGATAATAGGAGAAAAGTCAAGAGTCATAAATAGATGAAAGCAAATAAGACAGACTGGGTTTGGTGAAATGACCTGTTGACAGTTGGAACAGGATCTTGAGAGACGTGATGAGAATTTTGATCCTAAAAGCATCCATCTTCTCAAAGTGCTGTTAGCTATAAAGTCAATAGCAACGAAAATATTCTTGTGAAAATAATAGATTACAGAACAGCGAACAGATTTAAAACAAACGTTTTCGTAATTATATTTTGTCCAGCTTTTACTACTACAAAGACCAATTGTGTAAAACATAATGTAAACTCACGATTTATTTTGTTCTACATATATTTCGTAAATTGTTATGTCTTTTTTTATCCAGTGTACTTTTTTACAATAAATGAAAGCCATTCATTTACTTTATAGTCGTTTGGAATTTTGAGTAAAACCATGCTTTGGAAATAATTTAACTATCTTAGTTCAGGAGTTAAATACTATATTGGTTAAGTTTAAAAAATAACATGCGGGGTTAACCTCAACATTAATGCTACGTTCATTAACCACAATCCGTGCTCGTTCGACCAATACTGGAAACCAAAACTTTACGTACCCGATCTCGTGGTTAATGTGGATTAATATCGATTTAGAGGCTTGCTATCTAAAATAACCTAACATTACACACATGTCAGGTTGAAAATAGAAATTTCGTAAATTCCAAATAAAATCGGGAAACCAACACGATTGATAGATATTATTCTACACTATAACTTAAAATTTCCGAACAATCTTTTAATCAAAGTCTACATTCTCCTGTCGTGGAACCGTTAAAGATTTTTAATAATACATAATACCTTACTTTGAAATGGCGACTATACAAATGCAGGTATTTTAAGCCAAGTATGAATGGAGATGAGTGCAGAATGAGTGGCGCGATCTTGTAATCTGTTTAGTTTCTAAGACCGAACTATTCTTTAGACACAGCTGTTAATTAATAGTCCTTACAGCCAATGGCAACTAGGAACCTACTATCAGAACCTCTTTTTTTCTTGTATTTAGCAAATTGTTCTTATTACCAGGATATCCTTGCAGATAGTCGTAGTACTCACTAGTGCGGACGTTAATCCACACCAGGGAGTATCGCACCCACAGTGCATGCCTATAAATATCCACAATTCGTGACCTCCTAGTAGCTGGATTACGAAACAACGCCTCTGTCCCAGTCTATAATGTTTTGCAAATAGTTTAGCAACATAAATTAAGGATTCAAAACAAAATTTCTGAACAAATTTGAAGTTAGGTCTGATGTCTCAAATTACTAGCTAGTCTAATAGAAGACTCGTATCTTAGGTTACCCGCTTTAATCCACTACAATTAACAAAATATTTTATCCATGTGATGATCCTTCTACTATCTTGCAATGAAGTAACACACAAAATGCAACCCGCAAAGGCAAAAACCGCCCTTTTTAACATAACTTAATAACATAATAATATACTTGTATGATTTTACGGTTTCAAACTATTTGTTTAGAAGCAAAATAATTACATCATAAACTATTTTTTTCGATTTTTATTTTATTTTACTGAATACAACTAACAACCTTTGAGTTATACCTATCTATATCCAATGGACCTACTTTGTATTGAAAGATCGTAATTAAGCTGTAATATCCAGCAAGAAAGTAATTAAAACTTATAATTGAGATGAAGAGAACCTAGGGCTTAAAGGGTAAACAGACTACTTGTGATATCTACCAAAGGCTGTTTGAGGAACCTCATACAAACATTTACATTTAGCTAAATTGTTTTGAATATTTTTTATTTGATAAAATTCAATTTCGTTCTAATAATTTCTCTTGAACTAAAATAACGCCTTTAAGAAACACCTTTATTGCCAATATTGATACTATTACCACTAAAGGCGCATCACTTTTTAAATCTCTTTATCTATCAAAGTTTTCTTCTTGACATATGGGTATGGAATGGTTTACGTTACCTTTTTCTTAAAACGATTCTAGATTTAGTTCAAATCAACCACAGCAGTTTCATGCCGCTGGGGCTAATCTTCAGGTTGTCGAACGTTGAGATAAAAGAGCTTTTATCCGTAGATGAGTTTGTCAATTTATATCATTTCTGTTACACAAAAAATACACTAATACGAATACAGAATTTATACGACACGAATTTGTGTATATATTACTTAGCCAAGTAACGAACACAAGAGGTTGCGCCGGTGTATGTTGAGTCATAAAAATTAGATTTTTAACTGAAATCCTGTCAATGTTCACTTGTTCTTTCACAACGTTTTGTAAGAATACATTTTTTTGTTCTATATTATTTTAAAATGAAGCACAAATTAACATTACTCAAGCATAAAACGTAAAGGTTTCCGACTGAATCGCAAAACACAAATTCCTAGAGCTGGTTGGAACAATTACTTACAATCTTAGTGTGCTCCAGACATTGCTATATGCTAAAACTCGGTGAAACGTCAACCTACTTTGTAGGATTCTTTAACAGGACAGTTATTTTATACTCTATGTTAACATTGTTGGCGTATGATACTATGTTTGTAATGTTAGATAAAATACTGAAACACAGAAACATTGGATGAAAACTAACAACTAGAAGGAAGGAAAATCTACTATTTTCTTAAAAACACATCCTCATTAAAAATATAAATGTGTTTACTGCTGTATTGATCAAGAGAGGTGAATTACTTATATTAAAGGTCAATTTGCTTATTTACTTAATAATAGAATAATTGTCTTCTTGTAAAAACTAATTGAATGTGTATAATTTGGCCTCTTCCTATTTTTGTAATTTGTTTTAGAATTATAAGAACATTGGGTGTGAATAAAATCTATCAGTTTCAATAATTGTTTTTAATTTTATATGAATGTACAGAAAAAAATAGAATGAGGTAATTTTTATATTTTGCATAGGATTACCTGTAGATGGGTTTTATCTAATTTGAAAATAACTTCTTAACGAAGTATAAAAACAAACTAAAATTAACGACTTATGAGGTATTTGCTAATAATTATGCCTATAAGTGCCCTTAAAAATACATATATACGTTTTAAATTATGTAAAAATAAATATTACTATCTCATGTATTGTAATACAAAATGCTTTTAAAGAAACTTTTACACTTGAAGAAGTACAAAACATGAGAAGTGTTTTTCAAAGAAAATACAGTACGTGTATTTGTAAATTAAAAGTAGTTGGAGTAATGGTTTGAACAAATTCTATTTTTCGCCACAACCTTCTTCAATTTCTTACGTTACATTAGTATTGTATATGAAAAGGGGTTGTGTTAATATATCATACAAGAAATTATGTTCGTTCCTAAATTATATTTTTAAAAGAATCATGGATAGCTTTATGGGTAGCTTAAAATACCTACATTTGTATGAGCGCCATTTCACATGAAAGTATTAAAAGTATTAAAGAACCAAAGTGTATTCCTAAATAAAAATAGGTGACAACCTTTGTCATTTGAAGGATTTTGTATATGCAAAATACTGAGATTAGAACAGTTAACAGCAAGCTATCGAGTGTTGTCATTACATTATATGAACGGTACAACACGAGGGAGAAGAAGGGCTTTAAAAGCTATCGTGCTAAAAGCTTTTCAACCACAATACATCCTCCCTATACCTACTTGGAAAAACGTGCTTTACAATAACTTTCCATATAAAAGTAAAGACTTTGCAAGTCTGTTACACGTTTAGAATATTCCTATAGTAAGAAAACAATAACAACTTTGATCATAAACCATATGATTTTCCAAACATTTTCTTAGGTTTAAACATATGTTTATTGGTTGTGCACATTTTATCTGAAAATATAAGCATTTTTTGTTTTATACACACTATAACGACACATTAAAAATATATTTTAATACATTTTATGATTTACTTTTTATACAACGAAACTTGAAGAAATTGATTTTGTACACAGTATATGTTTATTTCTTCTAACAAAGTAATATAAGTAAAAAAGAGTAATACTTGAAACTTTGTTATAATGTAAAAATTAGTGCAGTAAATACTTTTAATATGTTGAAACTGTTTCATTTGAAACAATGACCATACAGATATCGTCGGAGCATTGATATTAGCAAATACCACAAATCCCAATCTCTGTTTGCCAATCGCGAATCATGTTAGTGGTTTCAGTTCGTTAAGTTTTCATAAGGGAATTTAACGCAAGGTCAGTTTAGGTTTGATAATATGTGTAACAAAAGAGTTCAAATTATATAGTTATTTTGTTTATTGTAGTCCTTTGCATGTAAATTGGTTAATAATGACGAAAAAAATTGCCTGATTAAAATCGACTTATAGCAATTTTATTAAGTTATTTCAATTACTTTCAACAGACAGTTTAGGAAAATATATAATGTTTTAATACAAACATTTTGTTACTAAAACTGTAAACTTGTAAACATTAGTGATCACTGGATGACTTATGCTCTATTTATTCCATCAAAATATATAGAATTGCAAAACAACTACTTAAAACTAAATTTTGATACGTCTTGCCATAAGCGAATTTATTGTGTTTTACTGCATTACACATGGGAAAATATACTTAACTGAACATGTTTGAACAAATAATTATATATAAATGAGAGAACATTTTACACGATTTAAAAATCCCTTTAAGTACTGTATGTTCATGAAAACTATCTACAAGACTTGCAAGAAGAAAAGGTGTTGGGTATTCATTTGGTTTCTAATTAATAAATAAAGTCCTCTCAAATGTCTTGCATATGCAACAAGGTAAAAGAGATGATTCGTAGTTCATTAGTGCAGAGATCATTGGGTCTCTGACCGAGACATAAGCCAGGGAAATAATTACTACAGTCAAGACAGCTTTTAGCAGGATTGCCTTAAACAAAACAACATTAACATCACAATAATCAGTAAAATATCATTTACCTTACTACTTCATTGTCAAGGTTAGAATACTTTATTCATTTTGTTCATAAATATGTATTATGTGAACAACAATAAAATATTTAGTTTATAATATTTTACAGTTTATTTATTTATGATTGTAACTTGTTGGAAATATTAGGGGTTTCACATAAGAGATATTTATCTTAGAGAATGATTTTTATTAATTTCTTCTTGGCAAAATATGTAATAAGAATAGGGTATTTTATAACAAAATCTACTATCCACATTTCAATTTTTTCGCCTTTAAATGTTGTTTAGGTAGAAAAACAAATCTAATGGAATCATCTACCACTGTATAAACAAATGTTCTTATAAACCTCAATAAAACTCATGGCAGTCCCCAGGTGGTGAGAATTTTCCACTCAGCAGTTCCAGTTTGTTTAACAGACGAGAGTTTTTTTGGAGCTTCAAGAGTTTGTGCACCAACCTTTTTGTACTTTTTTGGACAGGATTAATCATTGCATCATTAGTTATACCAGTTAAAATAAAAGCAATAATCATCGATGATTTTTACTTATGCTGTTTGCTTGTGAGTTTACTTATGTTTTATTTATTTAAAAATGGAGAGAAATTAAGGCGGTGTGGCTTACTAGAAAGCGGCTTGCTCAAAAAGCCATTCATCTGATTATACTTTTGTTACAAACCATATTTCCTTTTGCTTGGTTACGAACTGACTAGAACATCGAATCCATACATAAAGCCATATTCAGGGCTACAGTAGTTTTAGATTTGCACGATTAATATAAGGTTAAAATTTGTTCGAGTAATAATACAGGAAACTATTTCGACATAAAATTTCGTTTGTGTTTATAGGTCACTCTACATTTATGTACTGTTACTGGAATGTTTTCATCGTGAGATAATCTAGTTGAAAGTAATCTAAATCAAGTAAAGTGAAAGAGACTTGTGTCTGGTTACAGATCTAACAATATTAGACTCAGGTGTCTGCTTACTTTGCCTTTCTAAATTAACACTATTTTCTTAGCTTAAACAGTATTCATTATTTCGATTACTCAGAACTCAATTTTAAATTACCATTGCTATTGCTTCAAAGTACGTATACTACAGTAATAATATCTACACTTATCCTCACTTACGTGTATATAGAAAGAATGAGATGTATATCGATAAATGTATTCTATTAGTTTATACGTATAATGCTTTTAAGGTAAAAACAATTTAATCCTTTATTCTAACATCGTTATTGAACACTGTAAAATAGCGTTGTTTAACCAGTGATTGTAAAAAGAAACATAGAAACCCAACGTTTACAAATGTAACAGTTTTAAAATATCATTCTGTAATCTGACAAATTAAACTTACCTAAACAGTTTTAAGATATTTAATTTAGTAAAATATTAATTTTTCAGCGTATTATATGCGTTGCATAGTTTTTAAGCCAACAGAAGCAACTTTACTGTACATTTTTTTTAAATTTACAATATATATTTACAAGTAGCATGTAAATATGCCATGTAAACATGGCATTTTAAATGTTTTTGAACATTAAATGAGCGTAATGTGCAAAATATTGGTTCCCTCTCTGTTAGGTTCATGAATCATTAACTGTTTGTTCAATGTTTCTTTTGAAGGTATAAATTTTCCAAATCAATTTTTTTTTCATTTACAAAAAGTTTCAAGTTAAATGTTGTATAGCTATTAAACCTTAGTTAGCTGAAAACATTAAACGGTAGTAAATACAATTTTTTAGACAAATGAATGATAAAAGTAAGTAGCTTATAATCCAAATACAAGCTGGAATCATTTAACAAAACTTAGGCATACTTAAGGCATACTATATATCCACTCTATGCAATAGCATATCTACTGCTAGAATCGTTTTGTATTTCTATATTTAGGAATTCTTGTAATATTGGAAATGAAATATTAAGAGGGTTCCACCCACCAGCTGTTTACCACATAAACATGGTCCTCCAAAAAAAAATCTTCTGGAATTATTAAACTGTTTATCGAGTTTAAATAAACTGTAAAATATTCACAAAGATCCAAACTATGCACTGGCTGAACTGAAACTTCGTCATTGTTTCTTTAAGTATTTAAAAATAATTTTTAAAATCAGGAAATTTTTCTTTTTTACACGCAATTTTGACTTCAAAATATTTTAAATATATTTTTGCTCCATTTACCGCAAGCTCTGATACGTTAAGGGCACAACAAACATACAATTATTGGAAACAAATTGGTTTAAGAGTGTTGAGAGCTTGTACCGTACAATCGTGTAAAGAACCATTAGCATATTTGTCCGTCATCTTGAATCAACCTAATAGAACCCTCTTAAACATTTATAATTTGATAAAACACTTTACAATCTACTATTCGTTCAATTTAAACATCTGCGTTTTCTAAAATTGCAAAATTCCTAAACAAAATTATATCCATTTAAAACTTATAAAGTTACTGAAAAAGCAATCACGCTTTTTAGCTTGAATGACTGTTTTGTGTGCATTTTATTGCTAATCAAATTACAGTCTCAGATAATGTTCAGTAGAAGCGGTTAATTAAGGGGTTATTAACCATAAAATTAAACCAGAGACAATCCTATAATCCGAGGATCTATTA
Source organism: Macrosteles quadrilineatus (assembly GCF_028750875.1). NCBI lineage: Eukaryota > Metazoa > Arthropoda > Insecta > Hemiptera > Cicadellidae > Macrosteles > Macrosteles quadrilineatus. Next base: position 48,095 of record NW_026542692.1, read on the forward strand.
CCGCTTTACGCCTCTGAAAAGAGAATATCTTTGTTGCTGTAATTATGCTTTTGGCACCCTTACTATAATCTTAAAAATGTTATATAAGCTTTTGAAAAAAGTATTTAAATTTATGTATTGTTTATTTGAATTTATTCTTACGCGAATATGATTTTGTATTAAACGTTTCTGATGTTGTTTAGTATAAAAATCTTGGTATAATTTACTCTCAAAATAAAAGTCTCATTACTGTACAGTGTACATGTGCATGTTAAAGTTAATTATAACATCCAATAAAAATTTTAAAAAGCATTATTTGACTGGTTTAGGTGAAAAAATTACAAAATTACACAACTATCATTTAAGCACAAGGATTTATAAAAGAGATTTGAAAAAAATATAGCCTAACTATAAATTATTAATTGTTTATTCAATGGATATTCATTAATTCAGTAATCTATTTTTTCAAAGATTGTATTAAATTTGTCTGTTTGATAATGGATTTGTTTTTAATTTTTAGGTCAGCCCAATAATCTAATTATATAAGGTATTCCCTATATAGCGTCTCTGGTCTTCAGATGTAATAAGATAAGAAGTCTTGCAAGTCTCCTGTCAAGGGAGATGCTAATACATTCAGAGCTTCTCTCCACCATTGTGCAGTTATATTCTATGAGCTCAGAGGAATTTAATTTGAAAAAGTACTAATTACAGTTTTTCAATAAATAATAACATTGATTATATATACCTACTTGTTGTGTTTTAATAAAAGAATAGATAATTTAAGTAACTCATTTTATTTAAGGTGTAAACAGAAAACTAAACTATAAAATCAAAACATAAACAATCATAATAAAATAATGATCAGCTGGTATAGCAATCATCCCCCTTAATTTTTTTAATATATTTACAACCTTCTTATTTGGTCCACGTGTCTTTTCCACATATTCAAATGAAACTATAGTTTTGTTTCCCTTAAATTGACTTAGTTTGTCTTTGTATCCAGATTGTAGGTGGTTAATGCTTGCAGTTTCTTTTAGAATCGAATTTCCATTTTTTCGGTTGATTTCATAGCTTTCCGATTTAGATTGTTCTATGGAAATCGCAGTTTGTACCACTTCGTTGTAAGTAATTTTACCATATTTTTCTTGAAGAAGTCTAATTCTAATTTCATTGTCTTTTAACCCCCGTATGAACTGCATTTTTAGGAACATATCACTTACTGTACTTTCACAGTTATAACAATAAAAATCACAGTCCGTTGCTAAACATTTAAGTTCTCTGGCATATACTGCTATGTGCTCTCCAGGTTCTTGAACCTTGCACACAAATTTATGTTGGTTAGCTAGTATGCTAGGTGAAGGCTCAAGACAATTTTTCATAGATTCTGTCAGTTTATTGAAGTTTTTGTCTCCTGGTAACTCAGGAGCTATTGTATCACACAATGTTTGGTGCATCTCTGGAGAAAGTGTACTGACAAACAAACATGTCTTGGTCTTTTCATCTGTAATTTTCTTTAACTGAAAATAGTTTTCAAGTCTCATCAAGAAGTTTTTAAATGTCTCGTTCTCTGTGTAAGGTGTAAAGTTAATGTTAGGTACATGACTATCGTGTTCAACTGATATAGAAGTTGTATGTTCATCTGTAGATTTGTTTGGTATAAAGAATGGCTGTAACAATGCTCTTATCTCTAAATATACCTCTTCTACATCAGCCCTGTAATCTTCTTCTTGTTCAAAATCATCTTCATCTTCTATTTGTAAAATATCTTCGTGTAGTGAGATGAATTTATGCCATGCTTCCTATGCAACAGTTAATCTGCCAGGAGCATCATAGACTGATGAACCCTTGCTTTTTAATAGGTGTAAAATTCTTGTAGTCTGGCCTTTTAGTGCTCCTCTTTGATGTTTCAGTCTTCTGATATCATTTCATCCCATCCTCGTCACCATTTGTTGTGTTTTAATAAAAGAATAGATAATTTAAGTAACTCATTTTATTAAAGGTGTAAACAGAAAACTAAACTGTAAAATCAAAACATAAACAATCATAATAAAATAATGATCAGCTGGTATAGCACTACTGTAGGCATATATAGTAAATGAATAGATAATTAAATACCAATTAATTGAATAAAACGAAATAATAGTTATAAAATAATATTTATCAAAGTTAAAATAAATGTAAACTATAATATATATTTAAATCAATGATTATTCCAACGCATCATTAAGCCCGACTGAGAACAAATTAGACTCGCCTCTGCTGTAGGTTCAGGAAACCATTAGCGATATGGGTAATTTACAGTAGTTAGCAAAACTGTAATGCTTTGTAGATAAGTTTACAGCCCTGAACATGAAGTTAATATAATTTATAAAGGGTAATTTCAAGTCAAGTGTCATCAGGCTGGCAAACAAGCGCAATATTAATGAAAGGTTTTTCCAAATTTCTATTTAAAAATATAATGTTAATAATATTATGTTTGAAAATTATAAAATCACTTTGAAGTAGTAGATCAACTAGTTATTTTATTAACATTTTTTGATGGATATTACAAGATATATTTCAATTCATGACTTAATACACTATAATCCATATCTATATCAATGATTATTCCAACACAGCATCAAGACTACAAGATCGCGCCACTCATCCTACACTCATCTCCATTCATACTTGGCTTAAATACCTACTTTGTATGGTCGCCATTTTAAAGAAAAGTATTAAAAGTATTAAAGTAGTATTACTACAAGACCAAAATCTCAAAAACGGAACTAGACGATTTTATGCTCCAAATTTTAAATTGGAGTTGTTACAACACTTAGTGACAGTATCCATGGTATTAAAGACAAGACTTAAAAATATAAATATTCATAGAATCTTTGACGTCAAAGATGTCGTTGTTCATCAATAATTCATATATAAATATAATACCTGTTAGCACAACCATTTTATCATAACAAAATTCTCTTGTACCGTTACAAATCGTAGAATGTTGTGGCGAGAAGTCGAATTTGTTCAAGCCATTACCCCAACTACTTTTCATTTCCACATACGGCACGTGCTTTGGAAAACACTTTTCGTGTTCGTATTTCTTTAAGTGTACAATTTTCCCTGAGGGCACTTTGTATTACAATATATTAGATAGCATGCACTCACCTATTCCAAAAGAGAATATATCTTGCGATCTGTAAAACCATTTTCAAGCAAGTCTGTTGGAAATTAATTATATTAAATAGTAATTATTGAGAGATGGAATTCACTAGGGTATTTCTTTTCGTCTGTCACCAGTGAACCAGTGGAAAAGTTCTATATGATTAGTACACATAGAGTAATATCTATTTGGAGAAATATGATAGTAATTATACATTTTTTAAATAAAATATAAGAGTTTAAGACTCACATAAGAATAACAGTAAATACATAAGTGAATCAGAAATAAAAAAAATATAGCTTTAGAAGTGACGAGTATATTATCATAAAGTTTAGAAATGTATATTTATTTATTTATTGATTTGACGGTAACAGCCATTTACAATAATATGCTAATATGCTATAAATGCTAACAAAACAATACGTATGGAAAATTTGAAAAATTTGATGGCTAACATTGGTGTGGTGCGTTAAACATCATGACATATTTTTGACAATAGATAATAGACTAAATGTATGTATAGTGTTATAGTACATGCTTAACTACACAAAAGATAGATATTTGCTTAATGGCTACAATATGAAAATTTAACATAGTGATGATTGCAATACAATTAACAAGACAGAGAAAATAATTGAGAATTGACTACAATGACATTAATAGCACAGCCATAGTGATACATGCAATAGTTTTGAACAAAACAAAAGAGAAAAACATTGAGAAAGCAACTGACATTAACTAAATACATGTCTCCCGTAACTAGGATTTCCACAACAGCTCATGTACAGTGTCTTTGAAAGACTTATGACTAAAATTAAAGAAGTCAACTTTACAAACTTATGTAACATAATACATATATGTATATACTTATGCGACATATACACGTATAAAGAATATGCGAAATTGAGCCTCTCTAGACCAGACTTGGCGCCTTCAGTTGTTGTTTCTAAAGACCCGACTAGAATATCAGATGAGACGCTTATTTGTGTTCTTCGTTTTGCTTTACTGTTGAATACAGGGTGATCAATTGAAGGTGGCGACTATTGGGATGTCGGAAACGGTCAGACTTAGAGAAAACTTTAAATGGGGAACATTCCAAAAATTTTTTGTGGCAGTAAATAAGTCTCAAAATTGTATCTTTATTCCAAAAAGACCATAAAATACACAGTTTTGCACTTTTCAAGTTTGCTGCTATTTTGTAAAATGACGGTCATTTTTAAAATAATATAATCAATATATTTTATTTATTTTGTGGTCTTTTTGGAATGCAGATGCTATTTAAAGAATAATTTACTCTTCGCATTTTTGCTCTTAACTAACTCTTTTAGGAGCTACATGATGCAAATTGTACATAGGAAATAATTTTTTACCTACGACCGTTTTTTAAAGTAGCCATTTCAGTCCAGTTCTTAGAATTGAAAAGTTTCACTTTACAGCTGTTTACTTTCATATCCGCATAGTTGCATTTCATATCTGCATAGTTTTCTCATATCCACACAGGTAACGGACCAATGTGGTTCAAGTATTGAGAGAAAATAATTAAAATTGTAATGCTTCGAACGTCAACTAATCAGCTGATCAGCTGATCAGTTGACCAATTTAATTGTTGATCCGACTTGTTCATGTTGATACTCGCGTATTCTTAATTAAGTTGGTGGAAGTCCAAAAATAAATGAAATATTTGCCGAATTGTACCTGATACAATATTATTTATGGTAAGAATGCTGCTAGCAATGTAATATTTAACGAAGTTTAGCAAACACGTAATTACAGGAAATCAGCTGATTATACAACAAGTCGTTGCATCACTTTCAGTGGCAATGACAATACCCGAAAACATAACCTCTCTAAAAAGTTATCATTAGTGATTGTTAGTAATTAAATCCAGATTGATAGTAATTAAAAAACGGTCGTAGGTAAAGTAGTGTACGCAACTCGCGTTAATAGTCTTTACGACACTCGTAGAAGTTTTAAGGCACTCGCCAAGGCTCGTGCCTTAAATTTTCTACTCGTGTCGTAAAGACTCACTTAAAGCAATCGTTGCGTAAACTACTATTACTTAAACGAGTAGCTTAATGGAAAAAATGCCAAGATTAATAAAACATTTTAAGTTGCATGTTTTATTGTGATATATAGAAATATGATACAATGTAGGGTGTTCAATAAGCAATTCAAAAGTTAACCACCATATTACGAAAAATTAAATTCATATTTTTAACTGTCACAAAAAACTCCCCTATAAAATGTTTTTTCTAATTCTGGCTGTTTCGGATATCCCAATGGTGGCATCCACTATGTATAGTAAACTATCAATTCAAATAGTAATTTTAGTTGGATATAACCAATATTTGTAATGCATTGCTAAAAATAAAATGCCAAAAATTATATGAAGACTAATTTTTAAACTACTGTTAATATGGCATGTTAAATGTTTATCAATAACTTCCAGCAAATGCTTTCAGATTGATTGTAATTTGTTGCTAAACATTTTATAAGTCTTATTTCCCAACTATTTGGCCCTAGTCTAAAAAGAGCTTGATCAAATAAAATCCTCTTGCATTGTGCACTTCTGGCTATACACACTATATACATTTTTATAATTATCTGTTGTACAATTAACGAAACACAGTTCTATTTCATTTTAAATCAACTAGTTTACGAAAAATAACTCCTTATCATTCCAATGTAGCTTTTCAATCCAATTTGTTCCTTTGGGTGGATTTCTTTGCAACCATTACATGCACTTATTGAGACTGCAATTAATTGTATCCTATAATAAACGTTTAGAGACAAATGTATTCAAACAACATACTAGTCTAAAAATATCTTAAAAACTATACAATACTTGTTTGGACAAGTACGCAAACAAGTTAAGTTTCGAAATATTTCTGAACAACAATTAACCAAACTTTTCGTCAAAGACATTGTTTACTATTTTTATTCCCTGGGTTCAATGGTAATATTCTATTTTAAACCTAAAACTGGTTTCGTCTAAGTTTAAACGTATGATAAAGTCTATGATTTGTGTCAAGTTAACCTATGAAAAAGGTTAATTGGGTCTTTTGAAAACGCTCTAATCCAAAAGTGAGATACTTTTTTTTATCGTTACACACTTATTTCCTGCGCTATGAAATAGTATTAAGTTTTACTGTATTTATCTTTCTAAATCATTTGTACCGTCAGCTTTAATACATAGACAGACACATACGTTACTTGAACTTATATCATTAACACTGAATTAAACTCCCCATTTTTCATTGAAATAATAAAAATTAAATTAAAAGACTGACAAAAAAATGGTTATATTAAAATACAGGCTTAATTAATTTTATCTTTTTTTATACAGTGATATCCGGGGAAACATCATATAAACAATTACTTAAATCAGGTTTATCTTTAACTTTGTAAGGATATAACAACTAGTTTAAAGACAACGCTATGTAGGGGTTCTATAAACCACAGAATATGTTTTTTGGGAGAATAAACCGAGACATAAATAGAAGATAACAAAAAAACAAATAAGATGGACTGAGTTTTGGCGAAATGACCTGTTGACAGCAAGAAGAGATCTCAGCCGACGTGACAGGAATTCTAAGAACATTTATTCACATCTAAGAAAGTTATTTTAACTATACTTTTTGAGCATACAATAGTAAATGGGTACACAATTAAACATACATTTGAGTAATCATTTTGCTGTAAAATGTGTAATAGATTGTTGTTGAACGAATTAATGTATTGCAATTAAATACAAACATTTTATTCTACGTTTATACATGTATATTCATTACCTATTTTACTTATACTATAAAACAAAGATATAATTATACAATGCAATAAACTAGTAAGAGATCGTTTAGAGTTACAGAACGAGAGCTACACATTTACATTACAGATTCAAGCTTAATATTTGGGATAAAATGATGTCTTTTTAAAATAAAACTGTCGTTGCCACATTATTGATAAATTATTGTAGTATTTAAATTACATTTATAAGGGAACCGCAACCGTAAAATGTAATGTCTTTTTCACAACAACAAAAAATAATAACACCCCCGCCGCAGCAAATCTGCAGACTAAGTGAATTTCCATTTTCCTGGCTGGACTTCTATTAAAATTTTCTGATTTATTTCCTATTCAAATAATATTAATTTTAATGAGTACCTAGGTTTGCTCTAATTTATAGCAGCAAACCTAGGTCATCTCCATTTTTTTTCAAATATATTTTGGGGCTGCAACCCCTAAAGTAAAGTAAAACATGTCTTCATACACTTCATACACACGTTGTAATACTTCACACACACAAAACGTTATATTTTACTAAAAATATTTCGTCTTGTTACAGAATTCAAATGTGTACACAATATAATTTTGTAGGTATTGATTTAAGCGTTAAAATACAAATCTGCAGTAGATTTTGACGTTGATATACATTGTACTCTCTTTAAAAAGTGTTATAGAAAACGATTAGTTTATAAGAATAAAAATCATATATTACAACGATAAATCTTTATTTGTATACATTGACTGCATATGATACCAAATAAAATTATAATACGTTTTGCATGGAACATACTTGTATGATTTAAGAGTTTTGATTTTATTCAGAAAGTAAGATTAGAATTCCACACTTAAGATATAATTATTTTAAAATGACTGTATCAAAGATCCTTACCAAGCATCAAGTAAAAATATTTTTTCGTTTTGCAATCGAGATATTTGTAAAGGACGATTTGAATGGATTTGAAAGAGCCAAAAGGAAAGTAATTAAAACTTATAATGGAGATGAAATCAACCTAGGAACTCAAAGGGTGAATAGAATGTTCAGATATCTACCAAAGGTCTGTTTGAAGAACTTGATACCATCGTTACATTTAACCGAATTGAGCGGCACATTTTGTTTATTTAATGATTTTACCCAAGAATGACTGTTCAACTTACAAGTTTTAATTCTCACCTAAACTTTATTTTGATTGAGTGTTATAATTAATTTTTATAAAAAAAAAAATTATTGAAAACAGAAATGAAAAATAGGCCTACATATGTTATTTTCTAAATAAGGTCAAATATTAATGAAGACGCCTACACATAATAGCTTGATTTCCATTAACAACATATTATGTTTCCTACGTTCAAACCAAAATAGGCTAGAACGATTTAAATTATAAGGGAAACGTTTAAAAAGTATAAACTCAATTGAATTATATATTTTTTTATTTTGTATACTACAATTTACTAAATATAATAGTTAAATATAAAAACTAAATTACTGTAAATACGATCACATAAATGCAACTCAGTTAATGTTCATGATTGTGTAAACTTTCCACATATAAGCAAACCTTTAAGCGTTTGTGCACAGTATGGGAATTCCCTTTTCTAAAAGTAAAACATTAATCTAATTCCAATCCAGAATACCTTAATTTAAAATTAAATAAAAATGGAAAATTTTATTTATCTTTTTATTAGAAATCTACTATTTATTGTCATGTTCAAAACATTACAATTGGTTTTAAGATAAATTGTCTTTCCAGTTACTAACGACCACTCGGAGTGTTGTATATCGTTGCATACGGCAGACGAAAATTAATTACATTTGATTATTCTTAAAAGTACCTGACGAACAAACATGAAAAAGATTTTTCTTTAATCGTCCACAATTTATCAGTAAATTACAATACGATTACGGAAAATATGTGTTTACAATATGAGTATTGTAAACACATTTTAGACAATTGACGTATAGTATTTTTCACCCTACTTCGCTAAACTAACAACACAATAAAGAAAATACTTCACATACTTAAAAACTTTAAAACCACCACTCACAACTTATCTGAGAGGTTATGTTTTTCCTTATAACATTTTGTTTAATAAGTAGTAACACACTTTTTTGAAATTTTCTTTAGAATATAGTTTATAGTAAATTGGCATCTGGTTTCTGGTACAACTCATTACCGTATAATAGTACGTAATAAAATGGAAGTTAATAAGCAGGTGTTGAACAGCTGTTTTCCGGACTAAATAGATGCGTGGAAAGTCTATTAAAACAGACTATTATAACGAAAACGAACCTTTTCAGCCATACATTTAGTTAGTGTATATAAAAAATGGTCTTGTAAAACTAAAATCCACTTTTCCTATTAGCTATTTTAAACACCTAATAAACTAATCTTACTCCATTATTGTTCGTAAGATTTAACTTTCGATTGGCTTTTGCAAATACCCAAATAAATATTGGTCATTTGATGTTAAATTCCAATGATTGGTACATATTTATGTTTCATTTGTTTGTTTTTGGATTATCTGTACTCTGTATAGTCTTTTTTTCTAACTGAACTTGACTGTTATTTTAAAAGGGACGCTAATATTTCAGCTATAGATGTTTACAATAATGTTATCAACCTATTACTAATACAATATTACATAGACGACGCTCCCAAGAATACTAACAAACACAATTATTTTGATGTTCTACTAGGGACACCAAATTAATATTTGAATAACAAGCACAAAATAAAACATTAAAAATAAAAATTAATTTATTTATTCTTTAACATTGAGGTGGAGAACTTACACTTTTTCCCCTTTTCAATGAACATATTTCATGAAAAAGTAACAGATGAAACAAGGTTGCAGAGAGAAATCTGATTCTCTCACTCCATTACCCTGGGTCTGACTATCTACAATATAAATCAACCTTGTCCTTCGTGCATATAGTTCTACCTCCTGCAGTATTTCATACGTTACTCCTTACTCTAATATGCATGACCTTGTCTAAATGCATAGGTGGACGGAGGTAATTTTTTAAGTACTACATAATGTATGTGGATTGAAATACTGCAACTATTTAGCCCTTAAATTGGTAGATTATAGTTAGAAATGTTGAGTAGCCATAAAGACGTTTAATTATTTTAACACTTTATGTACAGGTAAGAGGTGTTCAAAGTAAACATCCAAAAATATGTTTACATCTATAACTGTTATGTTTAACCTTACAGAGCTTAAGATAAAACTATTGTTCTCTTTTAATGTCTCGCCTACATATTATAGGACTCTAGTTCTAGTCCGGAACTATTTTACACATTACTTCAAGTCCTAGGGGGTTGTGGCATATTCACAAAGATAAAATCCAATGGTGATTTTCGGGGCTTGATCTCGGGACCTTGTGCACCGAAACCCCGCGCTCTACCACTAGACTAGCGCACTCCTCTAGAATAAAACTACTATCGTAACGCAATCCTACATAATCTGGATCAAAAGATTACAAGACTTGCAAGTCTATGTATGCCTATGAGGTATACACATTGGAATATTTGTTTACTGTAGTAATTATTCCGTAAAGTTTGTAACCAACTCCCCTTATCAATGTTTACACATCGTTAAACGCATTGTATGTCTGCGTACTAACACGAAGTTAGTTCAAGTCTTGAACTAACTTCGTGTTGATATTTATGTTATAATATGTAGGCTAATATATGTTTACTGTTCGATCAAGAATAAAAATGTGTCTTTCTCCAATTGGGTTTCGTGTGTTGATTTTCTTTGGACCACTTATTTAACGCTTCTTAACCAAAACGATACTAACAGTTTTGTATTTTAATGTTTTTGTGTTAAAATATTATTTTAAGCGATTTAATTACACACCTCTGAAATGGTACATTTTAATTAAAGCTTAACTAAATTGACTTAGAAATGTTTTTAATTAATAGTCCTATGGCTATTATTTCAATACACTAAATAACACTTGTAATCATTTAGTTCAATCATAGCAGTATAATTTATTTATGCACTGAAATGGTTTTGATGATTCCCTGCTATTTAATTTTATTATTTATAAATTTGACGATAGGAGAAGTTAACAAATTATGAAGTCAGTTCCATCGTTCTTCTGTCACAGAATAACATGATCATAAATAATCTGATACACAGAATATTATGGTTTTTCCACTTCAAAACCTAGCAATATGCGTTATTGTAAAGAAAGTCTGCAAATGAAGCATTTATATATATCATTCGTGTAGTCATTTATTTTTAAATCTACCCTCATTTGTGGAACAATTTCAACGTGTAAGGTGTCAAAGGTTATACATTAAATCATTTCCTCCCTTAAGAATGCGAGGTGATCTCAAAGTTCGATTTTCCCCCATGATAAGAAAATAGAACAAATTTAAAAATAAAACAGCCGTTGATAAACAGAAATCCAGCAGCATTTGAAGGAGTGCATATTAATGTTTGTAATATTCAGGAGGTCATAGACCATTGTAAACAGTTAATCAGATTTGTTAGAAGAACAGAAAATGCCTCGTGTTTATAGAAAAAAATATTGAGCAGGAAGAAACAATTACCTTAATATGAGATCTTATGCGTATGAGAGGAGTAGAAGAAGAGAGGCTTGGTATAGCAGTAAGGCCGGATACACACTCGTTTGGAGAGATGACTCATATTTGACATTTCTGCTGTGCAATTTAATTTGGAAGTAAATAAATACACGAACCTTACAAAAAATAAATAAATACAGGTAAATAAATACAGGGGTCAATAGTGCTGTCGTGGTGGTAAAGTCAACTTGCCTGATAACAGATCAAATAAATACATGCAAGAAATGTTTACTGGTAACAGCTAAAAGTGAGTCAGGAAACATTAGTAGAAAACACAAAAACAAGGCTAGCTCCCGAAAATTGTAACATATTTACAAGAAGTGTTTATTATATCAAACTGTTACTAACATCGTAAGTAGTTCAATTAGTTACATACGCTTTTAGTTGAGTCTCTTAAACTCATTAAAAACCACGATTGTTATTAGTTACCAGTACTTGAAAATTTTCCAATTTTGAGCAACAGGTACACTAAAAGAGGAATACAAACAATAAAAGTTGTAGGAATATTTCTCTACATTAAAAAGAGGTGCAATTGAGGATAGGAAATCTTCTCGAAACTGCTGTGTATTATCATTAGTTTATATAAACGCTATAAAGAGAGGAAGAACCACTGCCTTAAAAGCTATCTCACTAAAAGCTTTTCAACCACAAGACACCCCCACTGTTTCTACCCGGAAAACAGTGCTTTATAATTACCTCCCATAAGAGTTGATACATTTTCAATTTGGTTTAACAAGTTTCCCATATCCTGACATGAGGAGAATATAGTAAATATATTGTTTTATCATAGGAACTTGCTAAAGTCACATTAAGTTATACATTGTAAGTAATATATCGATTTTATAAATAAAAGACCCAATTTCTGACCTTAGTTTACACAGCGATTATATTTCATCTTATTTATTGCATTTTTTTATTGATTGGCGTTTGCTATACAATGTAAAATTGTCAAAGAGCAATAAAGACATTATTGTTATTATTATATTATTATTATTATTATTAAGTTGTTAAAATATCTATATATAGAAATATTGGTTTTTCTTTTTAAAGTCCGTTTGGTTCTTCTGCCCGACCAATTTTCATAATTCGGTCTTGAATTAAAGGTATACACACACCGATTTTCCATCAAACATCATAATTCATTTATATACTGTATTACTCAACCAAAATTATTGTTATTATTATTAAATATATATTTCACCAGTCTAATTACATTTTTATATATGTTTTGGTCTATAAACCTTCAGTGAAATACCAGCTTTTGCTTATTAAGATCGGAGGTACTTGAAGCTTGCTGCTTGATCATGAATCAACAATAATTATAATAATTTTATGACTTTAGGAATCAATGGTACGTAACAACATTTTTATTTTAGTCATTTTATATGTTTTGGTCTTAAATAGCTCCTAGAAGTAAAAGCTATCATTTGAGATGTTGTTTGTTTGATTCAGTTAAGTTTAAGATACCAGTAGTACAATACTACTCAATAAAAAATAATAGATCAAAAATACATTTTTTTCTAGTTGTAATATACAAGTCTGTAAAATAAGATCGAAATACTGCAATCTTTGGCCGTATGGGTAAACATATCTAGTAACCAACAGATTCAAAAGAACCCCTAATAAAACTAGCAATAAGCTGTTTAGTTAATTATTTAATACACAAATTTGAATGTTAATTCAAGCTGTAGTAATAAACTGGTCATTTGTAAATAGTTATACATTTACTGAACGCCTTATCAAATACAACGTTTCACAAATACTATTTAAGATGTTAAATAAAAAAATTGGATCATTTTGCTATCGTTCAAAATACATTTATTCCTATTAAATGTGGAATTGTCAGAGTGAGCCTTTAAAATATTGTTTTAGCTGTTGAGGATAAATTATTTGTTTTAGAACATGTTCAAACGCTCGAATTCAAATCATAGAATTTGGAAAATTCTTTGAGGTTGAAAATATACACAAAATGTATGTTTGCTGATTAAACAATATGTGTGTTCACTATTTGGTAGTCAATGACAAAATAATTTAATATCCACGTTCTATAAATCTACATTTTTGAATAGTAATAAAAAGCTAATCTCTTATAAACTATTACAGATAGTTTCTTGTAATTTACATGAATGTTTCCGTAAATGTACTTGACATGTATAAAAAAAACTACAATCACTTGCACACACTTTTTGCATAATTGTACAAAAATAAATTGTAAATTTTAGCTTAAAACATTTAATAAGAAAATTTACGGAGCTTAAAAACAATTTCAGGTATAAATTTAACTCCCAGTCTACATAAGTACAACATGAAAAAAGATCTAACATGGTTTTCTAGCTCTAATGTGGTGAGTTTACCAAGTTCTAAATCTTGTGAAAACGATATTTTCTCCCCTCTAATTACTACTTATGTTTTATTTCTTTTAACCATGGCCTTCCTTGAAATTATTGTCGAGACTGTATTTTTCCATATCTTAAAATAAGTTGTAAGAGTGTTTATTTAATAAATTGATAGGTTTTTGACAAAACCCTAATTGTATGGTTAATTACAAGCATTAATTTTGTGGTTAAACTTTTAATGTGACTGATAAAGTTTAGCCAACCAAGTTCATGCAACGCAAAAATTGAATTCGTGCAGTAATATATCTCCACTGATAATTCGTATTTTTCTTTTATTAACAGTCATACATATTCTATATATCTAATAAGTTAAACAGAACGATATATATTTCATGTGAAATATTCATGCAGATTGCATAAAAAAGAATCAATATGAACAAACACCACACAAGTTTTCCTGATCATTTATGCCATGTTTTTGTTCCAGTTCATTGTTTTCATAAGGAAATTCAATGCAATGTGATATAAAAAGGGGCTTAATAAATATAGTCTAAAGACGTGTATTTATGGTGAACTCCTCAAACTTTATGAAATATAACAATAAAATAATTAAAACGTATATTTTAGCAGATTTACTATACTTATTTGACATGAGCACAAGTTTACTGTTTCATCGTACTTCTAGCATGCTCATATACTGTATATACATATATATTTGTTTTTGAATGTATTTAAACACACAGATCAGAAATATATAGTTTTGAATGATTAAAACTGTCTCTTTTAAAACAGCTATTTGTATATTAAGATACAAAACGGCATTGCCTCTTAAGTACTGTAGATGGCTATACATCACGAAAGTAGCAATGACCGATATGCTTGTAATTTACACCCATGTATGTATTTAGTTACTTGATATTAAACTAGCTTCAAACAAACAAAAAATACCTCAATAACTGCTATATGTTTTAGAAAATCTCGTCGACCAACCTTTACTTAACAGATTAAACTATAGAACAAATACATCAAATGTTATCTGGGGCACTATAAAGACCAAAGAATCAAAATAATTCTTCCGATATCTCGGGGTCTGTCACGGAACAAATATTTATTTGTTTGATATGAAAATTTCGTGTTATGAGTGAATCTATAACAGATTGAGTTTGAACTTTGTAATTTGTGCAAAGACAAAAATACTTCCTTTATCTTTATAACATTCCCAAAAAATACAGACAAGAACATTTTTGGCGAAACTCGAAACCTAATTATATTTAAAATTATTTTGAAAAATAAGAGATTACCATGTGGATAATTAACACTAGAGAAGATACATTTTTTATCTTTCAGAAGAAGACATTAATAACAAAAAAAGTATAAGCAAATGAAAACATGTATGCAGACATATGCTTAACACTTTTCTTCTAGTTTGACGTAGTTATATTAATAAATAGCCAAAAAAACTTGTATAACTGACCTATGTTACAACAGAATTAGTGTAAAATTTCGTTTTTGGTCTACTGACGTGAATAAGCGTCGGTTTTTACAATTTACAATTTAACACTTCACCTAAATCTAGTGTTTAGTTTTTTTCCAAAACAATAAATAAGAGATAATAATAAGTTTGATTTTAATTTATTTATGTAAAACTCATACTATTATGGTTGTTATCCATATTGTGTCATAAATCTACAAAATCTTACTTTATATTATACTATTCATATTCCTATTTATATTCACACAAATTTGATGCACATTTAATCAAAAATAAGAAATTTACTTTTTAAACATGATTCAATAAGAAATATGCCTGGAATTAGTTACCTATCACTGCGGTTGGCCGAAGACACATTTTTTTGCCTTTTTTACATGATAATTTGATTGTCATACCAGTATTTGAGTAAAAACAGTTATGGACTATTGAACGTTTAGTTACCTAGTTTTTTTTATAATAAAACTGTATTTAATTTATTTACGCTAGTACTATAAACACTATAAGTGAATAATATACATAACCAAAAATACGAACTTATATTTACCATTAACCTGTATGACCCAAAAATTACTTTGAATTATTTTTTTTTTTAAATGATGTACTAATATTACTAAGGGATGAAGTTTATAATTTAAAAAATCTGAAAGTGCATTCGCAGGATTTAACAAAATTTTCATATTTTGACACAAAAACATTTCTCAGTAAGAAGCGTTAAACATAAAAAAACTAAAAAACCATTTAACCCTAGATAGGTTTTCGGTTGAAAACACTTTCCAGGAAAAGGGTGAGAGGTTGTTAATTTAGTTAAGCTTATTACACTCATCTCAAATGAAAGTAACCCATGAGTCAGCTTATTTATTTACAGGGTAATTGGTTTCAGTTAGTAACCAAGGCTCAGCTTTAATTTCTGTCATGCAAATATTTGCAAAAATGCATAATAAAATGCGATATATTTCAGAACAATCTATCTTTTGAGGCAGCAACAACTATATTGTGAACTGAAAATATTGTAATCTTTGAATTTAAATTAGTAGTAACTTATAATGGTTATAGACTTTAATTGCAATGGTACTTCAGTATTAAACGGAGGCCACATTTTGTCAGCGCGCTGCGGCGGTTATGTTAGGTTGGGTTATCATAATAGAAAGTATCGTTCGATTCATAACGAAGCGAGGAAAGTCCTACACACATAATATTTACGATAACCCAACCTAACATAACCGCCGCAGCGCGCTGACAAAATGTGGCCTCCGTTTAATACTGAAGTACCATTGCAATTAAACTTATTGTACATATATTGGTAGTTTAGTTAAACATGTTAGTATTGTAATGTTCTAAGAACAATTAGTTTCAGAAATACTTGGACAGTTGTATTTTTTTTCAATTCTGTATAAACATTTAACCTTCAATTATTGTTGTATATTTTACTTATACTTACTTACACTTTATCTTACTTATACTTACATTAAATTGAAATAGATTTTGTAGCTAATCTGTATCCTAAGATGATTTAATGGTACTTTGTAATATATATTTTTTTACAACAGATTACCATGGGATATGGTCCTATATTGGCAATTTTACATTAGATCCAAATTGGAGTGCAAGCTTTTAAATCTGAAGGTCGCTACTTTGATTCCGCAACAAAATAATATGTTATGGACAAATATGAGTCATAGGCTAACGTATTATTCTTGAGAGACAGTTTTACTGTTGCCTATACATAGTTTAATGTTTTCACAGCATTTCATAAAACCATTATTGTGTTCGATCAAATATTTACACAAATAATGGCAAAATACCTTATACAACAAATGAATCCGTGCTGATAAGTTATCTTGCTTATTGAAGTTAATACAATGATCATAAAGGTATTTTAAATCCTAATGTATTAGGTACCTAAAAAAAATATTTACGGATCATACCAACCATACCAACGCTCGTTAACCGGTAACAAAAATGCTCACTTAGTTAGGGAAAATAAATGATACCTTGGAAATAAATGGTGGTGTTAATGTTTTCCTGTTTTAAAGCAATCCCGCTAAAAGCGGTCGCAGCTGTCGTCATTATTTTCCTAACTAATGTCTCGGTCCGAGAACCAATGAGCTGAGCGCTAATGACCAACAATTTGTTAACTGTTTTTACTTAGTGATTAATTATTTAATTTAACCTTTAGTTGAGAACTAATTGTGACTGTTGTCAAACATATATTTACATGATGCCCCGTGAATAATTAGCCGAACTCGGAGATAAAATTCTGAGGGAAAAATAAATAAAAAGTGAAGAATGATATTTTCAAAGTGCTTTGTTAACCACATATTCCCAAATTTGTATGTTTTAAATTAAAATTTTTATCTCTGATTCGAAAAAAAACGATCTTTATTACACTTTGGTAAAAGTAATGTGACATAATAATGGTTATATGAATTTCATTATGGTGATAATTTAAATTACTATGTTTTATTTAAATTCTTGTTAAAATATCATGAAAAAATGACAATAGAACTTGTATTTAGAATATAAAGTTCTCAAAAAATGTCAAAGCTGAATTTTTTAGATTGTTTGATCGTTTTAGAAAGAGGTACAACCTACGGTATTTAGGTTGTACTTCACTTTTAAATTCTAAAAAAAAATGGAATTACAATTGACACTGAATGAATGTTTATTAAGATTGTTATAAATATAGTTTGTGTGGTTCTATTAAAAACATTTATGGTAATAATAAACTCTTTAGCGTCTTTCTTTAAATTCTAAATGGATATCGTTATTTTTGGTATGCTTGGATTGGAATTCATAGTTATTTTTTAGCCTATATTGGTTATTAGGCAGTTTGTAAGAACCTGTCAAATTACAACTCCATAAAAAACTTTGTAACCATGAGGATCTAATACTCTGTATGAAAATTCACTGTAAAAGGTATTTCTTTGTCATATGTCTTATTTTTGATTTTTTTACCATCCCAGTCATGGCGTTGAACTCTAAGTGATCCAATGGGATTGTTTAGAGTAAAATTACTACAGTACCTTGTAAACAGAATGAACCCGGCAACCACAGAATGTCGTTTTATAAAAAAATACTTATTTAAAGTTTAACTATTGTAGTTTGTTTGTGGTATTCATATGAAGTGCATATGTGGTGAACTGAGTTGGTATAGTGGTTAGAGCGCAGGACTTTGGTCCCTAATATACCGGGTTCAAATCCCACCAAAGCACTAATGGATTTTATGTAAGTGGTATTGTCACAACCCCGATATCTAGCCTGAAGTAAAGTAAAAAACAATCCCGGACTCGTGCCTAGCGGGTAAAGTAAATGTATTGCTGACTTAATTTGGAAAAGTTTCTTTGTTTAGACTTCTTATTCAAATTGTGTAAAACAAATTTAGGAAATGTATGTTATTTTATATTTTGTTTTTTTTTTTTGTTTTTTTCTAATGTAAATTTTAGTTTCTTGAAAAATAAGGCTAAACTGCCCTAATTTTATTTCACTTCACATGTATTTATATGTTTGTTAATTTTATCTAGTTTGCCAGTTTCAAATACATACTTTTATTAATTTTTTTTATGTGATGAACGCGAATCTAGTAAAAATGTGTAGATATTAAAATTTTGATGATTTGTTCACAAATATCATTCTGACCTATCTACTCAAAGATGTATCACATTGAGGGATATATCCAATTTTCGAACGTTTTTAAACTCTCAAGTGTCATACCAAGGATGAGCTCTTTGAAATATGTACTGCAATTTCCGCAGGCTACTTAATGAGATTGAAAACTCTTGGCTTGGTCTTTATTTGACATAAGCGTTATAAGAGATTTAATAATTTAAACGTAAGTTAAAATGTCCATAGAGTTTTTTTATTCTGAACGGTTAAAATATAGAATTTATTATTGTTTTATGGTGGATTAAAAAATATTGTTCCAATTTATTCTTATGTTGGTGAGAGTATTTATATTTTTAAATTAACCATTATTTATTTGTATTATAATTTAAGTAAAGTAAAAATTATTTTGTATTGTAAAGTAACAATTCACAGTTTACAAAATGTAATTCTACATTGGATGCATGGAATTCATTTTCACTGTTTGCCAAACATTTTCTAGCGCAAAAAAATTTTTTGAAACCTTTGACCATAGTGAGGCGTATGGTTTGTAAATCCTAGAGTTGCCTGTTTTAATGTTTTCAGTGTAATATTCGTCCATTGCTTGACGACAGATAGTTGGGGGAAACTAGTTACGTGTTAGTCTTTCAAAGAATTCAGGAATTAAAATTGGACCAACTTGGCTCAAAACTCATAAGAGTAAGCAATCAGTGCTACTTGTCCAATGGTGAATAGACGTCATATATAATATTAATCACAATGAATGCTTTATTTTTCTTTTCATTTATTATAACTGTGTATACACATGACTTTTATGTTGACTTTTATGTTGTGGTTTACGTCACGGACTTTGAGCACAATGCAGAGTTGTCTAGGGTTCGGTATTATTAATACTGATTGTGTAATGGGGAAAAAGCAAAGCATACATACATACATGTTATAATCAAACTTAATGATAGGGCAGTATTACAAAAGGATGTTAAGATTTGTCCTATGTTCAAACCATTGAAGTAATATAATCTGTATTGTATCCTATTGGTACGGATTTTAACATACTTAATAACCTCTCAAACAACGCTTCGATTACCGAGATAACTAAATGTAGTTAAATGTTTTAATTTTATAAGTGTTTTGCTACAAGAATAAACCTATGGGAAAACATGATATTAGCTTTAATTTTTACAACCCCGACTGTTTATGTTTATTAAGTCGGTGCTATTATGTATAATTACACTAAAATTAACTATCATAAATCACGTGCAACCAAACCAAATGTACTTTGCCGTGATTATAATTTAAATTTTATATTTTTGCCTTATTTTTTTAAATAATTATCTACATGGATCTTTTTGAAAAACAAATAAGTTTTAAGGACAATTTTGCTTGATTATAACTTAAAATAAGGGTTCGATCAGAAAGGTTTGATAAAATACACGAACAAATATCTTTGTACTATGTCGTTATTAAAACTATTTTAAAACGTGAACAAAAAATACGTTGCCTCAATTCGCAGTCAATGATAAAATTGTAACTGTAATTTTTTTCTGAGTAGGAAAATGCTTTGAAACAATTCTTTTAGAATAGTATTATCGTGACTGGTTAATTTGATCTTAGTCGCACATCATCGGCTCTGTGTAGTACCTATTTAATCTTTAAAAATTTACCTTGGAAGTACAGTTAACTTTACTATTCATTACAGTACTTATCATAGCTTGCCTACAACGATCAGCTGTTAACTTGATGGATACGTATGTTCCAAATAAACTGTAAGGTGATGCAATCTAAACTATCTTGGCATTTTATGGTTCAAGGGCTTTGCACTTGACATAGACTATTAAAATACAGTACAATTTCGCTTACAAAGTATTTATCTTTTGTAAACACAACGAATGATGAACAAATGAGAAGGGAGGAAAATTTAAAAGTCTTTTCTTTTAGATGTACTTTGAGGAGTAAACTTTGACAAGAGTTGAATAAAAAGTGACTTCCAAATCTTTCAAACAGACACTAAAACAAACATTTTATGTTGAATATCGAATTTGTGTACATTTTAATTACACAATGATATAGAATAGGTTGATGAATATTCTACTCTTGGATTCAAAAACAACTGATAAAAGTCTGTACTGTTATACCGGTACCTTAATTTACTACTTTCATACGATTTGCGTAAAAAAAGATTTACCGCATATCTAAATGTGTAGTATATAGTTTGTTTCTGTACTTTTATTTTTTTAGGAGGTTTGTTTCTATAGGTTGTATTTTAGAATGATCATCATAGCTAGACTTATATAATCATGTATGATATCAAGCTACGTATAAACAAACATTTCTTTTTATGTTGTAACGCAAGTACAAATACGGGATTTTTTTATCAGAAATATAGTTTCTAAAAAGGTGTGTTTGACCAAGTTGAACGAAACAAATTGTGTAAATCGTAAACTAAAGTAAAATATTCACCTACAAGTCTAAACGAAGTTCTCGTTTTAATTCAAAAGAATTTGTAAAAAGTGGCATTTGTTTTGCTTATAAGTGATAAAATATAATTAGGTATTTTGTTAAAACAAGTATAGTTTTTTTTCGTAGATCAATGATCCATACTTAAGATTAAATCCTACCTAGCATGAAAACCATTTGCGCAAGCCAAAAAACCAGGCTGCTTCATTTTCTGACGTTTGGTAGCTTTATTGCGTCTTTACTAAACTACTAGCCATTAATTTATTCTAAAAACTCATTCTTATGAATTTATAGAGACTAAATGTTACTATCAATAAGATATAATCATTGAATTCTGAATGCAACACTTATATGTAGTATTCCGCTGCAAATATTTCTCTGTTGTAAATTTCGTAAAATAATTAGATGAGATAATTAAAGCAAAGCAAATTATCTTTACCATAAATTAGTTACCTATGATAGTTTAAGTCAATTAAATACTTGTGTTGAAACAAGACCCACTTTGAAATTTTCTTCCTGATTAACTCAATCAAACAACCTGATACAGTTGTAAACTTTATTGAAGCCAGAACAAATGAAGCAGCTTTGAAATGAGTACTTTTATTGTTTACTATAAAAAAGTTTTTAAAATTTACAGTTCGTCGTCCAATTTTCGTTCAAGAATCACTTATAAAGCTTATTTCTCTCTGTGCAACAGTGTACGAGTTTCTACTAGGATTTCCAAACCTTTTTTCACCATATTGATAATTATTTCTAAATTTTGGCAATTATTTAGATAAACGTACGAATGAACATTCTTAATAGTAACATCCTTTTCTCAACAGTTATTAAAAAAATTACAGGTGTCTGTGGCACAAAATCGAGTAATTTAAAAACAGAAAGTATAATGAAAAAATCCAATGTGACTAACGAAGCAAGCGCGAAGTATGTTAATAAACCTTGAAACTTATATTTAAATAACATACAGTAAAAGTATAATTTATCGTAATAATACTGACGTTGATGTTTCAGAGTAAGATCATCCTGAAAATCTCGCAAAGGAAGCAGATCAAAAACAGTAGGAATTCAACACTCCCCAGAAAGGAACAAAGTTTCCAAATAAATATAGCATTCCACGTCAAATATCTCTGAAATATGCTTTCCTTTTGCTGAAGCTTTGAGTTGACGTTTCCATCAGTTACTATGATTGAAATATTTCTAGCATTCAGAAAATAGAATGAGCATTAGCAAAATAAATACCTATAGTGGCTGCTCTATTGTTCGTATGCTATATAATCAACTACAAACTGTATATAGTAAGATTATAAATAAATAACTTATGGTAATGTCCATATTTTGGCTAGTTACTTTGACAATATAAAAAATACGCTAAAACGAGGTGCCTTGAGAAACTTAACCTGGTTTTAAATCAAGAGGAAATTCTATGTTAAAATATATATTTTTATGAGTGAAATTTCAACATTTATAAGGCCTTTTAAGAGCATGTTATGCTTTCTTGTTGAAATATTGGTGCTAAAAGAAGTAAAGTTTGTTGATTGGTTAGATACATGATCAGCTGTCTATAAATACTAAATATATTATTGACCTATTCTAGTTATATGTTATAGCTAATGTTAGAATGCTATAGTTTATGTAAATCCTGTATATCAATGGATACGCCAGGACTTGGGGCAAATCTTCAAGTGGGGTCGAATGACCCTCATATTTCTTTTTGGATGTTGGTTGTAGTGTTACTTGTTGTACTCCTAGCTGCCTTGAGATCTGACAAATAGAAAATGTCAGTTTCCGTACATTGTGACAGGAGACTTCATCGTGCTCACTTATAGCAGTTTTACTCTTCTTGGGATGTTTTTAAAATATTAAAACTTGTTTAATAAGTAGTTGGAGTATATTATGGACGGCTAAGAAACAAGGGTTTGCGATTAGGGACTCACGGGGACTTTAAATGCCTGAGGCCGTAAAAATTCTGGGTTCCTAAAGCTCCTATAGCCTTCCTATTTGTATGATTTTATAAGGACTTGTACTGGCAAAGTGGTTTTAGTGCGCAATAAAAAGTCTGCAGATTAAATCCTAAGAAAAGTCAATACATATTTGATCTGGACCAGTTGTTGATTGTTTGGCTTTAAATTAATGATCCTAGCTAATTAATCGGCTGTATTAGTCAGTAACAAAGTTACAAAAGGCATCACACTCCATTCTACACTCGTACTTCACTCATTTTTGGGTTAGTATTTTTACTAACCCAGGCCCTAAAATGATTTTGATGATACTCTTGGTGTCCTACAGCCGTGCTACAGCTCAAGGGTCCGGTCTAGTCAGCCCTCTACGTCACATCATGACGGAATCCTCTGATGAGCATACCAGTGGTGAGCCACTATCAGTCAAGTTATGAGAACTCAAATGCCAGAGTACATTAATTGTTTTCAAATTCAAGTTAGTTATACTCTTCCCATTAGGAGTCTGCCCTTATTTCCAACATCGGGTACAGTCAGATTGAAAGGTTCCAGAAGTTGACCCTTTAAACAATTAGCTTTTTTGTAATTTCCTAATAATGGGGCCACTAACTGATGAGTTCTAATTGCATTTGAACAACAATTTACGGTACTTTTATAATTTACGTTGAAACATTAACCATACAAAAGTAGGTATTTTAGAGTATAAGAAGAGTGGTGCGATAGTCATTTTAGTGTGTAAGGCCGACATGTCTCTTAGACAGAACGGTTGATTCTCCCCATACAGCCACCAACAACCAACCAACTAAGGAACCTAACCTACAGTTTATAGTGGAATCTGAACCAAACTTTTTTTCTTGTAATTAGGGAATTGGTCTAATTATCAGGATAGTCCTGCGGATAGTCGTAGTACTCACTAGTGCGGACGTTAATCCATACCAGGGATCATCACATCCATAGTGCATGCTTATAAATATCCACAATTCGGAGTTCCATGGGCCCGGGTGCGGCTGGATGAGGGTATTTATTTAAAACGTTTTATTAAATTTTCAAAGTTGTGTAATCGAAAATTATTGATACCCTGAACATTGCTGGGTTTGAATCATATCTTAAGGAATTTTCTTTTTAATAATTTATTTTGAAGTAGTTAGGTACTGCTTTCAGATAAAATTATTTACGATAAAACGGGAATAGAAACCATACCATTCTCATATTTTATATTTATAATAAAGTGGACACATTATACTGTGCTAACTTAAGTGGTAAATTTATCTCAGTTATGAATTACACAATATGCAATGTCTGCATTAGGACATGAATAATAGTGTTGTGCAGTTGTCTGGTCAAACCACCTTATACATTGAAGAGCAGAACATTTCTTGTGGGTATTGATGTTACCTTTGTTCATTCTGATAAGTATAGAAAATATAAACTGTGAAATAAGTATAATATCATTTAATGGAAATTTTTTCATCAAATACCCCTATTCAATTATAATAAAAAACAATAACTTTAACATAACAATACTATATGTCATCATGATTTTGATTTTGGTAGGTACAGTTTTTAAATTAGGAAACATTTCCCACTGTGGTTTCAAGTAGTCCAAATTTAGGCCTGGTAAGGTCGGTTTTAAACCGCAGATTACAGCATTTTGAAATATCTAAGATCCATTAACGATTGCCATAATGTGTACCTGGACCTCAATTCCCGACAATGTCTTCATTTATACAATTAAAGTAAATGTAAATCGTAAGGAATAGTTTAAATATTGAATAGGCTGATTGGTTTAACAAACCCAAAACGTTTTTCGCCAGAGTATGACCTTTATTTCAAAACAAACTTTCTTCTATCTACACAAAGTCTCAAACAAACTCGGAACAGGAAGCATAAAACCAGGATTTCCGGTTTCGCTTGATGCTTGTTCTGACATCAAATACAGTAAATACTCTATCAAAGGCTTACTCATTCTATAAAAAAAAACAACAAAGTGCCTTTTGAAAATAAAAAGAAATCTTAGAATTTTTAAATTGATTAAATTATCATTGTCAAATGTTCATAAAATGTCTCTGTAAATAATTCTACCGGAATGGATATTCTATTTTCATAGTTGAACTTGTTTGACAAAAGTTTAAAGCCAATAAATCTTACTTAATATTGTATATATCATTGCATTTTTTAGTCAAGTAAAGTAGTTCTTAATGTAAATCTTATGAACGCACCAGTGTTAGGAGTCATACTGTTGACAACAGACCTAAGTAACTGTAAGGCTGCCATGTCTTTTATAATTTTATTTATATTAAACAATTATAATATTAAAATATACTTTTTACATGCACGTATTTTTAAATGATTACTACAACCAATATCATATAGGCTATGTTACATGTTTAACCTATGTGGTTTTAAAAATCTTATTTTAGCGTTTAGTTCTGCCATTAATGAGAAAATGTATCAATTACAAACACACATGCCAACTTGAGATGTAAGTCATTCTTATCGTGATGTTGAAGGTGAAACTAAATAAAGGTAAACTAAAAAAGAATGCACGTCTTTATTGAATTTAAAGCGGGGATTTTAAAGTAACCTTACGGAGTGTCTGGACTAATTAATAAAAGAAACTTGTAATTAATTTTCAAGTGGTGACGTAAATTACTATGTATATTACTGTATTATTTGATTATAAATCTGAAGTGTAAAATATACTCAAATGGTTTTAAATAGACTGTTTAAAGACGAAATAACCCCAAACTCTACAGAAAGGTCTCAGATGTTTTTGTCCTTACCTTCAAATAAATGTTCCGTTCCGGCTTTCACAATAATTGAAAATATCAGCCAACGCTTCTTCGATTTATAATATATAATATATTATCTAGATTATTACGCTGTAAAACTTTATCAGAAAAATATAATACAAAGTGCTTTGTAACATTTTAAGTTTTTTAGTAGTTAATTCAGTATTTGCAAGATACTGCCAGATATGTTTTATTATTATGTGTTATAAATGCTTGGAAATATATTGGAGGAGCTTGATGAAAATTTTATGAGATGATAAAATAACAAACAGTTGATGTAAAAAAAATAGTTGGTGAAAGTACTTAAGGGGATAACATACCACATATCAACAAATAGTTGCCAGTTGTCATCCAACGTCCAGCAATAACGTTCATTTACAGAAATTTCTCCAGTATTTTTTATTTTTGATTTAGCCTTTTATTGAACTATTTTACAGATAATTATAGTTGTTAAGAGGTTAAGAATACCGGATGTATAAAGCAGCAAAATATTAAGAACACAGGCCAATAACCAACAAATAATTACATATTTGTGTAACGAGTTGTGTGGTTTTAATATTGAATAACTAATATTTACTATGATACATTAATTATACAATAACCACTACATTGTTCTGCACTTTGTCAAGAATATTAATACTGAAAACTCCTTATCAATATTTCAAGTTTTGAAACAAAAGTTTCAAGAATGTTCAAAAGGTGTTATCGTAAAAACTTTACTGCAAGGCATCGTTTGTTTCAATCAGGCGAAATGGTTTTCAGCTAACTCTACTACTGTAACCGAATATGTAAGAACAATTATTCAATAATAACTACCACAAACAACATTAAACTTGATATTTAAGTTTTTTTTCATATTCGACCATTATTTTTGTTTCAGTAAATAGTCATAATTGATATTTATTGAAAGTATTGCTACGGGAAATTATAAAAAAAACATTGAGATCAATTTTTTTTATCTACGATGTACTTAAACTGTTATGGGTTTTAATGGGATAATAGCAACCCTTCCTTTTCAATGTTTTCTGTGAAAAATTACTGTTTGATTCCTTAAAAAAGGCAGTAGTGATCTCATACTAAGATCACGAAAGGCAAAACATAGCGTATACATAGGGGTTAAAAGTTTCATGTTCTATTACCAAAGATAGACAAACAAAAAATATGAGTATAAAGATGTAATTAACCACCAAGTCACCTTTTGCCATTACTAGGCAAGTAACTATTTCTAAGATATCAGGGGTTATAGAAAATAGCTACTTAATGTACAGATGGCTGAAAACAATTCTACTTAAATACATATTCTGATTGAGCTTAATTCTAATTTATCCAAGAATCTTTTTTATCGAACAGCTATGGTTGGTTTACCCAGTTATGATACGGTTTGGGTATAAAATACCCGTGGTTTGGAGTGTTTTGAAATGAAGTATTATTATAACTGTACTAAAATGCTTCAAAGGTGCATTCAACGAAATATTTTAGATACAATCTATGTAGTTATGTATTTACTTTATTATATAATATGCATTAACAAAACTTGTTTGTTGTGATTATGTAATCAAATCTATAATTATTTTAGAAAATGAATAGATTGTAACATACTCTGGGTGGATCGATATAATTTTAATTTCAACTAAATTCAAGAAATAATAATTTTTCTTTAAGTAGTATATGACATTAAAATTAAAGATAAAATTATTATTTGATTAAATTCCATTTTGTAGACCCTGAACTGCTTAGTATAGACCACATAACACATACTTCATCTTGTTGTTCAAAAAATGTGTTTTAATCCATTAAATGTGTTTCGCCATATTTGGCATTTTCAAATCGTATACAGAAACTTTATATCCGAATTGGACTCGTCAAGTTGTAGAATTTAACATTAAAACAAAACTTTTTTATGTAATAATTATTGAATTTTAGAATTAATTCAGCTGGGACTACACCTACTAAATTAATCACAAAACGAGTTCACTTCAACGGTGAACTTGTATAGCATTCCAGAGCTATAAATGTAAATGTAGACAATCTACCAAGGAAGTACATTATGGATCGTGACTCACATAGCCTCAGCAATCTTCTTGTTTAATAGCTTGCTGACGTTATTAGAAGTGATATACTATGATACCTCTCCTACTCATCATGTCTATAATGTCAATGTGAACAATCTACCACCAAGGAAGTACATTATGGGTCGTGACTTACAAAGACTCAGCAATCCTCTTGTTTTATAGCTTGCTGACGTCAGTTGGAGCGATATACTCTGATACCTCTCCTATTCATCATGTCTATAATGTCAATGTGAACAATCTACCACCAAGGAAGAACATTATGGGTCGCGACTCACAAAGACTCAGCAATCCTCTTGTTTTATAGCTTGCTGACGTCAGTTGGAGCGATATACTCTGATATTTCTCCTACTCATCATGTCTATGATGTCAATGTGAACAATCTACCACCAAGGAAGTACATTATGGGTCGTGACTTACAAAGCCTCAGCAATCCTCTTGTTTTATAGCTTGCTGACGTCAGTTGGAGCGATATACTCTGATACCTCTCCTACTCATCATGTCTATAATGTCAATGTAACCAATCTACCACCAAGGAAGTACATTATGGATCATGACTCACAAAGACTCAGCAATCCTCTTGTTTTATAGCTTGCTGATGTCAGCTGGAGTGATATACTCTGATACCTCTCATACTCATCATGTCTATAATGTCAATGTTAACAATCTATCACCTAAGAAGTACATTATGGGTCGTGACTCACATAGACTCAGCAATCCTCTTGTTTTATAGCTTGCTGACGTCAGTTGGAGCGATATACTCTGATACCTCTCCTACTCATCATGTCTATAATGTCAATGTAAACTTCTAATTTCACAATATCTTCTGGACAGCTTATATAAAACCAAGCGAATTAGTGTAGTCATTTTAAATCAAAATTTCCCCATTACCTAAAAAACTCTTATGAGCGTAAAACTTGGTACATATATTAAATTCTACTTCCGGAATAACGTACTAAAAGTCCTCGAAAAAAAACTTGTGCTACGGCCGCCATCTTGGAAAATGGCATCCAAAAACCAGTTTACCACCATTACTCAAAAACTATTCATCCTATGAGAAAACATGAAATGTAAAAAATGTTCACCAAAGAAAGAGCTACAACTTTTGTACAAGGCATATTTCGAATTAACTGTTTAGCCATAAAATGCAATATTTAGAAAATAAATTTGAAAATTCGTAAAAATATAATAATTGCCATAACAAAAGTTTGAGATAAATTATAAAAAAAATTATTTTATTATTTTAATTAAAAAATTGGAATGTTCTGAACATTTTCATACCAGTAACATAACTTATCCTTTCCATTTATATTTGCTGTGACATTTTAAATGGTAAACTGCTAGTGCTTTCGTTTATAGACTACCATAATAATTCCATACTGAGTTCATTATGGTACAAGAATGGGATTTGGCATGTAGCCTATGTTTTATTTACCTAACGGGATAACATAACAAAAGCCCTCGCAAAAACACCTATGCATTGGTAATTATCTTATCTTAGTAAATAGATATTGAAATTTACCAAAGGATGAAGACATTAGGGTGTTTTTTTTTTAATTTCGGGATTTCAAACGGTCATTGCTCGGGGACTGTTTAAGATAATTAAATAATTTGAACGTCAAATTTAAGGAAAAAGAATAAAATTGGTTTCTCATTATTTTATACAATTCAGAATGATTTAATAAAATTCAGATTTTCATGAGCGTAAAACTGGCAAAGTCTGTACGCTGAAGGCGATCGGCGGGTTTATCTGATGTCTTAACTCAATCTTTTTCGGCACAACGACTCTATCTTTTATAGATAACATTATCAAGTGACTAATTTCGGTTTGTTCAACTGAAGACTTCGTCGGGCAATCGCTTTTTTCGGGCTTCTGAAGCAGAATTGTCGGTTTTCTTCGACTATGTCATCGCTTGTTTTAAGCCGGCCAGGTGAATGTTATTTTTCCAAACACTTCGGTGCCATGAAACTCATTAAACCAGCTTCGAGTTTCTTTATCATCAAGTAGATTAAAATTTAGTCTAATTTGGCAATAGATACAAACTATGCGAACCACAGATTGCAATCTGTGTATTCTGTTGTGTCTTAAACCGTTGTACTGGCGACTGGCATCAAGCGTATGAGTCACAATAGCGGCCTACCACCGCGCACCTGTTTTGCGCATGCCAAGGCCAAAGTTTCCTCCCTTGCTACAAGGGAAATAAAACCTAGTTATTTTACCTTCAATTTGACGTATAAAACGTTTAGTTACCTTGAATAGTACCCAAACAATTATCATTTAAAATCCCGGCATACTTTTAAAAACAACCTTTAAATCATTGGAAATAGGTTGATATTGTATGTAGTAAAAAACAAACCCCTTTAATACAATTAATTATTTTTTTATTCAAACAATTATCATTGTATCTTGTTAGATAATTGCCCCAACCTTATTCATCATCAGACTGAAGTGTTACTGCTTAACAAGAGTTTCCGCGTGTTTATTATTATGCTAGTTTATTATGGTAGTCTAGCAACGGCATTTAAAATTTCACTGGAAAAACTGGTTTTTGGACGCCATTTTCCAATATGGTGGCCGTAGCACAAATTTTTTTTCGACGACTTTTAGTATGTTATTTCAGGAGTAAAATTCAATATACGTACCAAGTTTTACACTTATAAGAGTTTTTTTAGGTAATTACTCTAATATGACTAGACTAAATCTTTAGTTGAGTAATGATTTCTTTTACTGATTCTATAAGCAAACTAACTTTTAAACGAAACTAAAATTTTAGCTTTGCAAGGAATGAGGTCCACTAATTTAAGGAACAACATTTGTTTGTTACTAATAGATTTTAAAGCCTCACAGAACATAGACTGAATTAGGCAAAATTCACAATACAAATCCCTATACATTGGATAATTATATTATACAGAGTATCGACTTTACTAATAATATATTTTTTTTCACTTATAAAAAATAAAATGGGAGAACACTTACTACAGTTATAATCGTTAATGCAGAACTTTTGAATGTAACAAACAATCATTGGATTAGTAGACAGTTATATTTGAATGTGTCCTGCATTAAATTGGAAATATAAAACTTTTTCACATGCAAAACCAGAAAAAATATTTTGTCCCGTGTCCGGAAACTGTTATATAATAACAGCCATCTCTAGACTACTTGATTACCCACTTTTTACAAACATTTCAACATAAATACATATTGGAATGACGTTACAATTTAAAGGAACATTGTTTCTTTGTTTTGGAGACTCCTTAACCAAGATCTTATAACAATTCTCCCATGATGGCTAATTTTATAATGGCTACTTATCAATGGTAGATACAGCTTTTAGTTTAGTCATTGCAGGGTGACGTTTAATGTTATTAAAAAGCAATGAATTTATGATTTAAAATTAAATATGGTATTCTCGATACTTGATTTAATCAATATTGTAATTAAGAGTTTTGTTTTACAAAAGAGTTGTATTACATTAATGAATTAATTAAACATATGTGGAGGGTTTAGAAATGAGGAGTCAACAGAAGTATTATTTGCTTTGCTAATTAGTTTGCTTTACTCGCGATCATTGTTTTGTAACCTTTGTCGCTTACGTCGGCAATGCAGTTGTTTACTGTAAAACACTGGGATCGTAAAAAATTCTAAATTAAAATGTATAATAAAAAATAAATTTTATTTGCGGTCAATTATATATGTACATTAAACTACCAAGCTGTACCAAATTTACAGCTCATTGAAAGACACTACTTATCAATAATTGTATACGTAAAGATAAAAAAGTACATGAGGACCAGGTTCTGCTGAGAAAACGCCATAATTATGTATATTTTAGCATTACGCTCATCATACATCTAGACTATATATTTATCTTTGTCACATATTTAACCATTTGACATTCATGTTTTAAAGGATGGTTAAGTAATTGATCCTGCAGTGGCTTACAATCCCTTATCATTGTATAGGGTGTGTTTCTGGCCTTTAATGTGAGCTTCATTTATTACGCTCGTAAGCCCATTAGATCAGGTCATATACCATTTTGATTTCGCATATCGCTTTGCCCAGAGGCGATGTGGATACCATTTTTTTACGGGACTGTCTGTCTTCCAACGACTGAATTTACATTTTCAGGCTTAGGCCTGAGCATGTGCCAACTGGGGACAGTTTTCACCTGTGTGACGAGCCTTACGTGTTTTATTTTTATTTTACGTGTTTATGTGATTTTATTGTTGTAATAAGTTCAGTACTTTTACTTGTACTTAAAAATCCTACATTTCGCATCACGTTGGTGTTCTACCTATTTTAGATTTATCAGTTTTTCATAATTCCTCAAGACAAGAGGGAATCCATTTGCAGGTAGAATTTGACTCAAATTAAATGAAGAGAACTGAACTCGTGTCTCGTTACAGCCAAAAATATTTAGGCTCAAGTCTCTTCAACTTGGCTCTCTTGCTTGAAGTTTGGTTGTTGGTTTACTAGTTTAGGTAATCCATACTTATATAAATATGAAATTTACTCACATTTTAGAACCTAGTTTGCTTTGAATTAAAGTAATATCGTTTATGCACAAAGTACATTAATAGTTAAACATGCTGTAATGCCAATTAACTAGAGTTTATTAACTTTAACCAAACTATTTACATTCATTTATTTTTACATTTATACTACTTTGCTTGAATGTAAAAATTAAACCTGTGAAGCTTTATCATAATTAACAGTAATTCCGTTATACAGTATTAAGACACAGGATCCAAGCCTAATTAAAAGCAAAAACTTAACAAGTGAGAATTATTTTGTTTCCGAACGATAAATGAACTCTAACTAAACACTGTTAGTGCCTAACAGTTAAATGTTCGAACTACTATTTCAGTGTTAATGGGTTCTAATACCTTTATTAACTTTCAATATTGCATAAGAAATGAAAACGATTTATTTTTACGTTAAAAGTTGTAATAACTTCTTGATCAGCATTGCACGTGTTGTTAAATTTACTGAGATTAAATTTAAATACATGTAATAGCACTTAAAAAATATTTAAACTTATAATTTTACTCACAAGAAAAAAAACAATAAACGATATTAATAGATGGATAAATTCGACTGGACACTCCAATCATCATCAGAACCAATAGGAGAATAACGTAAATTTAAATTATGTTTTGTTTATTCACTGTATAAATTATATTGAATAATAAAACTCCTAAATACTAATACCTCTTTATTACCCTCTGCTATGTCCTTTTATTGCGTAAAAGCTACTAGACCAGTTAATCCTAATTACTAAAAAAAAATTTTCAAGTGAGTTCGTAAATAAACTATGCCCCTCAGGTGATTGGATCTTGGAAATACGCTGAAGAAAACTGTCAAATCCAAAAATAGTCCCATTACTATTGTTAGTCACATAAATTTCTTTGTAGCAACTTAAAAAAAAATATTTCTTATACAATTCTCAACCAATTATGCTGAAGCAGTACAGTTTTTATAATATGATTTTAAAAGTAATATATTAGTAATAATACGAATTTCATCAATTATTAAAAATGTATTAGTTATAGTAATATATAAGGTACTAGGTGTAACCCGCGGGCTTTGCCCCGTTTAAATTCTTAATTTTCAAGATGATCTCGTTCGCATGGCTCAATCACGTCTTGGTTGAAGTTCGTTTGCTACTCTCACTCACCTTTAGGTTGGAGCTCGTTCGCTGCGCTCACTTGCCTTCAGGTTAGCTCGTTCGCTACGTTCACTTGCCTTCAGGTTAGCTCGTTCATTACGCTAACTCGCCTCCAGGTTGAAGTTCGTTCGCTATGCTCACTCACCTTTTGGTTGCAAATTAGCTGTTGTCATAAATGTAAAAGAAATAATAGTACTGCACCCTGTTGGTAATCCTTGTAACTTTAATGCTATTGAACATCATAGAACAGAACCAACTTGTTAAATTAAAACAGCTGTTAAGATTCATTAATTCCATTTCTCATAAGGTTAACATGGGAAACTCCAGAGCCACTGGGGCGGAGCCGATTGGACGGATCACGAAATTGATGGTGTATAAACCTATTCCATGAAATTCTACACGTATGTACCAAGTTTCGTGGCCATCGGTTCAGCGGTGTCTGAGTTTATCACTGCCAAATATATATATATATTTATATATATATATATATATACAAACATCCTCTTTTATACTTATAGATTTGTCAGAACCCCTGACTAGCGGGATTTTAATAACTTATCCACTCTTGTTAATTTGTTGTAAAAATATTCTTGTTAGTGCCTAGAATAAAAAAAAAAAAAACACAATGATTACAATCCAGAAGTACTTAATTTCCTCTGATAGGTAGGACCAACCAAATCTTCAGCTCATCTGAATATTAGGTGTGAAATTATTTGTTTATATCTTTATTTGATACTCAAATGAACATCTTTTGCCTTATCACAAAAAGTGCTAAACCAAAATAAGTGACCAGCATTACCGTTTGTCCCACTTCTTTCCTTTATGGCTAACGTTTGTCAGGATTATTGCGTGAAATACTTTCAAGGTACTTTTGACCTTACGATTTCACGAAACGTATAGGGAATAATACCTGGAAATAAGAAACTGAGATGTTGTAGCCAAGAGAATTTTTTTTATATAAATGGTATAAGTAGTAGCCATATAGTATGTATTATTTTCTTGCTTTATATTTTACAATAAAAACTGTTCATTTATTATTTTTAGGACATACTAACTGGATTAATTTGTAATTGTAATTAACGTAATGGTAATTAATATTAATTAAGTTATTTTTTATGAGTATGTAGAATAGATATTGTTTATAGGCCTATATTGTATTTTTTTGTATCTACCAACTTGTACTATTAGGCTTAAAAATCTCCCAAAAAACAATATATACAATATATATATGTGTGTACCCTACATACTCATAAAAATAAATTTAAATAAGCTATTTGTTTTCTGCATTGTTACTCCCCTTCAATTTTGACCTTATAACAATTTTTTCGCGTTTTCTATGAAGAGATAAGGTAATGCATTCAAATATTTTTTATACGTTATAAAATTATATATTGTTTTAATTCAAACTAATTCATCCATCAACGATATAAACAACTCAGTTCTTTACATCGTTCAGTTCAATAACTTGCATTCAACCTGTAATGATTCATTGTGTAATGATATCATATCCAATAAAACATTTCCGTCATAAAAACTAAACTTGTAAAAACAATGTTAGGTTATATGGTCAAAAGTTGAAGTAGTTTATAGCGATAGTCCACACAAATAAATCGAATTTGATTTTAGTCATCAATAAAGGCCAGATGGCATGAAATATTTATAAAGCTAGTACAGAAAACCATTTTGTATTCGCCTAATTTATGCTAGCTAGCTAAACTAACTGTGATGCATTGTAGGGAAGTTAACAGTTTTCTATGTACAGTTAAAATAAAATGATGTCGCATGAGATATGAGTCAATTCATTTAATCACTTCTGAAACTATTTGTTATGATTAAAACTATTAACTTATTTACAAAAAATATATTTTTTTTATTTTATTCATTAAATGTCTCGCCTTACATTTACTTAGACATGCACATTGAGTTTACATTGGGTTACATAAAATCATTACATTTAACCAATAACAGATACATCATTTCAGCTGTACCGAACCAAATAAATGGAAATGTATAACATCTTAAAAATTAGAGAATGAGTTCATCAAATGTAAAACTTCTCTAACATGTTTAACACATTTAATAACTTAACAATTCTTGTTTATAATGTTGCTGAAAAAGATATATATTTAAGTTTCAACGAAAAATATCAAACACTTAGTTTAAGTGGTGCCTGGGATTTATTCAAACTCTAACCTAACTAAAAAGAAGTCTTAAATGTCTGGCATAGGAAAGTTTTATTAATATGTCATATAAATATAATATTAAAAAAGGTTTTTTTTTTGTCACATGAATGCTGTTTTTGTACTTTATATAAACATTGTAGCTTAATCTCAGGCTCTTCTACAACGAGATAGGTCGGCGTAATACAATAACAACTACAATCTCTGAGATGGGATATTCTCGCTACACAAATTGCTTACAATAATGGCAACGTTTAACCATATAGCCCCCAGTATATTTTATAAGGTCAGCTAATATTAGGGTTGTGTTTTAAAAAATAAGATAATCGCTTACTTAAATTGGTCATTAGTATTAGTGTAGTACTTATTAGTTTGTGTTCAAATAACCTTAATTTGTAGCTTAAATAATCTGTTTTTTACTTTAGGTTTCTCATCTAACTTTTAAAAATACAAATTTAGGTTTGGTAAAGTATTCTATTTGTATATATTGTAATTTAAACAACCATGAACAGCTTTAGCTGCTCAAAACTTTGCTAATTTGTACAGTTTAAAAAGGGTGTTAAATGAAACTAAAACATTTATCAAACATTACTGGCAATTGCTGAACTTATTATAATAAAAATTAGTCATTAGGATAACTATCATTGGTGTAAGGTGATTAAAATTTAGGTTGATGTTTAATGTGTTAAGGGGCAATAGTAAATTGAGGTAAACCAATTATTTGTTGCTAAAAAGGAATATTCTCTAATAATTGTCAAATGTTTCAAGATAAATTATACAACTCAATAAGGCAAGGTATTTCCTGCAGCGTCACTCCACTTAGATATAATCAGATAAGAAGTCTTGGAGATTTATTGTCAAGGGAGAAAATCAGTTTTAGCACTCCTTTTTAGGTCAAAAAATTTTACGTTCAGTAGAGATGGGAATTTGAATATTTCGTTCCCTAATGTTGCAAGTCAGATATGTTAAGAGGCCAAACCTTATGTGTACATTATTCTAAAATCTGGATTTAGTTCTCATGTTTCTAACTCATATAGGAACTTATCAGAGTTTAAATATTGTGGTCTTCAAACTAAAACTTAAAAAAAAAATGTAAGGGGTGCTCAGTTATTAAAGTGATGAGTGGACAACGATGAATATGATCCATGCAAAACCCTGCTAGTATAATTATGCCGACACACGGTCTCTCGTATATGAAGGTTGGACTTTGCAATTATTTCAGGTAAATATTAAGAAAACTAGTCTGTGTATAAGTTTAAAGGCACATGAATTCTGTCAGTTTTAAAAATTGTCAATGCTATGTGGTGAATTTTCATTTCCTATAAGAGTATTTTCAAACAAGAATCTTCCATTTTTAATTTCAGTGCAGCATCTTTTACTCACTTATATTTTATGATGTTAAGTTATAAATAATGATTTTAGGCAAGAATATACACAAAATAATGAAATTATTAGTTGGGCACCAACACCTCAGGTTGAGTGTAAAATGAAGGGCCACGTGGCATCAACTTTGTCAGAAAAAATGTCTCATAGCTTTCCTACTTTCCGTTTCCCCTTATTAAAACTACAATTATTTACATTTAATATTCAAGGATTTTGCCCCACACACCTACTATTTCAGGATCTTGAAATGCATTACAAATTTACCGACGTAGTATTTTCCTTTTTGTAAACATTAGTTGTGACGGAAATCATTATGAGAATTTGCTTTTAGATGAACAACCGTTCTGATACGGAAGGTAATCATTGATAAGAGCTATATAAATATTGACTTTTAAAGCTTTTAAGGCAGACAGCAAAGCAAACTCATTATGTTCAAGTTTCATTCATGATATCGTTTGTTTTATACACTTGATATTATATTTCACTTAAATGTCAGGTTTGTTGTAAGATGCGTAAAAAAATTGCACGAAAATGTTAAAATATATTTAAACTATTTTTATGCCAAATATGTTGTTTACTGTTTAACATAAACCAAAACTTCCTATGGCGTGGAGACAAAAGAAATGTAAGAATTTTTCTAATGAACTGAATCGATAAAAACTGTTCGGTATTCATATTTTTAGAGTATTTAGAAATTAATCATTATGTTAATTAAGTCACTGGTTAATTAATCATGCTAATGTGTATATAAATCACTCACATAGTATTTTAATTGATTGAATTGTAAAATCATGTTTTTTAACTAATGTAAGTCACATTTGATGTAAATAATTTACCAAAGATTTTACTAGGTAGACAACACATTTGTAGGAATGGAAATATTTTGTAGACACTTAAATATTTAAAATTGAGTGTGATAAGTGTAAAAACTTAAGTCTAAAGTCCTGTGGTAATCAAATGTTGGGGGCGTAATGGGTGAAAATGAAAATAATTAATAACTCGAAGGACCAGAACTAATTAAT
Source organism: Macrosteles quadrilineatus (assembly GCF_028750875.1). Classification (NCBI taxonomy): domain Eukaryota; kingdom Metazoa; phylum Arthropoda; class Insecta; order Hemiptera; family Cicadellidae; genus Macrosteles; species Macrosteles quadrilineatus. The sequence continues at coordinate 86,564 of NW_026542692.1, forward strand.
AGTTCAAGAGAAAAATAATTATTTTCATTTTCACCCATTACGCCCCCAACATTTGGTCCTTCGAGCCGGATTCATTGTCTAAAGTCCTGTGGTAATTAATTTCAGCCAATTTTCATCATCAACCATATTTTTAGCGATCTGCAATTTTCAATTTTCGCCATATTGGTAAAATATCGGCTCGCGTTCGTTCCGTTCGTGGGCGTGGCTTAGCAATCTCGCTCCACTCGCGCGTCTGCGCAGGTCACAATCATGTACAATTTGCTGTTCTCTCTAGTAGTAGACAATTTTTCCCTACTTGGCTTTTTTATCCCGAAAACGGGATTTAGTTTTAGTTGCGGGATTTAGTCGCGTGCAGACGGCCGACACTAGTAGCAGACGCATATCTCAACTGTCACTCACTGTACAGCGTTTGTTGTTGTTCTTACATTTTCTCATTTAAGGTGTATTGTGTAATAAGGTTGATTGATATTATTAATAACCAACTATTAGGTTATTATTAGGTATTTACTATTATTCTTTGAATCAATATTGCTCTTTTGAATATCATACTAAATAAACAATAATTTGTCATTGTTATTTAACATTGTTTATGCTTTCTGAATTTTGATTTTAAATGAAGTAAAGTTAAATTAGTTCATCTCTGTAATTTTGGTTGACAAACGTGCGATATTATATTTAAGGTAATTTTATCTTGTCAATTAACATTTTAATAAATAGTTCAAAATAACCGTTTTTACTGGTTCTTATTACTAGTGTTGTACATATAAACAAAACTGTTAGCTAGCGTATTTGTATTGTGATTCATATTTCATTGATGGTTATAATTTTATGTTCCTTTCTCATTTATTAGGGTAATAACTTACTCTTTATGTTGCAATTCTTGTTTACTAAGGATTATTCTACACTGTTTCATTAATGAGGCCTACTCTCATTAAACTTATTTAGATCCATTTATTATTTTTGTAAATAACGGTGAACTTTCATGTGACTCATTCATTTGTTCTATCATATCTCTTGTTTTATTGTGCATTATTATTACCGTACTTGAATACTTTCAACTAAGCTCAATTGTTGATTTATAGTTTGAAAATCGAATTAAACCTGCCACACTCATTTAAAAATATTTTATTGCTATTTAACGTGTTGATAACTTAGTGTTTTTCACTATTTGCCTCAATTAAGCTACAAAGTAGGTGGATATATGTTTTAGATATTTATAATATTTTATCTCTATATTATTCAGCGGACAATTAATTACTACATTGTTAAGCTAATACCATTCATAGGCCTAGCTACAAGCCTTTTGTGTACCCACAACTTCCATTTTCGTGTGAATACTTTCAAGTGAACACTTCACAATGCCTCCTAAAGCATCTGATTTTAAGTCCGCAATCTACACCCGTTCTACGGCGCTGATTAAATCACGTTTTGAAAAACTTAAGGCTACAGTAGATGAATTATCAACTCAAATCGACCCTCTAACACCATTACAACTTAAGAAATTATCCGCTTACGCGTTGGAAATAAAAAAGAAACGCAGTGAATTTGAAAATAACCTTCAACGTGCCTTCGTTCTGGAAGATGAAGGGATCGATGATAAGACTCTTTCCAATGATCAAGATGCTATTGAAGACATGTTCTCTCACATTCAAGCTACGATTGAAACCCTGGTTCCCTCAGAACCACCAAAAACCCCTTCCGCGTTCAGTGAATCGTTTTCTGTTTCAGAAACTCATCCAAGCTCACAAGTACGATTACCTAAACTGGACTTACAAAAATTCTCTGGCGATCCATTAACGTGGACAAGTTTTATCAATCTTTTTGACACTGCAATCCACCGTAATGCTTCATTATCCTCTGTTATGAAATTCCAGTACTTACTCTCTGTCTTAAATGGAGAGCCTCTCAATTTAATAAGGAGTTTAAATCTCACCGCTCCTAATTATCTAGTCGCCTATGAATTGTTACGTGACAGATATCACAACAATCGAAGATTGCAATCATTGCATCTTAACCAATTGTTGGACCTGCCAAACATTACGGCAACTTCACTCAAAGGTTTGCGCCAATTTGTAAACCTGTTTACGGAACACACACAAGCTCTTAAGGCATTAAATTGTGACGTTAGTGACAACAACCCCCTATTGTCCGCACTCCTTTTGCGTAAAATGGACCAGGAACTACGTAAAAAACTTGAATCGTTCCGTTCCAGTCAAACCGAAGATCCAGTTACTCATTCATTACCAGAAATTGGTGAAATAATAAAATTTCTTAACCAAGAATGTTCGCAGACAGAAGATGCTGACATACATAACATGTCATCGGCCCACAGAAGCGTTCAACCTTCACCTCACAAAACCATACCAAAAAAGGTGCATTTCCGGTCTGACGTAGGCCTAGCCATGGTAGCTACTTCGAGATCTAATGCTCCCCCCTCTCATAGCTCTCAGACTAAAAATAGTCCTGTCTATAACAAATGTTTTGTTTGTAACAAAAATGATCACAAAGTTTACACTTGTGACGTATTTCAAAATAAATCTCCTCGAGAGCGACACGCCATTGTTAAAAAACATAATCGTTGTTTTTCTTGCTTGGGTGAACATAGCTCCAAAGAATGCCGCTCTCAGTTCACTTGTCGCACATGTAAACAGCGACACCACTCTCTCTTACACCTTGGTGATAATAATCAAACCTCTCAGATGTCTTTTCGACCTCAAGGTCAAAGAACTTCCCCGACCACTTCAGGTCCATCTCACACTCAGACTGGTGATGTTAATTCACAAGCCTCTATCTCCGCCACTGTCGCGGATGTAAGCAATTATTCTGCCCAAAATAACTCATGTACGACTTCGGGTAATTATACTGTATTACTCGGCACCGCCTTGGTCAAGTTGACTTCCCCTCAGGGTATCTCTCATGTGTTTCGTGCTCTACTAGATACTGGCAGTATGTGTGATCTGCTCTCAGAACGCGCTGCGAATCTCCTGAATATAAAACGCCAGTCTTCTCAACTCAAAATATCTGGTCTTTCTCAAATGGCTTCCTGTACTAAAGGGTCAACTTACTTGAATCTTGAAACTCTCTCAGGTCGAGTAATAGCCACTGACCATCAATTCCATATTCTTGATAAGATTTCCGTCGACTTACCTCGCTCCCCTATATCACCGGAAGTGCTAACAAAAATCAAGCCCTATGTTCTAGCTGATCCTACTTTTCACTTGCCTGGTGGCATTGACGTGCTTATAGGTAGTTCTCTGCTACCCCTCCTCTGGACTCATGAAAGTTACTCCCTCGGCACGCACATGCCTCATGTGATAGGTACTCATCTTGGCTTTATTCTGATGGGTAAAGCTCCCTGTGCAACTAACTCGGAACCCGTGTCAGGTTTTGCGATCTCTCTTCTCTCTGTTAGTGATAATTCACTACACTCTTCCCTGCAACGTTTTTGGCAACAGGAGGAACCCCCTCACTTCCAGGTTAAGTCACAGGAAGAGCTTCTTTGTGACGAATACTATAAAAAATCACACTCTCGTGATCAATCAGGTCGTTATGTTGTGCGACTTCCGTTCAAGACGGACCCCTCCATTCTAGGCCAATCTAGGCCCATTGCTGAAAAGCGCTTGTTGTCTCTTGAGCAGAAATTTAAAGCTCAACCCCATTTTTCACACTTGTATAAGACGTTCATGTCTGAATATCAAACTCTCGGCCATATGACAAAACTAGATTTTGTTGAAGACATACACCCACACTACTTCCTACCTCATCATGGGGTACTGAAGGACTCCACGACCAATTTAAGGACAGTGTTTGACGCCAGTAGCAAAACCAGTTCCGGTCACTCCTTAAACGATATTCTTTTGACAGGACGTAAATTACAAACTGACATTTGTGACGTAATTTTGAACTTCCGCTCTCATAAAATTGTGTTTTCATGTGACATTCGGCAAATGTACCGCCAAATACAAGTGCACCCTGACGATCAAAAGTTTCAACTGATTCTGTGGCGTGACGACCCTTCAAAGGAAATCTCTACGTTTCAACTTACTACCGTCACCTACGGCATGAACAGCTCCCCCTACCTTGCTATTAAAACTTTAATGCAGTTAGCGGAAGACGAAGGTGATGCCTTCCCTCAGGCTTCTCACTCTCTACGTCATCACACCTACGTGGACGACATTATCACGGGTGCTGACTCCGTTGAGGCTGCTCTTGAACTACAGGATCAACTTATCCAACTTCTACATCGTGGTGGCTTTGAACTTCGCAAGTGGGCCTCCAACTCCTCTGCTCTTCTAGAAAAATTTCCTTCGGAACATCTAGAGACTCCAAGTTTCCTGCAAGACGCTCAGCTTCCCCAGTACTCCATCCTAGCTCTTAGTTCAGACCCTTCCGAAATTTCTGTGCTGACCCCTGGACATTTCCTCATCGGAGCTCCATTAGTTGCCCTGCCGGAACCTCACCTGTCTGAAGTGCCCTTCAATCGTCTTCGTCAGTGGCAGCTTGTCCAGGCTTTTCACCAGCGTATCTGGAGGCGTTGGCAGCTTGAATATCTCCACTCCCTCCAGCAGCGATCCAAGTGGACCACCCCTCATGAGAATTTGAAGACCGGAGACTTGGTGCTCATTCACTCCAATTCACCTCCACTCACCTGGCCTCTTGGACGCATCGTCTCCACTCACCCTGGCGCTGATGGAACAGTTCGAGTCATCACAGTGAAGACAGCTTCTGGGACTTTCACACGGCCTGTTCACAAGGTCTTCCCTCTGCCATGCAATGAAGACTAAGTCCAAGAAACCTACTCTATGTACATATTAGATTTAAGTGTGGTTTACGTTTGCTCTTGTGTTTTTTAATTAATTGTCTGTTGAAGCTGTAATGCTTCAAGGGGGCCGGAATGTTCGGTATTCATATTTTTAGAGTATTTAGAAATTAATCATTATGTTAATTAAGTCACTGGTTAATTAATCATGCTAATGTGTATATAAATCACCACATTTATTGTAATATTATTTAGTTTTAGTAACAATTTATTGTAAATAGACTCCCGCTTTCAATATTCAAATGAGATTGCTAAGCCTGCTCGAATTTCCCGCCACAGTAAGGCCTATTTTCCTGTACTACATACCCATGAATCACCTGACGCCGTGTTTGCTTCAATCGCATTTCCTATTGGCCATCGAATTCCTAGACCCCTCTAAACCGCAATTGCATTTTTCAAAGTGTGAAGCCGGCGATCGGCGTCTGTCTGTCCACGGTCGGCGTCCATAACTCACGGTGTATTCCGTTTCTCGTATCTCGGGACATTAATTGCCCATTTTACCTCTCTTAAACGTATTTTTAGGCTATAGATTAATTATATCTGGCCTCCCTCTCCTCTATAGTACATTTAACTATACATACATTTTAATTTCCCCCTTTTGTTTGTGATTAAATTACTTAAATTGTGATCTAGTGCTTTCAGACTCTTCAAACCTCAAGACAGTGTGTGCGCGTCCGTGTATTACTTCTAGACTTTCCGTACGTTTTCACCGCGACTTCCGCGTATTAGTGAGCTCTTTGTGATTATGAACTTGGGTGCGTTGCGTCCTCCAAAATTCTACAAAACAGAAGCACTCGGTCTAAGGACTCCGCCATACGCCATCGTTCCACCATAGACGACGCCGCTGCCATACTCTCCACCTTTGGATAATTGGACTCAAGGTACAACCTTAAAGTTTTGTGTGTGTTTTAATTAGACTCTAAAACTAATCTCATTTGCCCCTCACAAGACATTTTATTCCATCTCGGGACCTCAGTGCCCTTCAAATTGCAGATTCGCCATTTTCTCTAATTTAATTATTTTTCTCTTGAACTATTAATTAGTTCTGGTCCTTCGAGTTATTAATTATTTTCATTTTCACCCATTACGCCCCCAACAAAAACAGTTTTAGACTTTCAAAGGAATCAGTAAAAAGAAGCAGCTTTCAGATTATTTACTTTTGCTACTGACCTTTACAAGTTTTCCTAATTTACTACCTCTCGTCCAATATTAGTTGTAGAATCAAAAAACTTTCACATCCCTTTTTTTGTAAATAAGCATTATTTTCCCCAGTTGTTATTGTAAATATTTTCGTCAGACTTTAAGGAAATAAAATTACAGTAAATGAACAAATTTTATATGAAGAAGAACATGTCCGCTACTGTATTTGTTTAGGATGGACAAATCTTATCAAACCATGTGGATAAGCGATGGATAAATCTGGTCGTGATACGTATATGTATGTTTATTTAAAAAATATATAAATAAATCTGACACACCAAGTAACACTTGAGTCAAAGAATTAAAAAAAAATTAAATTTTTCTAAAATGTGTAAATTTTTATTGCAATTTGTATATTGAAATTTATAAAATTATTATTTACTCTGATATTACTTGAGTAGGTAATTCTACCGAAGTATTTGAAGAAAAGGAAGACGAGAAAAATAAACTGGTAATTATTTCTCTCTCCCTTTGAGATAAAAATTGTTCTAAAGAAATTCTAGACTACACAACAAAGAGCTTTTAAATATGTTTTCCTTTAACGTCCCCAACTGCAGTTTTAAATTGTACATTTAAATCAGTAGCTATAATCTAGGCACTCTAAAGTTCTTGCACGTAAGGAAAATTGAATTATAGTGGCTGAAAAAGTATGTTGTTAACTTTACTTATTATCTTAAAAATCCTATTAAAATCCTGAGCAAGTTAGATATGCATTTATGATCATGGTGTATTGTTAATATGCATCCGATTATGCCTTCTAAATTAAATCATAACGATATAATTCATAAATAGCCCTATAAACACTATAGAAACAAAAAGTAATTGTCAAATTTCTCTACAATACTTTAAAAATACTTTTACAATCCCCTTTGAAACCAAAGTTTAGTAGGCCTATAATTAGCAAATCCTGGTCTCGATCAAAAACAGAAAGCGAAGCTAATTTCTATAAACAATAATATGAAATTTGTGGGTTTTTGAATTAATTTTACTTCTAATATTAACAGTTTTTAATGTTTTCGTGTTCAATAATTAGTGTGAAAACAGCTTAGGTCGTAATTCGTAGAAATCCCTATTTACCGCAAATGATCTTGAGGTAAGAATAACATTTCAAAGTTTGTTAAGTCTAGTCACAAAATATGATTTATTTTTACATGTTTCTCCAATAGCTCGTCTTCCCCTATGAGAATCCGGATGGTATATTTTTTTAAGCAGTACTTAAGGAGAAAAAAACAATAGGAAATAAACACAATCACTGGTGTGAAACTATTTCGAACAATTCAATATCCATAGAGCGCAAACCGTAAGTTTAGGACCTTGTTCCATTTCGCTTAGTTATAAATTATGTCTTATACCCTCTGTTTTAGGACATGAATAATAGTTCTTGTACTGTTGGGTGGTCACGTAATGGAATTCACTGAGAAGTTCATTTCTTGTAGTGTTGTAGCGATGGACTAAATGTTCATTGTGTAACTAAGCTGTTCTGTTTACCTTAATCTGTTGCTGTTATTGAATTATTTATCTGTCAACCTGCTTAAGGAATCACCAACAGGTTTTATTTCTTTTAATAATAAACTTTTAACACGATATATTTATCGAAATCTAACTTTTGGCGGTGTATTACAATTCATACCACATTTTAGCTTTCAGTGGGTGGAGTTTTTTATTTAGGAAAATACATTTTTTGGGTAAAAGGTAGTATACCATGTAACATGGGTTTTCGAGCCATAAAAAAAAATAATTTAAATATAGCTAAAAGCCGTTATATTAGTGATATCTGGATTCGTAAACTGGACTTCTAAAACATACGCTCGATTTAGGTGTCGGCTCCCATTCTTTGATAATTCTTTTTTATATAAAGTACAAAAGTGAACATAAAATTGTAAGTGTGGCATCTTGTCTTGTGTTTCAACTGAACATATTAACTATGAAATTTTTTAAGAGGAACTTTATAAACAATGTAGATAATTTAAGGAATTGTGAAGCTCAAAAGTTTGTAGCTTACATACTTTATGAGTTTATTTGTTACTAACACCCCGTAGGTTCTACAGAGTGTAAGAGTACAGAAGAATATTTAATCTAAAAAAAAACTGTTTCCATACAAAGTCTCAAACAAACTCAGAACAGGAAGCACAAAACCAGGATTTCCGGTGTCGCTTGCTGGTTGTTCTAGCGTACAGTAATACCTCTAGCAAAGAATGCGAAATACAAAACTGCGTCTGGAATTAAACCATAGAATAAGTAAACACCACAATGAGTTTTGGATTAAACTGATCAAATTGTTTAATAGTAGTATGATTGAAACTGATTTTTCATTTATAAAAAAATAAAAAGATTTTTATTTAGTTTCATACGCTAAAAATCGTATTTAAAAATTAGTTTCAAACTGACATTTTAAATATTTTATACTATTTCTGCATATCTAAATTGACATATATCATGAAGATAACGCTTGTTGTTCAGTATTTCAATATTCAGCATTTTGTTAATTGAATAATGGATCGGAATCTTTGCTTTAAGTTTAACTAATTATGTCAACAACCCTAATCCCCTACATACTTTACCTTGATAACAACGTGGCCAATAATGTGACAAGCACGCTAGGCATGTGAGTAAATTAGAGGCTAGGCTAAATTAGATGTAACGTATTTCGTCTATATTTGGTACATTGCATTTCGTCGTTTTATAAAGTAGGATTCCGAAAACCATGCATAACTATAAATAAAAGGTATAAATAAATAACCATAAAATAATAAAAGTATCACCGTCCATCTTTTAACTGCGCTCAATTATGGGAAAAGACTTGTAGGCCAATGATTATCATTATGAATGGTGACGAAGCTAATAATATAACATAAATATATCGAATGTACTCAAGTTACTTGAAATTGGCTCTTAAAGGGAAACCTAAACTTTGCAGAAGGGTCTCAGATGTTCCTTACTTTCCAATAAATGTTCCTTTCCAGCTTTTTCAATAATTGGAGGTTTCAGCCAATCGTCGCTTGTGTATAAGTTCTTAAATAAAATAAACTTAGGGCTACGTTCGCTGAAAATTATCGTACGGGTAGGTATTAGAATATTAAAAAAATTAGTTGTGCAGCCCTTAGTCAATATAATATCAATAGTGTCTGTTATTTGGTTCATTATTTGCAATGGTTTCTAAAATATACAATTATAAATAAATACTTGAACAGTTAATGGAACACTTTATGTATGTGATATCTATAATTAATATTCCACAGTAAAAAGCTTTCAAATACCATTTCAAATAAAATTTTACTTAAAACATGGTACAATTTATATTCACGTACTATTAGAATAGTGTTTTTATCCAAGAACCTTCCATTCAAATAAGCAAACTGCATTTGTCAAACACAAGTTTAAAAACACAATGTCAAACACATAAATAAAATAATTATCGTTAATAAATTATTAATTTCCACTTTAAGTAAAATATCATCACTTTGAATTCATTTTACAAAATAATTATAGCACACAAAAAATACATAAGAATAATTTGTATTATATAACCTAATGTATTTAAATACTATCTTCTTTTTAATTAAAAGAGCTGTTAATGTTTCCTTTTTTTAAGCAGTGCTTATTAAAGCGGTCGCAGCTGTCTTCATTATTTTCCTAAATACATCTATCTGAGAACCAATGAGCTTTGCACTAATGACAAACGGTTCGTTACTCTCTGTTACCTCTTTACATTAGCTAACAACTAGAGGCAGAACAATTGTAATTATATTTTTTTTATAACTAGTTAAATTTCCAGTACTTATAGTTAGCCTAGTTAATCTTAACTTAAAATGTGATGTCAATATGTTTCCAAGTTTACATCCCAAAATTAGGCTTTTGTTGGCATTTTCACTCGTAACAGCCAGTTTCACATACACGTACAGTTAGTTTATGTTTATATTAACTGAACGAATGGCAATTAAACATTACTACAGTTGTAAACGGTTAAGTAATGTACATTCGGTATTATAAGATGTTGTAAAGGAAATGTGATGACAGGTTTTCATTGCGTGACGCTTGTTCCCCAAAAAGTTGTTTTTATGATCTCTTATCATGGCCATAGATTATTGAGGTTTTACCCGTTAATACACGTATTACAAGCTTCAAAGGTTTGGTATACAATGTGGAAGAATATTGAACACTTTTATCTAATTTATAACATGATGATTTACTAGTTCACCTACTAGAAGCACTAAAATCTCAAGCTATTTCAAATTAAAATAACGTTTTCATGAAGTCGTGAGCCGAGAAGGAATTTAGATGAAGTCTGAAAGTAATTAGAATTAAATTAAGAGAACAATACTTCTATCTTCTTACAGTCTAACAAGATTATACTTGTATCTATTCAATATGTATATTCATTGAACCCTAAAAGTACGCTTAAATTTTAAGGAACCAAAAAAACCAAACATACAGTTTATCTAAAGATTTAATGCACCTGTTAATTAATATATACACAACTGTTTACAAGGACATCTGAGGCCATAACACAAAAAGATCTAAGGAAAAAAAAGTATCCAGCATTACCGTTTGTCCCACTTCTTGCCTTTATTGCTAGCGTTTGTCAAGATTATTATGAGAAACCCCCTCCAGACATTTTCGATCTCATGTGTCTGCAAGGTATTATAAAAAGAGTATAAAAATACCCCCACCTCAGAAAACCTGCATACTAAACGAATTTCCGTTTTACTCGTTTTATTTTCACTCAATCCATATAAATAGTATTCGGTTTAACAAGTACCTGCTGCTAGAGGAAGCGTAAAAAACTAAAAAGTGTTTTAAGTAAAATATTTATAGCTTAGAATGAAAAAAGAAATTTGGCAAGTTTGATCAAAATATATATTAAACAAGCAAACTTGACTTACACTTAGTAAGAATAATATGGGAATGTTTAATTAACAATGTTTTAAATTCTAACCGGTTTTATAATAAAATACAATTGTATTTACTAAATTATTAGTTTTTAAGCTCAAAAAATTGTTTGTAGAAAAATTGGGAATATTATGAATTTTCTATTGTTTTAATGACAAAATGCAAAAAACCCCTAACCAAAATAGGATATATAACAAGTTCAGTGTTACATAGGTATAATATCGATCCAAAACTATATATGTATTTAGAAACAAGACTTTTAATAATGTTAATAACAATACAAACACCTTTGCATATGTGAAACCTTGAGTCTAAATACCAAAGAAGAAATTTTTGTAAATGCCTTTATATCTGTTGCCCAAAATGATCGTGTCATGCGATAGACATAGTTGGGCAAGACAGTAATATAAAATAATGTAGATGTCTTCCCTCCTTGGATCACATTTATCAAATTATTTCGTAGTATAGAATAAAAAACATGGCTAATTGTAGATAGGCAAAGAAGTAGCTGATAAAAAATAAAACATCGTTTAAATTAATTCTAGCATGAGGCTTTCGTTGAATCTTCTTTGAAAAACTTTCAATCTCATTATTTTTATGAATAGTAGAATGTTGAGTAAGTTTAAAAAAAACTCTAAAATGCAACAGTTTAAAAAAATATAATCAGTCCATAACTGCTATGAATGTAATTATCTAGAAAATTGTGCAAATATTTAAATCCAAATATTGTTCACAATCGCGAATACTTATAATAATTGCAATAAAAGTGTTATATTATTGAGTCTCGTTCTTAGTACGGTAAAAATTAGTGCAAAATACAGGGTAACTGACAATAGTTACATTGTATAATATTTATACCTATAAATATCATATTGCCTTTATGGGATAATTAAAACATTTGTAAAATATTTGTAGGTTGGGTAAGGTCTTTATCCAAAGTGAAATAATATTTATAATGAAACGGACATATACAAACTATTGTACAAACTATAGCAATGAGTAGAGGTGTTAATGTTTATCTGTGTTAAGGCAATTACACTAAAAGTGGCCACAGCTGTCATTATTATATCCCTAAATAATGCCTTTTTCTGAGAACCAAAGTGGCAATTCACTAATGATCTAATATTTAACAGAGCTTAAATCTCTTGTTTACATTACCACTAACCAATTTTAATTTTACTTTTGGGTCAATTGTTTAACCACTGAACTGATTAATTTAAATGTTATTTAAGCTAAAAATGGTAGTAATATGGTAGTATTATGGTAGTAAAAGGTAGCATTATTGTTAGGCGAAACATATAGTAAGTTTGACCGTACTGTGGACGTTAAGGTATGTATCTTGAAAAGTAGTTTCGTTTTTTCTAGTTAAATACTTTTCCACTAATTATTTACGCGTTAAAAATAGTATTCTTAAATTCAGTGTTTCTTAAATTAGGAATAAAACGTAAATAGATCCTTTCTGCAAATGAAAGACTAATTTAGGTAGAACCAAAGGTTTTGTTTTATGATGAGGTTTTGGATTTTGATGTAAATGAATAAATGACTATAAACCTGAAATGTCTTTGTTATTTTTAGGAGTGCTAACAGCCGCAGTTCCCCGAGAAAAGCGTCCATGCTATTGCAGTTCTACTGAGATAATCGATGTGTTTACGCCCCAACCACAACCACCACACCCTTAGAAAATGGGGTTTAATCCAACATTTATGGTTTACTAACTGTTTTATAAGAAGCAATTCACAAAATTATTTTTTTTAATTATTTTACTTAACTAATCAAAAATGCATTTATTCAATCCATGATATGTTAATGTCAAATATATTAAATGAATACTTAGGGGTTTAAGTAAATACAAAGAATACCCTAAGGTTCGTTAATATACCTACTCAGCTGGGAATGATTATCGAGTCAGTGATAAAAACATTATTTTTTTTATTTTTGTAAACTTGAATCAAAATAATTATTATTCTATTTACAGTTAAATGAACAGATGCCTTTTCCAGTGTATTTTAACATATTTCTAAGCCAATTATTAAACGATCAGCTATTTATTATGCAAATATAAACTAAATTAAAAAAATATTTTGACGTTTCAATGACTCACAAAAAGCCTAAAAGAGTATTTAAAGCCTAAAGAAGTAAGTTGTTAATATCAATATTACCATGAGATTTTAAAATTAAAGAACACTTTGTTATGAAATATGCATATCCATACATAAATACCTATAACATGTTTTAGGCCACATAAATAGTAATGTATTTACATGCTAATCAATGTCCATATTACCATTGGATTTTAGCATTATAGAATACTTTGTTAGGAAATATGCTTTTATCCATTCATAAATACCTATACGTGTTATAGCATTGACTAGGTTATAGGCTACATAGATAGTATTTATTTACATGCTAATCTGGAACTCTTACAAATAATGACAGCACGTAGAGTAATGAAAATGTGTGTCGTTCTCTATTTTAATGTGCTGATTCATACTATCATATTAGATTTACGTTTCAGAGAGAATTAAATAAATATATACAGGGTGAATAAAAAGTCAAGACCCCCCCATCTAATATTTTTCCAAGTAAATATACATAGATATCCTTTTGGGGGTCGTGCAATCTTAGCAGGAAGTTTTATTTTATGATTTTGAAATTTTTGAGTCTCCCCCCCAAAAGGGGGGATTTGGGGGGTAACTAAAATATTTTAAATGTAAACCCCCGTCAAAAGACACTTCATTTTGAATTGTTTACAAAAACTTAAAGAATGGTGAAAACTAGAGGTCGCTATCTCTTCTCTGTCCAAAATGGTAGCCCGTCAAAGGTTGTGGAAAATCAATGGTAAAATTGGTTCGTAATTGTAATATTGGCTACCATTTTGGATAGAGAAGAGATAGCGAACTCTGGTTTTCACCATTCTTTAAGTTTTTGTAAACACTTCAAAATGAGGTGTCACTAAATGAGGGTTTACGTTTAAAATTTTTGAGTGTCCCCCCAAAAGGGGGATTGTGTGGGCAACTAAAAACTTTTTAATGTAAACCCCCATCAAGTGACACCTCATTTTGAAGTGTTTACAAAAACTTAAAGTATGGTGAAAACCAGAGTTCGCTATCTCTTCTCTATCCAAAATGGTAGCTAATATTACAATTACGAACCAATTTTACCATTGATTTTCCACAAAACTTGACTGGCTACCATTTTGGTCAGAGAAGAGATAGCGACCTCTAGTTTTCACCATTATTTAAGTTTTTGTAAACACTTTAAAATGAGGTGTCACTTGAAGGGGGTTTACATTTAAAATATTTGAGTTACCCCCCAAATTCCCCTTTTGGGGGGACACTCAAAAATTTCAAAATCAAAAAAAGAAACTTCCTGCTAAGATTGCACGACCCTCAAAAGGATATCTCTGTATATTTACTTGGAAAAATATTAGATGGGGGGGTCTTGACTTTTTATTCACCCTGTATACAGTGTGTTAAAAAAGTCCCGGAATGGCTTAATATTTTTTCAACCAACATAGATTGTGATAAATTATGATAAAAGCCTACCGTTTTAAGCAACTTTCCTCTCTTCTAGGGCGTCTTCCCACAAGGAGTAGGAAGAAAATCTTAGTGTAAACGTAGGGGGATATTCACATCAAATTTAAGGTCTTTACTAGTAAAATCCAATGCCGCAAATTTAAACTTAAACGGACAACCAAATCAAAAATTACAGCCGTTTAAAGATGCATGGAATTAGCTTTACTATTATAAGCTTCCTCCTCAGGGAGGCGCCCACTAGAAGTCGGACGAAAATCATAAACATAAGCACAGGTCAGTATGCAAATTAAATTAAAGTTCTTTATTAGTATAATACAATGCCGAAAATTTGAGTAAAAAGACAACCGAGTAAAAAATGTCAGCGATTTAAGGATTCTAAAGGCTTGATAAAAAAAAAAAACTTTGAACGGCTGCTATGTTGGACTTGGTTGTTCTTTTAAACTCAGATTTGCGGCATTGTATTTTACTAGTAAAGACCTTTAATTTGATGTGCACATTGAAAATTTAAGATTTCCTCCTGACTCCTTGCGATACGTCTCCATGATGAAAAAAATTATAGTTCCTTTAAAAAGTAAAATTAAGTGTCGTGTTGATGCACCAAATCTTATTGATTTATCTGTTATCGTTTAGAACAAATTTAACCCATGTACCTAATGTGCACTTTCTATGAAAACCTATAAATTTTTTTTATAAAACTACTTTGAAACAAGGATAAATATTTTCTGAAGGAAAGTGTGTTAGTTGTTTTAAACAATTTAATACTAAGTAAGCCAACTTGAGTAGCTTTAAACTTTACCTGTTTACCTTTCAACTAATCTTGTGTTGATGATTACGTAAGTTTTGATGTATGTTACAAAGCTCGAAGCATGACTGAAGTTTGTATGGGTAAATATAATAAATGTTTGTATGTACTCATCAATCAACGGTTGGTGTATACATTTTATCATTTAGAAGGATCAAGTCACATATTTAGTTCTTAAGATATATAATACAAAACCTATTTAGAGCATTGAGTATTCCTACTAAAATATACTGATATGCACCTTATTGATTAATCTTTTAACACACAATATACTACCCGAAGTCATTTGGTCCCTGTCGAAAAATACCTTAAACTGTAGCTAAAATGTGTGCAAATATAATCATAGCTTTATTTAAATAATATAATATTTTGGTAATGTATTACTTTGTTCATCTCTATTGTCTATTATTCGTAAGTGTTCTAAACATGGTAGTAAAAACCTTTAACTGCTACTTTTGTTTAAAGAAGAGTTAATAATGCTTATATGTGTAGAAAACATTCTTATACATTTAAAAACAAATAAATTTGTAAAAATGCAGCAAAAATCAACAGTTTTAACAGTTAGTTTATATGAATAAAAAAATTCATATATTTTTTCGACTATCTTATATTTGTTCAAATACTTGCCGACTTTATATACCGTAGTAACATACAATGGATTGCAAGGATAAAATTAAAAGTAAAGACAAAAATGAGCGTTTCAGCGAAAATCAATTCGCCAAGGGTCAAGAATAACGTACAGTCTCTTGAGTCCAGTCACTTGAAACATTTCTTTGATATCTCGAGAGTTTATCTTATTTTATTGTCAGTTTTGATATTTCTTTTGATATTATATAAAGGAAATACTATGAGACCAAATTCGTTTCTAGTTTCTCCATTATCAAGTTTTAATTACGGAAAAAGGTTTTATTAAAACATTAATGTTAATGTAAATAAAAAATCTTACAAACAGTTTTGATTTATTTTTACTCAATACCTTATAGCTTAAAAAACATTTTAGTCAATTAATGTATCAAACACATTTAATATAAAAGATTAAATTTAAATAAACATATTTTATTTGTTTAATGTATAGTACTTGTAGTATTGTATAATTACTATTCCGTAAAATATGTACATAGAACAAAGTATTTTGATATACTTTTATGGATTAATTGCGCAACCTAATGTTCAAAAATAAATACCATTATCTTATATCTACAACTATATTGGCAAAGATTTATGAAACTCATAGCTTTATAAAGTTCTTATAAAGCTCCTTTTAAACTATTTCTCTTAGATAATTTTGTTTTTATTATATATCTAAATAAATACCTCATTAACAACCATTCAAATGTATTCATAAAAGTATTGTAGCGTTTTAAAATTATGTGGGAAAAACTTATTAGCAAGTTATTTTTAGACTTGATTTAAAGCCATTGGTTTTAACATGAAAGGACGGGTTTTGTAATATACTGTTTAGGAGTGGTGATATTTTTTCCCTGGGTGACTAAAATGTATTTGCCAACGAAGTTATTAATGTTGAAACATATCGCAAATAAAATGTTTGCCACCTTCAGTTGAAGACCTGACCTAAATAAATGGTTCTAATTTGAAATTTTTTTGGTAGGCCTAAATATTTTAGACATCTTGTTAAATTGTATGTCTTAAAAATGCTGATGAAAGTACTAGATTTTCAACAATAGATATTAATGATTTCTACAGATACGATATGACAAAATATTGAATAACAAGTTAAACTCTAAGCTTTTAACGTTTAGCATTTATATCTTCTTCCTCCTTATTGAATATGGTAACTAACGGCCATCGTCTCAGTAGCATCGTTTGTTTCAATTTTGACGCTCGTTTCCTGCGAGATTGTTTTTTTTTTACTATTATCTCACGTATAAATTCGTAGTTTATAATTAAGAAACAAAACAACACAGTCTTGGTTAAAAAAGTAAGGAATCTTAAATCTATTCGTTGATTTTACATTTAAATACATGTATTCTTTTTACCTTCCTACAAATGTGATAGGTTATATTTAAAAACACAAGTTTTGCTGGAGTTTTCTGCGGCTGGTGTATTATTGATCTTTTCACAAAAGTTACGGATAGTTTTTAAACAACATATCTGTGTGTCGGCTTTTTTCTTTTGATAAAACATTCGTTATAATTGATTTGATAAAAGTGTACAAATACTTACCTCAACATAAAATAAAATCTCTCTCTCTCTCTCTCATAAATTTTCTGATGTATTTTTACGATGCCTTTATTAGTAAAACATGCTAAATATACGAAATTTAAATGCAGGGAAAACTTATTTTTTTGTTTTTAAACATTTTTTTTTTACTAAAGACAAACCTCAACTAAGCTAATTCCAATTACTGACTCCATCATTGTGTAAACAACTGATTCTCTTTACTCAAACTTGAGAACGATTCTGAAACCGCATTAACGAGTTCATAATTTGTCTCAGCACGAATTCTGATTGTATGTTTTTTACTTATCGGCGTACTATTTAATTAGCAGAGAAAGGATTAAACCGTGTATTTTTATAACATAAATTTTATATTATCAAGTCATCTACAAGAAAGATTACTTATGACAGTACTGTATCGCTATCCCAGTTTGATAAAGTTAATAAATAATAAACAAGATATTTATTTTTTGTGTGGGGAGTTTTACTACAATTTGTGATAATAATTGTGTCATTGACTTTTCAATTTAACTCTAAAGACAATTCTTGATCTGTAATACAATCATTACAGTGTTTATTTCATTAGTCTGGAAAAACTAGATAAAAACAACCGAATTAAAGCTGTAAAGTTCAAAAGTACAGAAGAGAGCAGTGACAAGACATTAATAACTAGTGGTCAGCTGTCAACATCACACAGTGGTGACGTCATTGCGTGACGTATTACATGACGTATTCGTGTTGCATCATCTATGTGTAGTTTTCCATGTGGCTTCATAATCCAGTTCGCGTAAGGTTAACAGTTTGTTACCCAATACCACACTATAAAAAATACATTATTATAAATGGAAATTTTGTGATAGTATACCTTCTTAGTTTGAGGGTAGTTGTTGTATAATTTTCATTAATAATTTATTAGGTCTGATGAGCAGCTATCTTAAAGTCTATATGAATTTAACGATTTTACTTACTTCATTGTGATGCAAAATTCAAAAGCAGCTTATTTTTCTTTAAATGTAGAATATTACAGTATACCTTGAGCTATTTTTTTATATTTTTCTTATCATTCTGCATTATGAAATGAAATCTATTTTCTACTATATACAAAGTAACGAACCAAGGAAATTATGAAATGAAGAATTGATTTACAACTAGTAAATATAGTTTTTTTGTCAAGCGGTTTCAGAGTTTTGTTAAAACACTAAGCAATAAGCTCTACGGAACATTTCTAACAAATCAAAAACTTTATAACACACTGAGACAGTACAGCTATAACAGTTCGAAAACAAAAAGCTTATGTTTCTTATTGCAAAACTTTGTGTATTTATTTCAATATTCAGGGGGTTCTGCTTATTTTTTTTCAGTGATATTTTCTGAAAAATTATATTTAATTGTGGAAGAATTTACTCATATTTTTAAGATAGCTTAAAACATGTTAAACATTTTATATTTGGTAGAATAAATCTATATTTTAATGATGAGCATTTAAGATGTAGGACTTTTGTAATGCTACACATTTATTTTAGGTAACAGTTTGAAATCTTAATTTAATTTAAAGTTTATTCCCCAATCTTTAAAGTGTTTGTCTAATTGTTTGATGGTTAATTACAAGGTTTTCCTGTAAATTTAAGTACCCAATACGTTTCGACCGTAAACACACGAGCTGAAGTTCAATTCTGACCAAATACATACATTGGATGTCTATTGAACAGCTGCTACTCTCACGAGTATAACATTTAATTACGCAATTAAGTGTTAAAAAAATCAACCTTTTTTGTCATATTATTAAAAGGCTATTTTAAATTTTAATAGTTTTTAAAAATATAATTTATTAGATTCCATTTGCATAGGAATTTCTCCGTTATCACGAGGACATACACGCACTTAATGTCGGAATGTGTAGGATGTAGTCATGCAGCTCATACATCACGGTAATTTAGAGGGAATTGGAGCGATGGATTATATTGCACTTAACTGTCAATGGAATTTGAATTAATATTATAGGTATAGAATTATACGACAATTAAAATCGTTTAGAACATTTTTCATTCAACCACACCTTCAAATTAAAATACTAACTTTTACTTTTACATAAATTGACACGTTTATTAACTTTTATGGTGTAAAAGTACACAGAATCTGTTACAGTTTAAAGCAAAGAGTAAACACATAGAGAGAGAAACGATATGGAAAAAATATGATTAATATGAAAATATGATTATGAAAAATATGAAAATATGTGTTGGAAAAAACAGACAATGGTCCATAAATTTTATCAACTAAACATGGTGGTAATGAATTATTGTTATGTTTGTGTATAATGTTTTTTTCTTACGCCAGTGGATTTTCGAAATAGGAGAATAGAGAAAATTGAATTTAAGCACTTTGAAATACAGATGTCAACCTCCCACACTCAAGTTAATTTATAGTTTATGATTGCCTAAGGGAATATTTTTAAACATAAATAAAAAACCAATAAAATACACATTCAAAAATAGTTTGAATATCTCTACCCAACAATGTTTTCTCAATTGAAATTCTCCTTTTCAATTACAAGCAAATATACTTATATTAGTTGTGTTATTTACTTAGGTAGAAATGGCAATCTTGCCCGTAAGGTGCAATCTGACACTTAATGGCCATATCGTAATGTGTAGGATGTAGAATGTGTAAGAACAACTAGAACAAAAACAAAGAAACCTGCCCATAGCGATACACAATTTATGCTATGTCGCAGTTCAAATAACATTAATAAATAAGAAGCAGGTGTTACTCTTGTAATAAACGAAATGTTTTAAGAACTACATTTAGGTTAATATTTGACACTATAAGACAAAGATTATATTGCCTTAAGCCAAGATTGCACTTTAAGCCGTATTGGCTTAAGCTGCAAAACGGAGTATACGTTATTAAGACGGTTGAAAGTGTAAAATTAAACCAGTTAAAGTCTTATAATCTCTAAGACAGGGAATATGCTAAGCTTATTATGGCCATTATTTTGCGGTTAGCCGCTATAATTTTTTCTTCTATGTTTAATCAATTAATTTTATAATGGTAATTATGTTAATGTTTAACTAAAGGCTAAAAAAGATTGGATATGATGTTCAATATACGTTTAATATTTTTACTTAAATATTACTTAAAACCGGTAGCTTAATTTTTAAATAATAAAAAAATACTCTGTGTTATAAAATGTTATTCATGCTTTTACGTTGATCCAAAATTTAAAAATACCAATATTCATTAACAAATTTTATATCAACACTTTATCCTTCATTCCTTGCATGATGTATAATGTTCAGTATTTTTACAATCCGTTTTAACATAATACGTTTGTTATGTAAGAGATGGAACAAAATATTTGGAAAGAAGAAGATTTCTTTCGAGCTATTATCACAGCTACTACTTCGCTCCAAGAATATAAGTTTTTTCTTTTTTTGAAAACACATATCATCTTTCGTGTTTTTTCAAGATGAACATTGTGCATTACAATATCACATAAAGTTTACGCTTGGTATTCCCCATGAAAATCGAATCTGCAAACTGTGCAAATTTCAGAATTGAAATAATGTTTTTACGTAATACTGTGTCAGTGTAAGTATAGTCTTAAAATTGTATTTACTGGTTGAGTTTTAAAATTAAATGTTGTTTTAATCACAACACTTATGCAATGTCTATTTTACAGCAAGCCCACAACTGTATAACCAATAACGTAAACCTGTTGTTTTTTAACAAGACTCTTTGTTAATATTGCGGTTAATTAATTGTTGAGCAGTATTAGTATAATAATCTTGACATCATACACTCCTCATAGTGAAGCAGAAGTTTTTATCCATCATGAAATTCAGCTATATTTACACAACATTATATTTTATATATTCAAATTCTTGAGTTTTAAGAGTGTGTGAAAGTTAGTAGGATTCTACACTTTACACTCCTAATAATACCATTACTAACAACAATTATGACAGAGGATTTATGTTTTAGGTAAACTCATATTAAAATACACTACAATATCAAAACTATAGTACTATTTATTATTATCATTAACAGTATCAATATACTTAATGTATGTTATTTGAAATTTGAATCATTACATAATTAAATACTTTGGATTATTATATTGAGGATTGCTGTACCTACGAGCTTTGAGTTAAATAAAATAAAATTATCTTATAGAAGTACTTCCTTTAGGAATATTTCAATAGATCAAAAAGTGTCAACATTAAAGTACCGTAATGAAAACTTATTACTGCAATAAAATAAACATAATGGCTTGAAATGTGAATCAGATATCTACCAAAGGTTTTTTGATATCTTGATAGTAATATTTGGATTTAGCCAAATTGGGTTCCATATTTTTATTCGTCCATGAAGTTTAACTATTGAGTCTAAGTAAGTATGTGTCTCAAAATTTTCAGTCTCACCAAGTGATATAAATCGTAAATACACTGTCACTATTGTAACTAAAAAAATCACTGTGTAATTTTGTAGTTTCTGGACGTGTTAGAGTTGCAATCTTCTAAAATGTAAAGGTATTTTCATGTCTTGTATAGAATATGTATAAAAACTTGTTTCCCGGTATAGGTCTAAGAAACAATAGAGACGAAAATAGTCTTTATATTTATTAACTTATGCAACGCTTCAAGCAGAATACAACTCACAAAACTACAAAATAAGTATTAATTCCTTTTAGCTATACGAAGTGACCTTTTTTTTAAATTTTAGATATACGAAAATTGAAATTAAATTAAGAAATGCACTTCACTTGAGCACTACAAATTAACTACATTAAATAGATGCTAAATAATATAACGATAAATCAATCAAGTTATATTTTTATACAATACCATTCACCAGGTTTTTTTTTTAGGGAAAACTGCATTTAAATGAAGATGATATAGCAAAAATTATTCAACTCTTAGGATTTCCAGATCGTGAGCAGTTTCCACAGAGCGATTTCAGTTTAAGCAAACCGGAGTTCGTTGAAGCTTGTAAGCATTTGTGCACCTAAAGTACTGAAACACCCTTTTTTCTCTTGTCCTTGTTGTCGACGTCAATTTACAAATTGTTTAAACCTAAACCATTTAACTGTTTAACATAAAGAATGTTTTAGCTAAAATTCAACTGTTTTGTTGTGAATTTTTTACACTAGACTTCACATTCGTGTTTTTATTAGTCATGGTAGACATTTTATATTATTGTAACATTCAACTGACGGGCGTGTAATACTGTGTAATAATATATTGGTAACGGACAAACATTAAATAATGTTTACTCTGATCGTCTATAGTTTAAACAAATTTCCATCTATTAGATATTTTTACTGTGTATGAATAATTCTATAGCTTAATAATTTTTATTTCTTATCCCCCCCTCCTTTTACTAATACACGCAAAACCCTAATTTCATGACTATTGGTCGTAATATTACAGTTAATCGGTATTACAATATCAATGAATTTTACATATTTACGTATCACTTGGTTGTTTTTGGATGCAGATATTACAATTCTTAAAAACATACTTGTTATTAATTTATTGAGTTCAACCAGAAATAGAAGATTACAAAACCAAAATAAATAGATAAATAGGTTGATCCCAAGACAGACCACCCTGATTAGAAGGACATCAGGATAAATAATACGAAAAATGTAAATCATAATTTCATTTTTACTAAACACATTTCACACAACAGTAACAGATGAAACAAGTTTGCAGCGAGAAATCTGATTCTTGCACTCCATTACCCTGGTCTGAGACTCTACCAAATATATCAACCATGTGCATAGAGTATACTGTTATAACTACATGTAAATATTTCACCCGTTGTATATTTTTACTTGTAATAGTACTATCTACGACCTACTGTTTTAGTTGATCGGTAGTAGGCTATATTTTAAATAACTATAAGAATTGTAAGGACCACTCAGTCTTATAGTAGGCCATTGAATTGCAATATTATGTTTGGTACTACTGAATATGACTGAAGGACTTTGACATATTTATTTTATTATTCGTTAAGAAATAATTTTGTTTCAGTTGACACATTAAGATCAAATGTCTGGCAAAAAATTAATATCTTGATCCCAACACTATTTACAACTAGGTAGTTAGTGGTAATAGTGGTAATAATCTCAAATAAAAATGGTCCAGAACAGTATAATTATAGGTCGGCCGCTTAGAAAACGACCTCCTCCAGCATTGGTTTAGCATTAGCGCGCAGGTCGTTTTCTAAGCGACCGAACTATAGTAAAATATCATTACATTAACTATTCAATTGTTCTTCCATACATATTAGGTAATGCTTTATCTTACCATCAATTTTGTTTACATCATATGTTGTTGGTAACTATTAATGCACAACATGAAAACTACTTTTCAAATTGCAATGTAATTAAAACTTACATGACAGCTTAACTTAAGTCATAAACAATAATTTGGTAGGTAGTTTCAATTTAAATTTCTAATAGATAAATATTTCCAGTAAACGAGGTATATGATAGTTTATATTTATTGTGAGATAGCAATTTTACTATTATTTACCCCACCCCTTAACATGAAAATTACGGTTAGAATGAAGCAAGTTTGAAATATAATAGTTCCCTATCAAACGACAAATAATAAAATACAAGAGCTGGTGGAGCAATAACTTATATTGGAAGTGTGTTCTAGACATTGCTACACGTTCCGACTGGGTCAACTTGAACATACTCTGAGAGATTCTTAAATAGAACAGCCATTTTGTAATATACGTTTATGTGTTGGATTACATTCTGAAATAGAGTAATTTTCTATGTAAATCAACATACATTACAACAGGAAAGTATCTTCCTAAAATATAAAAATTTGTGTCAAACTCAATAAATATATTGTAAAATAATGTTGATAATATCATATACCATTCATTCTATTTAAGGTCAATTTTGCATGATAATCTATTAGGCTGAAGTGAATAAAATCAAAACCCCTTATATAAATGTAAAAGCTAAAGTAAAATATTTGTTAGATACATATTATTTCATTTTTAAATAGCTGATATTTATTTTGTTTTGAAAAAATCGTTTTTGTCAATTGTTTTAAGATGTTATGTGAACACGCCACTAAAAATAAGCCTATGCAAAAAAGTATCTACAACCTGTAACAAAAAAACGTGTAATTCTTTCCCGTTTCTGTTACAAACAAACTTTGTAAGCCTCAACGTAATGTATCTGAAATATTTAAATTTAACTTGGGTTGGTAAACTAAAATGAATAAAATGTAAAATCAATGTTTTAATCAAATTAACTAAACATTCTCCTTTTTTAAGATATGAAATATCTCAAATACAGCTCTTACACCTACTAGTTACAGCTGTTATGTATTATAATTGTATTGTATAAACGACACAAAGCGATATACAAAGTAGAGATGCAAAAGCTATCACGCCAAACGCTTTTCTACTATTAGACACTCCCCCCAATTTCTCCCCCTAAAGAAATGTTTGATAATTATTTGTCATATAAGAGCTGACACCTTGCTAGATTGTTTCACATACTTTATATTCCACAAACAAGATAAGTATTAGAATTTTATCGGAGCATCTTATAATTTTCCGTGCATACCTTTCAAGAGCATAGCAATTATGATTTGTTTAATTAAAATACATGGCAAACATGTTTTATTTAAACATATAACGTTAGAGAACATAAGAAATGTCTTTTTGTCATTTAATGGCTGATTTTAACTAGTTTTACTTGAATAATAATCTAAATTGATTGTAATTCGAGTAAAACTACTTGCTATATGTTTAATATTTCCATCATACCCTTCCCATATTCTTACCTTTAGTTAAAATATATGATTTAGCCCCTGAGATACTATGAAACAAAAATAGATTTTACCGCTCGTCTACAGCTCAATGAGTTGTAACTTTCGTTACGGCCGTTTCTGCATTCAAATGCCATAATGAGTCATTTTCAGCTGATGCAGCGTCGTCACAGTAGAAACACGTAACACAAACACGTTTTACAATTACAAAAATACGAAAATAATATTAACAGATCTGTAACACACGGTATCGGTTGACAATATGATCTGAATGGATTTCGTTTGACGGTTCCTGCATCGTTGCAGGCAGGATCACAACGTTTGTTATGTGTTTTTACCATGACGACGCTGTTGCAGCTGAAGATTTCTGTTGATGGCATGTTAATAGCAAAACCGTCTTAACGCAAGTTACAACTCATTGAGATGTGGACGAAAGGTAAACCTTTTTTTTACTTAACTATAGAACAAGAAATTATGGTTAAAGAACTATAAGGTCGCCTTAGAAACTTTAAAAGATCATCCCATTTAGACATGCGAAACGGCACACGGAAGATTTCTCAGGTGCCGTTTGACGTCACTAACTGACGTCAGTCGAGGGAACACTATTACCGCAACGATACGGCATTGAGCCATCGGCCTCTGTGGTGTAGTGGCTAGCGTGTCAGGCCAATAATTCGAATGAACCGGGTTCGAATCCCGCTGGTAGCATTAACTTTTTGTCAACATTTTTTTCATATCAGCAAGTTTGGTTGGTTTGGTTAGGTTATGACAGTTTAATTTTATAATTAAAAATTAAATCAAATGAAATTAAAAAATTATAAAGTTGAATTTTAGGCATTTATAATTTTATTTTATGAACAAAACTATTTTTAGATTAGTAAACCTTCATTCGATTTTTTCATTATCAGCACATTTGGTTAGTTTGGTTAGGTTATGACAGTTTAATTTAATAATAGAAAAATTATAAAATTGTCTGTTTCTTCAGACGCAGCAGTTAGTGACGTCAAACGGCACCTGAGAAATCTTCCGTGTGCCCCACCGTTTAAACATGTGCCTGGTGCAGTTACATCAGGCTATTCAAAAGTAGTCAACTTCTTACACCTTGCAAGATTTTCATCCAGCATATCAAAGACAGAGTCTTTTAAAGTTTAAAAGGCAACCTAGCAACATCGTCAATTAGTTATTAAACAGTTTGATTTTTCCTGAACTAAAACTATTGGTTAAACTCATTATTTAACCTTTATAAGGAAAACTTACTTGAACAAATTTCACAAAGCTGATTCGCAAATTAAGTTTGACACTAGCCAGAACGTCATGTTGGATCCCAGTCATGTTGTCTTATTTTACTGACAAGAGCTCATCACTTCACAAAGATTTCTGACACAACTTACGCTCAGCGACAGTTACTCTAGTTCATTTGTATGTTTGAATTTTTTGTCAAAAAAATTTATTACTTTAAAATATTTACGAATAATTGTTGAACATAATATTATTGTAAGATGGTCCTTACAATTTACATAAAAATAATGGGAAATTTACTACACAAAACAAACACTGAATTCATGAAACTTAAGCTAAATCTAATGAACATTTGACTTTAACAAATTTCACAAGGATACCACTTTTTAATCAATGTAAACGAATTAAAAGTCATTTTTAAACAATCATGTTCTGAAAACCATATTTCAAGGAACTACTTATTATGTACATTTATAGATGAGACATTTGAAAATTCATAAAAAAATCCAGAATATTGTAAGAACAAGAATAACAAGGAGGGAGAAATCAATGCTTAAAAATATTAGTTCGTGGTGCCATTTGCAAGGAAAATTAACTTTCATTTTCTAAAATTTCAAGTCAGCCGTGTTGCTATACAACCAGCTAAATTATTTATATGTCCGTCTAAGATAGGATGTTCAATGAGATGAAGCGTGCCTAAAGGAAATGGGTTTCTGTAACGGATCAGTAAGGTCAAATTGAAGGGAAGGAGGCGAATTGCATTTATGTCAACAATGTCTAGGATCTCAGATCTTGATCTGTGGTCATCAAAGAATTGACATTTTCATTTTAATAAAGTTTAATAATATTGACTAACTTAGAAACTTTATCCATATCAAGTGTTTTAAAATTCTATTAAATAATATTT
The DNA here is from genome assembly GCF_028750875.1 of Macrosteles quadrilineatus. Taxonomy (NCBI): domain Eukaryota; kingdom Metazoa; phylum Arthropoda; class Insecta; order Hemiptera; family Cicadellidae; genus Macrosteles; species Macrosteles quadrilineatus. The sequence continues at coordinate 113,940 of NW_026542692.1, forward strand.
TTCTAAATTAGTAATTAACAAACAGTTTTCAGTATGTAATTTTTATCCTATATCATAATACATTTTTTTCTTTAATTCCGATTGTAGTTTTTTGTCTTCCTTAAAGACTTAACCTATAAAATGAATGAAAACATGTATTTATTTAAATTAAATTTTTATGAACATTTATCAACATTCTGTTTGATATTTAACTTTTAGTATATGATTTTAGGATTAACTACATAAATTAAACCTTGGTGTATTCGTATCAGCAAACATTATTTTTGGCCAACTGAGCTTGCCATTAAATATTAACATTTCTGACAATACTACGAATGTAAATTACTAAGAGCATCTTGAAACTGGTTGTTTGATTTTTTCTGCATTAGTAGTTTCTGGTTATCAAGCCAAATTGGAAATATAAGTTTAAATTAACATAATCCTCACACAGTTTATTGCCTAAGGATTAATTCCACTACAGTACCAGCATTTGCTGTATTTGACCACCACTACCTACAATACAATAGTTATTTGTGCAACTAGTGAGAAAAGTGAGCAATTGACTCACTCAAGAGAAATCCTTACTCACGAGCCGTAGGCGAGTGAGGAATGGTTTCTCGAGTGAGGCAATTGTACTTTGAACTCGAGTTGCACATTATACTTTTCCTACAGTTACCATAAAACAAATAAATTTGTGAAGAACAGTACAACACAGCTGACCAGCTGATTTACAGCCAGCGCTGCCAACGTATTTCGCGCGCATACGACGTTGCCTGCATGTTACGCGCTCACTATTTCGTGCCTTCACGTTGCAAATCTGGAGTGAGACAAAGTAATTAGAGTGCATTGTCTCACTGATGAGCGAATTGGCCACTTTGATTTCTCAAATCAGTGAGAGAACATGTACATTGTTAGGTAACTGTACGAAAAAGTCATATGTTTAAATTGTTCCATAAATTATTCTATACCGAAAACAGTATTATCTTAAACCAAGCCATAAAATAAGGAACCGAGCATTCACAAATCTAAATAATGTTACTTTATAACTTATTCTTTGAAAATAAATATATATTTACAGGAACCATTTAAGTTCTAACAAGATTGCGTCAGATTTTTGTTACTAATGTTAAACTTTTTTTCCATCAAAAATTACTATTACAATGACAGCCTTAAAATTGAATTGTTGTTTATTAAGTGCATAGTATATGATTTAACTTAGTACGTAAAATGTAAATATTAAAACACTTGAAATATGATAATGAGCGCAAAACCATAATTTGATTGCACGTTCGATGGATGTGTATATTGAATAGTGCAAATATACAATTTTTCATTTATCAAAATAAGTTATTTTTGAATATTTTTAATCAGAAAACATATTTTACAGATGGCGTTTCATTTTTAAATATTTTAAGTGGCTAGTAAATTAGACTTAGAAAAATATGAGTTTTCATGTCAATAAAAACTCAGTACTTACAACATTCCATGAGATCCTAACATATAGTTTGAAGTCCCAAGGTGAAACATATTACTAACCTTTATAAGGACAACTAAATTGTACAAATTTCACAAAGCTGACTCGCAAATTGAGTTTGACACTTGCCAGAATGTCATGTTTGCAGTCATGTTGTCTTATTTTACTGACAAGAGCTCAACACTTCACAAAGATTCCTGACACAACTTGCGCTCAGCGACAGTTGCTCTAGTTCATTTGTACGTTTGAATTTTTTGTAAAAAAAAATTATATTTTCAAAATATCTACGAATAATTGTTACATATAATATTACTGTAAGATGGTCCTAACAATATACATAAAAAATGTAATGGGAAAATGAGTACACAAAACAAACCCCGGATTCATGAAACTAAATCTAATGAATATTTGACTTTAACGAATTTCAAAAGTACTGATGTATCATGAAATAACAATTTTAATCAATGAAAATGAATGTGATTTGTAAAGCCATTTTTGAACAATCAAATTATGAAAACTATATTTCAAAGAACTACTTATTATGTACATTTATAGATAAGACATTTGAAAATCCATAATAAATTCAGAATATTGTAAGAATAAGAATAACAAGGAGGGAAAAATCAATGCTTAAAAATATTAGTTCGTGGTGCCATTTGCAAGGAAAATTTACTTTCATTTTCTAAAATGTCAAGTCCCTGTTGTTATACAACTAGCTAAATTATTTATATGTCCGTCCAAGATAGGATGTCCAATGCCATGAAGCGTGTCTAAAGGAAATGGGTTTCTGTAACGGATCAGTAAGGTCAAATTGAAGGGATAGAGGAAGGGGAATTGCATTTCTGTCAACAATGTCTAGGATCTCAGATATTGATCTGTGGTCATCAAAGAATAGACATTTTCATTTTAATAAAGGGTAACAATACTAACTAACTATGAGAACACAGTAATTATTTTATGTAGCAGCTTAATCTATATCACGTGTTTTAAAATTCTATAAAATAATATTATTGTAAATTAATAATTAATTATCAAACAGCGGTACTTTCCTGTTAAAGGGAACATTCATTATTATAGATGATTTTTTCTCGATATATCGATATTAAAAAATTTAAACATATCAGCTGACAACTACGATAAAATATTGTTCAGTATCAACAAACAATAATGAAATGAAACTGTTCTAAAAAAAATAACCTAACATAACTAACCAAACTTACTGTGTAACATCCCATGATTAACTTGCTTTTTATGTTATCAAAAGGAATTTTTAAATAGTACAGCAAGTTTGGTTGGTTATGTTAGGTTAGCTTAGAACAGTTTTAATTCTTAATCCATATAATTATCTATTTTAGCCAAAATAAGATCAGTTGTCAATATGTAATGGATCGGTAAACAAAAATATCGATATATCGAAAAAATCATCGATAATAATGAATGTTCCCTTTAACAGGAAAGTACCCAAACAGTTTTCAGTAAGTATGTAGTTTTTATCAGTATAGATTTTTCTTTCAATGCCGAATTTTGTAGTCTTTTGTCTTCCTTAACGACTTTACCTATAAGGACGAATAAAAACATGTCTTTCTAATTTTAATTATGAAAATATATCAACATAATGTTTGAAATACTTAAATTTTATCATATGATTTTAACATAAAGTAGAGAATTTAAACCTTGGTGTTATTCGTATCAGCGTACTTTCTTTTTTAGCCAACTGTGCTTGCAATTGGCGTGAATTAAATATTACAATTTTCGAATATTCAATGACTATAAATTACTAAGAACATCTTGATACTGGTTGTTTTATTTTTTTCTGCAACAGTAGTTTCTAGTTATCAAGCTAAATTGGAAATATAAGTTTAAATTAACACAATCCTGACACAGTCTATTGCCTAAGCGATTATTTCAACTACAATACCAGCATTTTCTGTATTTGGCTACCAAAACTTACAATCCAAACGTCAAATATTTAACTGTTCCATCAATTATTCTATACTGAAAACATTATCAACTTAAACCCAGCCATTAAATAGTGAGCCGAGCATTTGCTAATGTGAATAATGTTATTTTATTACTAATTCTACGAGATAAATATATTTACAGGGACTATTAAAGTTATAACACGATTGCGTCAGTTTTTTGTTACTAATGTCAAACTTTATTACCAACCAAAATTTAATATTACACTGCCATATTCTACAGATAGCGTTTTATTTTTAAATATTTGAATTGGCTAGTAAATTTACTCGTAGCTTAGAAAAATATGAGTTTTCATGTCAATACAAACTCTGTGCTTACAACATGCCATGAGATCCAACATTGGTTTCCCGAAATAAATAGTGAAAGGTGTGCCAAGCCCTACGTCTTCTAAAACGATCTCTTCATCCTGTAAAATAAGGACTTCTTCCTTAAAGCTATGGTTTAAAGAATGTTGCATTTGATAGTTTTGCATGGTTCTATTGCTAAAATTGCAGTTAGTAGATATAATAGGACAATATGACCCCACTTTCGGCGTTTTAGAGGCACTTTTAGGGCACTTTTTATAGGGGAAAAATGAGAAAAAAATGGAAGAGCTTTTTTTGGCCACTTTTTTCAAAGACCCAGCTCTCGACCTATACACCACTATATAAATTTTCTACTTTTGTTAATACTAAAAATTACGTCTGGAATATGGCTCATTTTTTGGCCACTTTTTTAAAAGACCTGGATCTCGTCCAATACAAGCCTATATAAATGTTCAAACTCTATTAAAATTTCAAATCCACATCCATTCCCATGTATATTTTCAAAATCATGTGAGGTTTGTGCGTGAACTCGGGCATGCTTATGGCTATGCGTAAACTATGCCTGACTCAAATGAATGACTGTGAGTGTAACCTAATGACCCTAATCAAAACCAATTGTCAACATTCTCTGCCTGTCTGGCGCCAGTCTGTCTGGGGCAGGTTTAGACAATTGCCAAATATGTTTGATTGATTGACCTCAATTATTCAATTGTTCAATTTCAGTTTGTTCAATTTCCATTGTTAAGTTCTAAATTAATTTAGACAATTTTGTGGTATATAAGGGGGGCATTCTACGGAATCATCACTAACTCTTCCACCTGGATCTTCTTGTTATGGTAAGTCTTTGACATCTAAGCTAGACTAATGTAATATGTTGTCGCGTGTCGGGTCATGGGATCAATTGGTGACGTAATTGATGCTTGTAGGCTACTCATACTCTGTATTTCTTTTAACTTAGGAGTGTAGCTAATTTCCCGAGTCCATTTTTAAAAACTTAGCCGAATTGAGTCACTAAGGAACTTATAAAAATGTATATAAATCTATTTTTAAACACTTAGAGTATTTTGAACAGTCACTAAGGAACTTAAAATGTATATAAGTCTATTTTAAAAAACTTAGCCAAATTTACTCATGAGGGGGACTTTGAGTCAAAAGTTTGCACAAGTTATTATTTAAAAACTTAGCCAAACTTCACGCACTGGGGAACTTTGAGTCAAAATGTGTACAAGTTATTATTAAAAAACTTAGCCGAATTATACTCACTATATAATTTTGTCAAGTCCCTTTTAACATAGGTAACATAGTCTTCTCTATAACTAACACTCACTCTGTATATATGTAGACTCAGTATTCTGAATTGCTAAAAAGTATTTTTATTTAAGATTTTGGATTTAGTTTTGATTTAGAAAATTACAATTGCCAAATCTTATTGTATTAAATTGTTTTGAATATTAAAATTTAAAATTTTGATTTAAATTATTATTTCCCATTAATTGAAATTGTCTAAAATGTAATTTCCACCATATAGAACATGCTAACTTAGTTTTTTTAGTTACATGTCAACTGTGTGCTGCTTCTCTATCCAAAAAAGTAACTTATTTTGTTATTACTATTTTTAAGTGAGTCAAAAATATATACAAGTTATTTTTTAAAACTTAGCCAAATTCACTCACGGGGGAACTTTGAGTCAAAAGTTTGTACACGTTATTTTTTTAAAACTTAGCCAAACTCACTCACGGGGGGACTTTGAGTCAAAAGTGTGCACAAGTTATTATTTAAAAACATAGCCAAATTTTATGCACCGGGGGACTTTGAGTCTAAAGTGTGTACAAGTTATTATTTAAAAACTTAGCTGAATTATACTATATAATTTTGTCAAGTCCCCTTTAAAATAGGTAACACTCACTCTGTATATATGTAGACTCAGCAATCTGAATTGCTAAAAAGTATTTTTTATTTAAGATTTTGGATTTAGTTTTGATTTAGAAAATTACAATTGCCAAATCTTATTGTATGAAATTGTTTTGAATATTAAAATATAAAATTCTAATTCAAATTATTATTTCTCATTAATTGAAATTGTCAAAATGTAATTTCTACTATATAGAAGATGCCAAACTATTTTTTAATTTCATATATAAAAATGAAGACCACATGTCAACATTGTTTTGCATCGCTCTCCAAAAAAAGCAACCTGATTCGCCACTACAAGGTAATACATAAAATGAAGGTGAAACTGTGCAAAGTTTGTGATATAATCTGTGATAATAACATAGCTCTAAAATCTCATATATTACAAACTCATAAGACTTGTAATTTCTGTAAAAGAAATGTTGTTGGTCATTTTAAAAGACACATCAATTCTTGTAACAAATGTCCATATACAATGATTAAATTTGTTGGTGAATCGATTAAAACTGAACTTAAAAGTACTCTTCAGTCTTGTCCTCTACCGATAAAATGGACTTTAGTAAGGAGAATCAAATTTATAAAATATACAATAGATCAAAACGGAAAATTAGTTAATGAGAAAGAATGTATTGCAGATTTTAGAAGCCTTACTACCTTAACCATTGAGAAGAGAGATTTAAAGCCTCAAATTGAAAATGCTCTTTTAAAGATTGATGCTTCCATACACAAATATCAAGCCGAAGGCAGTGGATGGATTTATGACCATACTAAATATTGGCAGTTGCACGTTTACAAGTATAAGCCCCTAACTCCAAAGTCATATATCCCCACACCAAAAAGTATTAAATTGACAAAAGCAGTTTTAAATATAAAGAATGCTGATAATAAATGCTTCCTTTGGTCAATTTTAGCAGCTTTACATCCAAGGAATGCTAAACATGCTGAAAGGGTATCGAAATATGCACCCTATGAAAATCAGTTAAATATGACAAACATAAAGTATCCTGTTAAAATATCTGATATAGATAAATTTGAAAGACAAAATAATATAAGTGTTAATGTATTTGGAGTTGAAGACCAAAAATTTATATATCCATTAAGAAGAACCAAACTGAATAGTAATGCTCACATAGATCTATTATTATTACTACAAGGTCGTAAATCACATTACTGTTTAATTCGTGATTTTGATAGGTTAATGCTACGGTCTACGAAACAAGACCACAAGAAGTATTTTTGCAAGTTTTGTTTACAACATTTTTACACCAAAGATAAATTAGAATGTCATATAACATATTGTAAGAACTTTGATGCACAAAGAGTGGAAATGTCTAAACAAGATACATTACAATTTAAAAATTATAAATATCAACTTAAAGCCCCATTTGTGATTTATGCTGATTTTGAGTGCTTTATAAACTCCAATATACATATTCCATCGGGATTTGCATTTGTCGTAGTAAAAGATTCTAAGATTATTTCTGAAGAGTTATATAGTGGTGCAAATGTTATGGATGTGTTTTTTGAAAGATTATTTGAGACTTATGATTTTATTAAAAGTCAAATGGCGATATATATTCCCCTTGTAATGACTCCTGAGCAAGAGGCATCTTTCCAAAACTCAACACATTGTCATATTTGTGAAAAGCCTCTATATTTTCATAGGGTACGAGAACATTGTCATTCAAATGGCCAATACCGTGGAGCTGCCCACAATGATTGTAATTTAAACTATAAAGTAACAAAGAAAATACCAGTATTCTTCCATAACTTGAAAAATTACGATGGACATTTAATAATGCAACACTTGGGAAAATATGCAAAGTTAGATCGTAAATTAAATTGCATAGCCAAAGATATGGAAAAGTACATTTCATTCTCTGTTGATGATTTAGTATTTTTAGATTCCTATAACTTTCTGTCCCTTCCATTATACAAATTAGCTTCCAATTTAAATACATTTAGATTTATAGACAATCCACTACTACAACGCAAAGGTGTATTTCCCTATGAATATATGACAGGACCAGATAAGTTTGCAGAGTCTCTACCTCTAATTGAAAAATTTTACAGTACTTTAACTAAAGAACATATCTCTCCCATCGAATATGAACATGCAAAACATATCTGGACCCATTTTAATATACATAATTTACAAGAATATCATGATTTATATCTTAAAACAGATGTATTGCTACTGGCTGATGTGTTTGAGACATTTAGAGACCTGTGTTTAAAGGATTACAAACTTGACCCCGTACACATGTATTCACTTCCAGGACTAACATGGGAAGCCTGTCTTAGAATGACTGGCATAAAATTACAATTATTTCAAGATATTGACATGCATTTGTTCATAGAAAGTGCAATCAGAGGAGGAGTCAGTATGATTTCCACACGTTACGCTAAAGCCAATAATAGATATATGGGTGAACATTATGACCCCAAACAAGAGAGTGTGTATTTAGTATATTTAGATTGTAACTCGCTATACTCCACAGCTATGTGTGAGACACTACCCGTGGATGGATTTCGTTGGACGAATGAGATAGACTACAAAATATACAAAAACAATCAAAATGATGAGTTTGGATACATTTTAGAAGTTGATTTAAAATATGATAAAAGCTTACATGATTTACATAATGACTATCCATTAGCACCTGAGAAAATGAATGGCAAATTAATACCTAATTTAAATGACAAAACTAAATATATTTTACATTATAAAGCATTACAAAAATATGAAGAATTGGGTTTGATTGTTACAAAATACCATAGAATTTTAAAATTTAGACAGTCTAAATGGCTTGCGCCCTATATTAATTTTAATATTGAAAAACGCAAATGTGCTAAAAATGATTTTGAAAAAGACTTTTACAAATTGTTAAATAATAGTCTCTTTGGTCGAACAATTATGAACCAACGCAAGTTTCGTGATATATATCTCAAGGATGAGTCACTATTAACTAAATATGTCACTAATCCAAGGTTCGACTGTAGCAAAAAGTTCGATAACAATTTACATGCTATACATTTAAATAAATTAGTTGTAAAGTTTAATAAGCCGATATATTTAGGAATGACCATTTTAGATATCAGTAAAGTAATAATGTATGATTTCCACTATAATTATATGTCAAAATTTAAGAACAAAAGATTTCTTATGACAGATACAGATTCTTTAATGTATTCTATAGTTACAGAGGACTTTTACAAGGAAATAGAATGTGACTTGCACTTTTTTGATACCTCTGGATATAGTAAAGACCATTTCTTATACTCTGATAAAAATAAAAAAGTCACTGGCAAGTTTAAAGACGAATTAGATGGTCATATTATGTATGAATATTGTGGTTTAAGACCAAAGTTATATTCTTATATTCCTCTAAAATGGTTATATGAAGAAGACAAGCAAGCTTTAGAGGTCAAAAAAGCTAAAGGAGCTGATGGTGCTACAGTTAAACATCTCCTCAGACATCAACATTATTTAAACTGTCTTGCAACTGGGCAAGATTATTATGAGAATGTGACAAGAATTAAATCTACAAATCATCATCTTCAAACCTTAACTATGAATAAGAAAGTACTATCGTTTGACGATGACAAGAGGTTTATTCTGGAAGATGGCATCAATACTCTTGCGCTTGGTCATTATAAAATTGATCAAACATAAATCTATATTTGCCATTATTCTTTGACCTTTCTTTGTCTATTACAAAAAAGCCATATTTAGTTTTATCCCAACATTGATGACAGAGATTTCTAAATTGGTTAAATGAAAAGTCATTACCAACATGATTGTTATATACATGTTTTAAATTTAAATCATCTTGTTTAAATAATATTAGGAAATTTACATTATCACGTAAATGTTTATGTACTTTGCTGTAAGATTGACACAAGTAAAAACAGTTAATATTTTTATGTCGACCCATTGAAAAAAATTGTGTAATATTTTGACTATTTATGTCATCAAATACAACAACTGACTGTGATTTTACATCATTTGGTGTGATTTCACAGTCAGTAAACGTGTGTAATTTCACTTCATCACACAAACTAAATATTTCAATTATTTTTTTATATTTTTCTTGTTCTAAAGATTTAGATATTAAATATAAGTTTGTAAATTTTAATCCTTCCTTTTTCACAATTAAATTGTAAATTACAACCGTCTTCCCACTTCCACTTGGACCACAAATAACACATCGAATATTGGTAGGAAATAGACCCAACTTCTTTGGTATATTTTCCTTAGTATGTACTATTTTAAATTTATGTTTTTGTTGAATAAAAGACATTTTTTATATAATAAAAATGGTGAAAAATAATAAGAAAACATGTAAAAAGGGCAAAGGTTTATTCTTAAAGCCTTACAGGGGTCGAGGGTTATTGAATACTCTTATAAATAATCTTCCATTTCCACTTCACATACCATCATATCGGTACTGTGGACCTGGAACAAATATACGTCAAAATTTAGCCAAAAATGTACCTCCAAAAAATAAGCTAGACTCTTATTGTAAAGAGCATGACATATTCTACATGAATAATCCCGATACCGCTGCTCGGAACAAAGCAGACATGAGATTAGCAGACTTAGCTTGGACTAGAGTAACGGCAAATGACGCAAATCTTGCTGAAAGAGCTGCAGCTTATGCGGTGACAAATTTGATGAAGGCAAAAGCAAAAATGGGAATGGGATTAAAATTTAATAAAAAAGATGGACAAATACCAGCTGTTAGAGGCCGCAAAAGACGTGCCTCACTTCCGGGGGGTGTACCTAAAAAACGAGCTAAAAAATCTAACACCAAAAGTAAAAGAGTGCGGAATAGTTAATTTAGACAGTTCATCTGGCACACATTGGACAGCATATCGTAAAAATAAAGATATTGTAATTTATTTTGACCCATTTGGAATCCAACCTCCAAAAGAAGTAATTAAATATTTTGAGGGACATAAAATATTCTATACAACCGATCAAATACAAGATTTAAATAGTTCTATTTGTGGAATTTTATGTTTATCATTCATAAAAAATTTTTGTTTATAAAAATGGATTCATTTACTATAACATTTTCGGGTACAGAGCCAGAGCTAAAGTCAGTGTTCTTTCCTCCCATAGAATTAAATGATGATTATGTAATTGGATTAGTAGATTTTCAAAGTTATAATTCTATATTTAATGTAAAAAAACCACTTAATACTTTAACATATTACAAAGTAGAGAAAAAAACATTACCAAAGGGAGAGATCTTAGTTGATGATTTAAACCAGTTATTAGATGGTAAACTTAAAGTTATAATACATAAGAATGGAGAAGCATTAATTAATACTAAAGTCAAACTTTTATTCAAAGGGCTTATTCCAAAATTAAATCAACTTAAAGGCAACAAATTAACCATTGAAGAAGGTGATGATGTTTTCTATTATGACCACAAAGCTCCAGTTACAATAGAAATTTCTGAAGGAACATATGAGGTGGTTGAGCTTGCAAAGGAAATTCAAAAGCAAATCCCAGACTTTTTCCTTACAGCTAATAATAAAACTATGAAAGCGACATTACTTTCTAGCCACGTGTTTGATTTTACAAAACCATGTTTAGGGTCTGTTTTATTGGGATTTAAAGGTGTTTCTACTCCTGGTGTTCAGTTTGAATCTACAAATAAAATAAACATTAATAATGTAAATGTGATTAGAGTAAAATGTAATATTGCAAACGGGTCCTATTTAAACGGAAACAAATCACACACCATACATAGCTTTTATCCAGAAGCTCCTCCTGGCTACAAAATTATTGAAGTTCCAAGAAATATTATATATTTTCCTGTAAATAAGAGAAGTTTAGATGTTGTCAGTATTACATTTGCCGATCAGCATGACAAGGCAATTGACTTTAATGGAGAAGAAACTACAATTACTTGTCATATAAAAAAGATATGAGAATTTATAAGAATTTATCGATAAGTGTACAAAATGCTAGGTTCCTACGATCAATAGGACTAAAGTTAAAATTTTCTATTAATAAAAATGGAAGATTTTCTAGACGTTACAGGGAAATCCCAATTCGACGATAGTGTGGTTAAAATTACAAATCACTCCTATGTTCCCCACAATACTTTAGCAATAAATAATTCTGATGAAATTCGAATATGTATTAATAATCAAGATTTGCTAACTCTACCATGTAGGAGTTATCTGTATATTAAGGGAGAAATTGAAAATCATGATAAAGGTCATTTTATAAATAATGCATTTGCATTCTTATTTGATGAAATTAGATACGAAGTTGCAGGTAAAGAAATAGACATTGTAAGAAACCCAGGAATTTCTAGTCTTATGAAAATATTGAGCTCTTACAATAAAACTACTAAATTATCAAATGTAGCATTTGATTCTGACACGAATTTAAAAGAGTTCCATAAAGGTGGCAAGTTTAGTACTTGTTTGCCATTAGAGCTGTTAATGGGTGTATTTGAGGATTTTAATAAGGTATTAGTAAATGTCAAACAAGAATTGGTGTTGAAAAGATCCAAAAATGATTTGAATTGTATATTAACAACCACTAGTGCTCCAGCCAGTGGCACTGCTGATACGATTCCCAAAATTACACTTAACTCAATTCAATGGGTAATGCCACACGTGATACCATCAGATGGAGAGAAGTTACAATTACAAAAGATGTTATTGCAAAATAAAAATTTGCAAATTGCATTTAGAAGTTTAGAGTTACATGAACTTCCATCATATCCCAATACCACAAGACATACATGGTCAGTAAAGACGTCTTCAAGTTTAGAGAAGCCTAGGTATATTATATTTGGTTTCCAAACAGCTAGGGATAATAGTGCACGAAAAAGAACTGATGAATTTGATCACTGTAAATTAAAAAATCTCAAAGTATTTTTAAACTCTGAATATTATCCTTATAGTGATTTAAATCTCGACTTTGAAAATGGAGATGTCTCTAAAGCTTATGAGATGTTTATGAGGTTTAGAGAGACTTACTATAATACTATCCCAGATCCTATGATTAGTAGGGCTGAGTTTATGAAGAAATATCCACTAATTGTAATAGACTGTTCTAGACAGAACGAAACTGTGAAGGAAGGAATTGTTGATATTAAATTAGAGATTGAAACTGCAGAAAATGTACCAGCAAATACATCTGCATATTGTTTGATAATACATGATAAAGTGTTTGAGTACAATCCTTTGTCAAATGAGATAAATAAAATGTAAATAAAAGATGAAAAACATTCAACAAGAATTGGTTGACTCTGCAAATCAAATACGAGAGAAATATAGAGCTTTAAAACGTGGCAAGTTTCTAGAGGCTGAAGAGAGGTTCCAAACATTCCAACCTTTAATAGAGCCATTACAAGAATTAAAAAAAATCGCCAAAACAGAGAGGCCTCGAATGGAGATTCTCCCAATGACTCCATCTAGAATACCAATAATACCAAGATTACAACCATTACAACAATCTACTCCACAGAAATTAGATTTTGGTCTTTTAGCATCAGACTATTTAGGAAATTACCTCAGTAAAAGTAGTATGACAGACACTACATATGGTATTAGACGAGAAGCAAATAAATTTTTTATTGGAAATAAGGAAGTTGATATTGCCAATGATGATGTTACAATTGCAAATAAAACCTACAAGGGGACAAAAGGTTTGTGGCAATTGTTAACTTTAAAAGAACCTGAGGATTATACTCCGGCTGATTTGCAAAATTATAAAGAAATTTTGGAAGCTACAAATGGACATTTAAAGAGTTACAAAGATGGTGCACCAATTTCAAGTAATAGACATACTAAATATCTTAATATAATTAAACCTCTTTTTAAATCTGTTGGTGAAGGTTTGAGACAAGTGACTGGTAAGAAAGTAGACTATATTTATTGGGATGATCCTAATGAGCTTGTAGATAGGTTAAGACTTCTTTGGCTAAGTCGCCAAGCCGGTAACTCAGGAGTGGATAATGAAATAGATTCCATTATTGAGGAATTGAGAGAAAGTGGAATTATTTATTAAATAAAAATATGTTTATAGATAAATTTTATCGTTTATATAATCCATATAATAAGCCTGCAGAACCCAGGGCTAGTAGTGAACCTACTTTAAATTTACAAGACGATAGTTGGAATGGTTTAAACCGTAAACTTGGTAATGTTAAAGATGGGGAGTTTGTAGATGATGTATCAACTTTGGGACAGACATTAACTAGAAAAGGTGATGTCTTCTTACAAGGTAAAACTAAATATGAGTTTTTAGAATCCAAGAATAAAAATTGGAATGCTAAAAAACGGAAAATTACTAATGTGGAAAAGGGTGAAAGTTTAGATGATGTGCCCACTTTACAACAGACTTTAATACGAACAGCTGGTGGTACATTTGTACAAGACAATAATAATTATGAATTTTTAGAATCAGAGAATGGTATTTGGAATGCTAAGAAACGGAAAATTACTAATGTGGAAAAGGGTGAAAGTTTAGATGATGTGCCCACTTTACAACAGACTTTAATACGAAAAGAAGATGGTAAATTTGTACAAGACAATAATAATTATGAATTTTTAGAATCAGAGAATGGTGTTTGGAATGCGAAGAAACAGAAAATTAGTAATTTGATGGAAGGTACAGATAGTAAAGATGCTGTGAATGTTTCACAAGTTCCAAAAATGGAAGCAGGCTATTGGAGTTTTAATAGTAAAAGGTTAGTACGTGTTAAACCTGCCATTGATGACACTGACTGTGTTATAAAAGAACAGACTATAACTTTTGATAAAAAAGAAAAATGTTGGGATGCCAAAAAACAATTCATAAGAAATCTACCAGAGGGGGAACATTTGGATGATATTTGTCTAATGTCACAATCTATGCATTATGATGGATCAAAATTTGTATATGGAGAAAAAAAATTTAATTTGATGGAATATAATCCTGATTTATTAGTTGCTGACCCCACATCTTTGAGTGGATTTAAGTATATAGATAATAGACCATATATACCAGAAAACTATGTATTTAAAAGAATGGAAGATAATCTATTGATTGGGGCTAATGGTGATGTATTTAGAGTTACAGGAAAGGATGATGTTATAAAAAATGAATGAAATTGCATACGAACTTCATAAACCTGCAAGAAAGAATTTCATTAGAAGGTCTTTCAAAGTATTAGGTATAAATGAAACCGTACAAATAGATTTAATTGATATGCAAAACTATGCTAGAGAAAATTCTGGCAATAAATATATTTTAACTTTAATAGATACATTTTCTAAAAAAGCTTATGCTGCTCCACTAAAGAATAAGACAGGGTTAGTGGTTACAGAAGCCATTAAAACCATTCTACCAAAGGGGGTTAAAAACATTCAATCTGACAATGGAAAAGAATTTTTTAATCAATATTTTAGCAAACTAATGAAACAATTAAATATTAATCACTATCACACATTTTCTACAACTAAGGCTGCAATTGTGGAGAGGTTTCAGAGAACTTTAAAGAATTGGTTATATAGGGAATTTAGTGCTCAGGGGAGTTATAAATGGTTGGATTTACTTCCAAAGTTAATTCGAAAATATAATAATAAAGTGCATAGATCTATAGGAATGAAGCCTAACCAAGTAAATGTTAAGAATAGTAAATATGTACATGAGAGGTTGACTTCTAAAGTAGAGCAAGTTAAAAAGCCAAGATATAAGGTAGGTGATAGCGTAAGGATTTCCAAGTATAAACATGTTTTTAGTAAAGGTTATACTCCAAATTGGACAGGGGAACTATTTACAATAGCAGAAGTTAAGAATACAAAGCCTGTGACTTATATCTTGAAAGATGAAAATGGCAATATAATCAGGGGAGGCTTCTATACAGAGGAGTTGTTAAAGACCAAGTATAAGGACATGTATTTGGTAGAGAAGATAATTAGGAAAAAAGGTGATTCGTTGTATGTCAAATGGCTTGGGTTCCCAAGTAGCCAGAACTCATGGATTTCCACTAAGGATGTCCAAGGGAGCACGTCATAAGCCAAACGCACAAACCTCACATGATTTTGAAAATATACATGGGAATGGATGTGGATTTGAAATTTTAATAGAGTTTGAACATTTATATAGGCTTGTATTGGACGAGATCCAGGTCTTTTAAAAAAGTGGCCAAAAAATGAGCCATATTCCAGACGTAATTTTTAGTATTAACAAAAGTAGAAAATTTATATAGGGGTGTATAGGTCGAGAGCTGGGTCTTTGAAAAAAGTGGCCAAAAAAAGCTCTTCCATTTTTTTCTCATTTTTCCCCTATAAAAAGTGCCCTAAAAGTGCCTCTAAAACGCCGAAAGTGGGGTCATATTGTCCTATTATATCTACTGCAGTTATTGTTATTTAAACTTTTTTTCGTTAAAATTAATTTTAATTTTTTAATTTGTCCATATTCTAGCTGGTTAGCTATACTACTATAGAACTACATACACTATACACTACTATAGGTTTTTGCATTCTAGTTAGGTTCGGTAAACTGTATAATATATATTTGCAACAAACTATATGTAAGAGTTTTTTTAATTTTTTACGAACTTTAAATTCAATAATTTTATGTTATGCAAAATAATTATACAGATACAGTAAGAATTCATTGATATCGACAAATACCATAAACGCAAATATTGGTTTACCCAATTGTGTGTTCCACGTTTGTGTTTCCAGTTCGTTAAGTTTTCATTAGAAAATTCGACGCAAGATGATCAGTGATGTTTGTTATGAAATTAAAGGAAGAAACTGGTATTTATAGGGTAGTTCTTAACATCAATAATTTATAATAATAATCAAATATTATTTTTATCCTATGAAAACAAAAAAAAATATTCTTTAACATTGATTTATATTCCAATATATTTTATTTAAATGAACTGTAAGTTATGTAAGGAGAGGAATAAAAAGAGCCTTCGGAGCTTTCAGTGCCCTGAAGACAGTTTGGTGAATAAATAGTTCTTAACTTAAACGTAATTAAAATGGTGTTGCTGTACGGGTAGGAAACCTCGAAAACGTAGAAGAACTATAACTAATAGGCTCCAAAAACCTATAAATAAGAGCCTGAAACGACTTTTGAGTGTAACGTGGCCATAAATATTTGACAAACCAAGGACTGTGGTGTCGATTTATGGAACCAACTGAAAGCCAAATACAAAGAAGGACATTGAGATTGGGACACCTCGAGGAAGGGAAATGGAAAATTGGCCAAATAGGTTTCGGAGTAGATTCCAGATCAAACAGGAGGGAAAACAAAGAAACATTCGAAAAGGACGTTGTTTATGAAGCTGGGGGAGAAAGGGGAAACGAGGTTCCAGTCAAGAGAGATGCAACAAACAGAGTATGATGAAGACGATCAGTGGAGGACCAACGGCCCAGGAGGAGTCAACAGGATTAAGTCAAGAAAGTAATATTTTATTTATTTATCTCATAAAATTTTCAACATACAGTTTAGAAAGACAAATCTAATCTGCATGTAATATGTTAAGTTTAATTAAAATGTCTTTATCTATAAAGCAAATACCTATTATTAATAGGTTTTTTCCTTATATTTTCTGTGATAAAATATAAACATCAGTTGCACAATGCCTCAAGATTATTGTGCTCAGAACAAAAGAACCAGTCATGACAATGGCCGTCATTTAAATGAAAGCATCTCACATGAGAGACAATCAATTCTTGACAAAGGAGTGAAATAGGGATTCACTCATCATTCGCTCCTAATGAAATAAGGAAAGACTGAAAGTGAAGTTGGTAAGATTTATATATATATATATATATATATATATGTTATTATTTAAATTGTTTAGTATTATTTATATAAAGATTGCAAAAAACTCGTTTTAGGATGCCATTAAATCATTTTATAGCTATTCACGTAATAAAGTGTTTTTTTATAACTTTGTGTTTCAGCGAATTTTATGGCAAGTCAAAAAGTTGACATAAAATAAAAACAAAATTCAAAAAATCTAAATTTCCCCCCTATGATTTTGGGTTTAAGTTATTGACAGTTTGATTAGCTAAACGGTGACGATGTAATTTTGATAGAAACAGTCAAGCGATCATTATTTGTCTAGTGCTTTTTTACAAATCGTCATACAATTATGAGTAGTAGACCGCTTGATTGCGTTCAAGTAGTAATAATTAATTATCGTGTTTAGAAATAGGTGAGTATTTGCTCAATTTCTTGAGTTTATTTTGAGTTCTAACAATTAAACCATCTAGAGCTACATGAAAATAAATATTGTTAACAATTGAAATATGTTGAAAAATTTTACCCTATAGATTTATGGCTTTAAATAAAGAACTTGATTTTTCATACAGTTCATCATTCTGCTCATGTAAAAGGTTACAAATAGAATTGTTGAATTGTAGAATAATATCATGTCCTAACCACCTGATGGTTATAGCCACCGAATATAGCTGAGAATCAATGTTGGTCGGCTTAGGAGCTTGGTTTTTACAATCAATTACGCACTAAAACTACTGCATCACTTGTGTCTTCACTTTCACTATTTTTTTTTTTTTTTCAGTGATGAAAAGCCATATGATGTTCACAAATGTACTGAAAGAATTTCCAGCGATCCCGTTGATTAACTGTATTTTTGTAACATTATCAATTATCAATATTTTACATAAAATTAAAAATTAATTGTAAGAAGCGTTTATGTTGGGATTTTACAAGTTAAGTATTAAGTGTTAAAAACGTATTGTAAAATATGTAAAGAAGGAGAAATATATAACATTAACAAAAGGGACTTGTCTTCTTACGATACTTTTGTCCATTGTAACCTTCTCTAATGATAACTTGGCAGTTTTGGCTAACGTGTTGACAAATTAAGTTAATACTTTGGTAAATCAAATCCTGCAGTAATAATTGTAAGCAAGTTTTTATATTAAGGCACAAAATTAATTTTCGGAGGGAAGCATTCAGCTTAAAAAAGAGACGTACTTTATTGCGAAAACTGACGAAACACTAAAAAAGTTGTCGGTCGAAAGTTCCCCCAGGGAAAAGGTGAGAGGTTGTTAATTTAGTTAAGCTTATAACGCTCATCTCAAACTAAAGTTACCGATGAGTGAACTAATTTATTTACAGTTTAATCTTTCAATTTAGAAACTGATATCCATTTTAATTTCTCATCCTTCCATAAAATCATTTGTAATAAGTCTGCAAGACATTACTGCATGTTGTTATGTAGCAACAAACTTAAATTTGTCGTTGATACATATGCAGAACATTATGCTAGTACATTAAGAACTAATTATGACATTTTGTGGATGTAAATACGAGATATTGCAAATAGCTAATACTTTATTTAATGAATGTCTGTTGGCATTTGCTTATTTGCCTAGTTAAAGAGAACTAATTAAATAAATGGTATACAATACCGGAAATAAAATACGTTTACCTTTATTTTGTTTAGAGAACTATTTTTAGTTCGGTTTATTGCTCTTAATACGTTTTAAAATACCTATCAAATCTGGATTCGAACATGTAAAAGGATCTTAATATACGAAAAGGAACTTTGCAGGTATTACTAACCAGCAACAAAGATTCTTTCTGTTCGAGGGAAAAATAAATGATACCTTTGAAATAAATGGTGGTGTTAATGTTTTCTTGTTTTAGAGCAATCCCACTAAAAGCGGTCGCAGCTGTCGACATTATTTTTCCAACTAATGTCTCGGTCCGAGAACCAATGAACTTTGCACTAATTACCAAAGCTTTTTTCACTCTTTTTATTACCTCTAAATTAATTACCTGTAACAAGAACGATGTGAATTTATTGTTTTGCAGATTGATGTAACACTGTACAATTGTAGTATTTTGGTATTACTTGTATAACGACCACACCTAATAAATATAACCTAAGCAAAGGGTGGACTATGTTTTAGGTTAGGTTGGGTTAGGTTAGGAATATTTTGTCATTTAAAGTAATTAAAATCTTATTGGAAGTCGATTTATTTGTGTGGTCGGTTTAATACCAAAGTAACCAATTGTAAATATGATATTTTTTTAGTTAAAAAAATAATTCTTTGTAAGGCAATTATCGTTATTAGAATGTTGAGAACGATTATATATGGAGCCGCACCTATTCATAATACATAAGATAGTGTTTAGTTAATACTAATGAAAATGGTTTCATAGCTACAATATGCTACAAAAATGTCTATCTTGTGGTTTATACAAAAGACTGAAACATTCAAGTTTTCCTTTTTAGGACGCTAGGCACGAGCCTGGGATTGTTTTTTCACATTACTACAGGATAGACCTAGGGGTTGCGGCAATATCACTTAGGTTAAATGTATTTGTGATTTTCCAGGATTTGATTCCGGGACCTCGGGGATTGAAGTACCGCGCTCTAACCACTAAACCAGCTCGCTTCCCCATAAGATGGGCAATTCTGATTTCGAGTGTAGAAAAATTCATTAGCCTTAGCATAAATCCGTAGCTACTTAATATATGTGTAGTTTCTAAAATGTGTGAACAAATACAAAAAATACTGGTAGGCTCCATAACAACCTCTTTATACCTCATTTGTAGTTAAGTACTAGTTATATTATCCATTGCAGTTACGAAACCTTTCATGTGAAAACCAAAATTATAAAAAAATTCGGTATGCACAAAAATTATTTTAGGGATATGTCAATAATACTTACGTGGTTTGAAGTAAAGCTTGCTACATTTATCGATATCAGTTAGAATAATTTAAAATTATATTATTGCAATTAATAAGTTTATGGTGAGTCACTTTTAATTGGAGAATGATTTCAAGGTGTCATTAATTGGTTATTCGTATAAATGGAGAACCTTTATAGAAGACATTAATGATTTTGCCTCTAACCGTTGGATTAAAGCACAGACAAACCACCTTGTAGTCTTGAGGATCTATTACCGCTCATTTAATACCGCTGTAGAAGGGGTGTCTTTGTTGTTACGTTCTTTGCTTTTAATCTTAACTCTGGCACTGGATTCTAAACAATTCAGTTTACTATTTATTATTTAATTTACTATTTAGCTAAGAGAATAAATTCGCGAAACTCAGAACGTCTGTGATTTAAATATAACTATTAATAACAGTTTCTTTGTTTGGGGTGGATTATTATTTCTTTAGAAGAATGTTTTCAAAATATTAGGTTGGTTACGAGTATATTTTTCTTATGTGATTTATATAAGATTGTAATTTTTGTCCCTTAGACAACAAGATAGGTTCATCGTAACACAATAACAACAACAATCTCTGAGATGAGGTATTCTGCAATACAAATTGCTTACAATAATGGCAACGTTTAACTATATAGCTTGCTATAGACATTTTATGAGCTTGCGACAAAATGGTTAATGCCGAACAAAACCAAGTTTATTGCTTACTCAAATTGGTTAAGGGTTTTCGTAAAAACCTTTTTATTTGATTTTTAATAATTGGTGAAAATGCATTATAATTTCACTATATACTTTTAACATGCTCATGTGCAACTTAAGTAACTTAAGCTGTAACGAGTTTGTACCATTCCCAAATTCAACGATGAGTTTTAGATTAAACAAATATGTCACCTACTAAGTTTACAAAATGTTGAACGGGCATACAGCTATAGATACTCAATGGTACTCCCAAAAATGTTTATAATAAATGATTTCTAAATGTCTAATAAGTATGGCCTGAAAGTGCAGTTACTATGTGTAACTTTAAATTACGGAACAGTTAGGCATTATATAATAAATATGTTAAAATATAAGTGAAAATATTAGCTTAGTTTAAATCTATGGTTGTCTTTTATACATGATAATGAAGTAATTCGCATTGAACATATAACACATTTCTGTTGTTAATATAACGACCGAACGTTTACTTAAACAATACCTGATTTTAAACTGAGTAAATCCTAAGTAAAACTCTCATAATTTAAAGACACCGATTTAAAATAGTACTCTTTCGCTATGATGAGGATTCCTAATGAGTAAACCTTTCAATTCCTCTTAGGTATTGATATAGTTACAGTTATTCACTTTCACATGGCCAGAAGCATTGTAAATAACTGTGTGTACATGCTACGTGTTTTAGTATTAATCGATTTAACAAACATATTTAGCCAAATATACGAATGAGCCTTATGGAATGAATTTATATCCTCTTATGTATTTCGATATAAAGTGAAGACTTAAAATCACACAACGTGCAGACTTTCAAATAATTCCCAGTATACATGGAAAGCGTACATAGAATATTCAAGCATATAATATGATGACGTGGATATCTAAATCATAGTGTAAGATTGCTTGAATAAGTAAACTATTGACTTAACTTGTTGACCTAATTTGTTGAACTGTGCTTGGATACAAATAACATTTTCATGTAAGAGGAATACTGAACTTAAGAACTACTTATGCACTATACAAATATACGAATATGTTATTATTACTTTCCGATCACATTCATTTGTTTTAAATTACTCACTCGATTTACTTTATAAATTTAAATAATAATGCAATTCAAACAAATAATACTGTAACAAAATTTACATTATTAATTAAGGTTATAGATAAACTACAAAATTACATTGCATAATACAACTAGCATAATCTATTCTAATTAAATTTTTTTTTATTAATAATTAAAAAAAAAACCAATACGATTCTTCAACACATAAACCTTTTACGTTTTTACTGCATTCGCCAATATTAAATCTTGGTTATAAAGCTTGGAATTTTTACGATTAATCTTTTAAGCGTCCATCACTCTAAGTGATCTTCACTGTTTTGAAGGCCTGTTTACCTGGCTGTTAAACCATTGTGTTCTAGTGTGCATTGTGTACCTTAAGTCTTGGTTTCTATTGTTTGTTTTAGTAGCTGTCATTTCGAATCCCTACACATCTTTCATTTTTTACCAAGTAAGATTTATTTGCAAATAGCACCATCTAATCAGGTTGGTATTTAATGCCAACACATAAATTTAATACAATTTAATTCATAAAGTAGGTATGATTAAAATCATTACCCAATGATACTTTTATTTGTTTAAACCTACATTTATTCAACAATACAATAGTAAACTGCATTTTGATAGGGTAGTAAATTAAAACTGACCTACAACAGTATAAATAAAACTTATAAAGAATATTATAGAAAGTGTATTGAGAAAAAAAACTGATCATGCAAATGAATGAACGCGGAGAAAGTCTAGCATTGGAGGCAGAGAGTAACTCTTACTTGTTCCTTTTCGGTTACCAAATAATTTTATAAATGTATTTTAGTTTAAAATAGGTCTCATTTGAATCCGGACAGGAATGAAATCCTGGCAACACATCCACATCTGCAGTGTTGGTTGTAGCCTATTGTCGTTTTCTCAAATAGGCCTAGCTTATATTAACACAGCAAGACAATTGTTTTCAGTAAAACTGTTGGTGCATATCTTCTATTGACGGAAAAACTAGTCTTGTCATCGGCAGAAAAGAGTCTTCTCAGTTCCTAAGATCCTAGTTTATATGTATTGCTGTTACAAATAGATTGGGCATGACGTTTTTGTATAATGCAGTGTACCGAATGCACCAGACGTACTTTCTACTTTCTGCAATGTTAAAGGTTGCTAATCTTTCTGGTCTGAGTCTTACATAGTATAAGGAGCTATATATTCAACTGACTTTAAAAATCAAATGCAGCCAATACACCTGTGGGTGTACAAAAGTTTTTCAGTTGCAAAACTGATCACTTAACTGGTTTTGAGACTCTGGTCTCTAGCCAAACAGTTGTTTGATATGCACTATATGATCTGTATACGATTAAATTCAACCAGAGGCATACCCAATGGACAAATATTACGTATTTAAAAATAAATGTAACGACCAAAATTAACAATAACGACATTTACGATTAAACATGTGAAAACAAGCTATGCAAAATTAAATGTACACGCCATAAATCGGTTAAATTTAATCCAGAATTACTTTCAAATTGTCAAGGCACTCTCATTTCAAAAATTATTACGAAGAAGATGGGCTCACAAATTTCCTTCTGACCTATCTCGACGGTGTATCATTTTGAGTGACAGATTCAATTTCCGAACATTTTTCAAACTCTCGAGTGTAATTTCAAAAAGGAGTCCTTTGAAATATGTTTTGTAATTTCCGCAAGCTCTTTAGTGAGATTGTTAACATTTGGTTCAGTTTAGACCTCGCTTAGGTTTGAAAAGAACTTTATTTAATTATTAAGTTGAAAGCTGCAAAGGCAAATAGTGCTTTGCCATATTGCACAAACATATTAATAACTAAACGTTTACAGTAATGTAGGTTTGGAAATTTATAAAAAAAGGCTATAGAAAATAGTAGCTTTTCTGCCAAAAATATTAGGAGTGAGAAATATAAAATATTATAAATATAACGAAATAAAATGTAAATTTTATCATATTGTGTAAACCTACCTTTAACATGCATGTTTTTTAATCAGGTTTCACAAAAACTATAATAACTAATAGTTACAGGAGTGTCAACGTAATAAAAACACTTTATACCTTTCAATTGAACGTAGTTAATCAAATGGTTAGAGGAAATCGGTATAAAAAATTGGGTTCAAATCATTCAAATTAATAATGGTTTACAGATATGTGGTGAATTCATAACAACAAGACTTATATAATATCAAATAAGAGATTTCCTTGTCACTTTTCTGAATCCTTTTGTCTATCTCCATTCTTGTAAAGGAACAACATACTTTATAAGAGTTTGATTACATTTAGAGTAGAATTTATTCTATGTTCTCCAATTTGGGATTAGTTAATTGGACTTAGTCCAAATTCACTAAACGTATTTCCATCGTCAAAACATAATAATAAATAACCTTGCGTGGTAACCTTGCAACGACAACATGGACCTTTCCATTAGAGATAAAAGTTATAAAACTTGTAAGAAACGTGTAAATAAAACAGTGTTTCATTTCATTTCATTTCAAGCACTTTAGAAGCAATCGAGGGTATGTAAAGCATTGGTCAGCCTTCAACATGAGTATACAGTATACAGCACTAGTCGTAGCCGTATTGCTGAGGTAGGTAAACAGACAATGTGATGTGGATTGAACGTAATCTCGCTGCGAAACTGTTTGTTCCCACAATAGAACAGATCTAAACTATGCATTACGCATTACTAATGTTAAAACCATGTGTAAAAATTGTTCTCCGGAAGGATTACAAACAAATAGTTATTTGTTTTCTTTATTGCAACTAGGTATAAAGTTTGCTTGGAAAAAGAGTTAGGCTTAGAAAAGGAACTAAATTAAATATACTATGAAAGCCATGGTTGAATATATCTTAAAACGTCGTTGTTTCTGTTCTTAACAGTGTATTATTGAAGCACACAATCTATATATATATAATCCAATGTATGTTTGTTTGTATGTATGTATGTTTGTATGTATGTATGTTTGTTTGTCCTTTATGGACTTCGAAACAGCTCATCTTTCAGGCATTATTAAGCATTATTCAAGGATGGTTTGTGTGAAGTTTGGTGCGGATCCGTCAAAAGGGCTCCTCTCCAGTGGCTCTGGAGTGTCCCATGTTAACCTTATGAGTACTCATATTTAAATGGAATTAAAGAATCTTAACAGCTGGTTCAACTAAGCAATTTGATTCTGTGATGTTCAATAGCATTAAAAAGTTAATAAGTTTACCAACAGGGTGCAGCACGATTATTTTTTTTTTTATTTATGACAACAGATATTTTGCTCACCAAAAGGTGAGTGAGCGTAGCGAACGAACTTCAACGTGGAGGCGAGTTAGCGTAGCGAACGAGCAAACCTGAATGCAAGGGAGCGCAGCGAATGAGCTCCAACGTAAAGGTGAGTGAGTGTAGCGAACGAACTTCAACCAGGATCTTGAAAATAAACAAGCATTTGACATAAAACCACATTAGGACAGGAGGACGTCTGTCGGGCCAGCTAGTAAGATATATTTTCCCGTAAATAATTTAATATCCTTGAGTATCCTAACTTAACTGCACATATTTAGCATTCTATTTATTGACATTCTATAAAATTGTAAAAAATTTGTGAATAAATTTAACATGCATAACAAAAATTTTTACTGAGTATACTTATCAACATCATTTTCATATTTGGCCAACAATAGAGGCATATAGTTGAAATACGATACTAATTCATTACAAAAAATTTCGAATGTTTGAGAAATGTCCTGTCCCAAATTTGAAACAGCCCTTAGGCTATCTAATCAGTATTTGATTTGATGTTGATTGTCTCATCTACAGATGCCCGATTGAATAATCACCATTATAGACGGATAATGTAATGAGGCCGTTTCAATTTCAATCGAGCTACAAATTAATGCTTTTGAAATCAAATAAACAACGTAATTCATACACAGAGTTTATTTACAATTCGTAAGACATGTAAAATGTATAGTTATTTATCTATAATGGATCAGGAAATAATGGAGTGCAAATAATTAATATCAATTATGGTTACAAAAAACATTTCCATAGTGAATATAAGATAAAATTCACAAAAATACCTGAAAAAAATAATAAATGTTCAATGATATATGGATAAATACTGAATGATGTAACGACTATATCCCGCATGAGTCTGATTTCCAAAAACAAACTAAAACCAGTCCGGTAAGAATATTAGGTACTATGGTCTTATACCACACAGCTAATAATTATAACATAACCTAAACTAAGGGTGGTTAGGTTAGTTTAGGTTAGGAAGATTTTGTTATTTAAACTAATTGTTATCTGGAAGTAGATTTATCAGTGTGGTTAGTATAATAACAATGTACCAAATATTACAAATGGTAATATTACATTTATTACCAAAATACATATCTGTATCTGCAGAGAGCTTTTCACTTATCTGTGGACACACAGTTAACGACCATATCAGAATGTGTAGGATGCAGCTATTGTACGTAGTATATCATGATTATATATAGGGTAGTAGTTGATCTCAAGCTAAGTATCAGACTGAGAGTTGTGTAAAGCAAAAATACAAGATAAAATGGCTTGATTTAGATTTGTTTACAGGACTCGTGAAATAAAATTGAAAGCACTTTTATGTTAGTAATATTTTATTTCAATGATTATGTTTTATTTCTAGAGATTTGACACGATTTAAATTGTAAAAATATAATAGTTTTGCTAATAACAGTCATTGAATATTATTACCAATCATACGATATATTTCTAATTATTTGCACCACTACAATGAATATATTTAAAGTTTGCAATAATTATAGACATAGTCTAAGAAAATTTTTATTTGAGGTTTAATGAAGCTTAATATTTAAGAGTAAGTTTCTTTTTAAAATTACCACCCTTGAAAAATGTAGATTACTATACGTAAACTTTCAAGCCAAGCGATTTCTTTGTGTCTAGAATATACTTAAGGTGGTAGTTTTCTAGCAGAAGAAATAGCTTCCTGTCCTCTTATCTGATAATACCCTGCGCTAGTGGAAACATACCTCTCATTAACTTACTTATCTTATTACACATCTAAAAGTAATTAGATCCAAAGGTTATGTGCAAAAACATATTTATTTGCTAACCCCTTCTTGAAATTATTGTGATACATAAAGGGTTATTTTATAGTTTTTTTTTTTTTTTTTTTTTACAATCATAGTTTATTAGTATATGTAAATAGCTCACTTCTCTTGAGTTACGTGTAATAAGAGTTACATTGACCAATCATTCGCGAACTGTAAAAAGTAATTGAGGCAATATCAAATGATATTAATATAAAAAGGTAAAAGTTAAAAGGAAACAGTATTTATTTACTTTTCTAGCATTTTAATAACAATTCTTTTGTCTTGTTATTAGAATATAGGATCTTGGTAATTTATTGCCTCATTTAATATTTTTCATAACTCTCTATACTAATGATCATCTTTTAACTAAAAGCATAGTATAAGTAATATTTTAATATAATCATTTATATTTCCCTTTAAACTCATTTCTACAATTCCCTTTTGCTATAAACAGCAGAGGTTTTGAAGTTTTTATCCACGTATTACTAAAAAATAATCAATGATTTTGCAAAATAAAAAGACACCGGATTTATGTAACTTCATCTAAAAAAATTTTGTTAAACAGATATGAATGCATATTTCCTACAGAACTTGACCTAAGGTAGTAGTAATCGTAAACCGTTGCAAGACGATTCAATTAAATGTTGGCCAACCCTTTCAGATTGAAAATAAAATCTTGAACTATAAAAAAAAACTGTAAAAGGATTTTATTCATTATTTTTAGAATTTCAAAAACCCCCTCAGACAGGAGCCTGAGAGAAGCGCCCATGCTATTGCCGTTTTACTGAGAAAAATAGATGTGTGTACGCCCTAACCACAACCACCACACCTTCTAGCGTAACTGCATTTGGTTATATCAAGCGTTTTGTTTTTGTTTTTTTGTGTTTTGTTGTTGTTTTTGAACACGATGGTGATGTTCATAACGAGTAGTCCATTCTTAATAAGAACAAATTTGATAGGATACAATATTAGTTTTTGTACAAAATTATGCTATGTGTATTTTCGTATGTTCAAACCAAAGATGCTACTCATATTGCTTCAATATACTAAAACTAAATCTCTTTAGAACTAGCCTATACTTTTCAGAAGTATTTAGTGTATAGGCTAAGTACATTTATATCGTAAAATAAGTTTTGTAGATTATTTAGAATAGCCAACAAACATTCGATAACGGATTTATTATCAGTTAGTTTTATAAAAATCGAACTGTTGTAACATTTTTATATCAACTCCCACTGGTATGGCGAGTCAATTATATTACGTCCAAACGAACCAATTTGTTTCACAAAACACACACTCATAGATAATCCAATGCCACCGATGGTTTGATTTTTTTCGCTTTTTAAATGTATCGTATGTTTTAACAATTAATTTACAGCTCTTATAAATATAAATATAAATAAACAGTAATGAACTTTATACGCAATTAATTGTCTTTTTTGAGTATTCGTATGGCGTGAAGATTAAGCTTAGCACTGAGTTACATTTCTCTTACATATGAATAATATCTTGCAACCTCTGGTTTAGGACATGAATAATAGTTCTTGTGCAGTTGGGTCATACAATGTAATACATTCAAGAGAAGTCCATTTCTTGTGAGTAATGTTGCTGTAGCCTAAATGTTGATTGTGTAACTATGATAAATAATTAACCTTTATATTTTGCAGTTATTGAACTTACCATGGTCAGTTTTTTATTTATAGGATTCTCAAATCATTTTTCTTCCTTAAAAAAAAAAACTGCAATACGATGTACTTTACAAAAAGTCTTTTAAAGATACAGTACTTTAAGCGTAATAGTTTAGCTTTTAGCGAGAGGGTTCTCAAAAACAGGAACAATTTGATTGTTGGACCATAGAAAGTAAGCACTAAAGTATAACAGTGGGTTTTGAACCATCGTTGAAACATTTTTGCTACTATCCAGCTATCCTCAGACCCATTTGGACATTCAACTATGTGGAGTGTGTGTAGGAAGTGTCCAATCTTAATAAATCATTTACCGTATTTTAGATGTATTTACCATATTTGTTTTCATAGTATAGGTGTAAATACATGAATCAAGTGTTATTAGACGTATTTTTTTAGTTACATTCCGTTATGTATTTGTAGTGAGTGAGCTTCTATAAATTGTCTTCCTTACAAACACATGTTCCATCTTTGTTTAGGATTTCGTCATTATTTTGCGAAACCACCATTACGACCAGTCTACCCATAAGGCCTGTGTTAAATTTCTAAACGTTAAAAAACCCGAATGATAGAGACCTGGAGTTTAATTTGTTCCGTTTCAGATTTATAGCTTCCGAAATTTCATGCAGATTTAAGGTTATAGTAAATAGCTTAACATTGGATCATCGTATAGTTAAACGTTAGTTTAAACGTATAGTTTTAAAATTAAACTATTTCTACATGTATGTAGATGTAAATGATATCATTGATAGAATGCAAAGAGCCCATTTAATTAGTTTAAACTTCAAAGTTATATGTTATATGCAATTTATTTGCTATGCCTACTTATTCAGTATAAAATATTTATATCATATCCATTCGCGAAACAACGCTACTAGTTATCAAGATGCACATGATGGCATTGTACATAATCACATATCTATTTGGCAAATAAGTCAACTAACCAGTAATTACACTTTAAAAATGCCATATGAATGTTTATGCTACTATCCCAAAGTAAAGTGCTGTACATAAAAAACACCCTGTTTACCTTATATAAGCCAAATACATAGAGATATCCCATATATTTGTTTATAGATAGTATATTAAATAAATCCAGTATATCTAATACATCTAACATATACAATACAACAAATATAATAACACCAAAGGCATAAGTGTCAATTCAGCCCAATACTGTAGCGCCAGTCAACAACATATTGTTAGGGATACGCTGACACAAACGAGGTGAGTGTAAACAACCCTTCAATATTACAACCCTGTGGTATCATGTTCAACCTAAAATATCAAACCAATGTACTACGTAAACTGTAGCACTGTATACACTCTTTGTTGTACGAGTCTCTATTTACTACCCGAAACACAAAATATATTTACTATACGACTAGAAAGAAAATCCTTGCTATTGTTATATTTTATTGTATAAGGCCCTGTTTCGTTATTTAATATTTCTTTGATTATATAAAGTATTATTCCCTGAAATTAATATTGTTTCGTGTGTGTAAATAGAATGTTTTTATGTTACGATAACAAGGTTTAGTACAATTATTTTACGTAATGAATCTTACTACTAGTGGCAGAGCCCGTAACTTCGATCCTCGAGGTACTGGATTCCTAAGAATAGTCTGATAATTTATGTAATGCGTAAAAAATCCCGAACTAGCAATGAATCACAAGATATGTGGCGAAGCTAAATAATTTGTCTTTTATTGCCATTTTATTGGTATGACAATGGTTGGTCCAAAATGGGTATAAGGCCCTGTTTCGTTATTTAATATTTCTTTGATAAGATAAGGTATTATTCCCTGAAATTAATATTGTTTCGTGTGTGTAAATAGAATGATTAAAGTTACGATAATAAGGTTTAGTAAAATACGTTTACGGAATCAGCTACTAGTGGTAGAGTACGGGATTTTGGTCCTCAAGGTGACAGGTTCAAGTCCTAACAAACACCGATGTATTATTTAAGTGATAATTCCACCACCTCTAGGCATAACGAAAAGTAACCTCATTGTAGAAAATATAACCAAAAGTAATGTGGCGGTTGTGTTGTGGCTAGCCTTTTATCACAATTATATTTATATGACTATGGTTGGTCCGAAATCGGGTATTGTGTATACGAATTTAGGGCCAAGTAGTGTTAAGGGCCAAATTGTATATGTAATTAAATTCTTTGGTGATGGATTTTTAAAAACATTTTAAGTGTGCAGAAAGGGGAAAAACTGCTCACTTAGGCTATGGATTAAAATATATTATCTGAATTTCAATCTCATATAAAGTGGGTCACGTAATTGACATTGTAAAAGAGAAACGTTGATCTCTGCATAGAACCTCTGCTAATTACATAAACAAGGAGATCATAAAAAATCTCAGGGCAAATTTAAATTAAAAATATACAAACAGGTACTGAGCTTTAATTTTAAATTAACATTTTAAGCTCTCAATGTATCCGTGAACAATCTACCACCAAGGAAGTACATTATGGGTCGTGACTCACAAAGACTCAGCAATCCTCTTGTTTTATAGCTTGCTGACGTCAGTTGGAGCGATATACTCCGATACTTCTCATCATTCCTATGTCGTCAATGGAAACTCCTGAATTAGCAATATTCCATGAACAAATAATGGTGTTTATGGTTATTAAAAAAGTTTTGTGTTGGAACTTAACCTAATTTACAGGAAATTAACCCTTAAATCCATTCGCAACTTTCGCTTGGTAAAGATAAGTGTTAACTACTTTGAGGAAAGCCTTTTTAGTGTTTCATACATTTTAATAGTTTCTGTGAAATGGAAAAAAAACTGCCACATAAAAAATATAAATATCGACGAAGAAGCAGTGGATGGATTGTTTCACTTTCTTGGGAATCAAATATGAGAAAAAGTACTTCAATGTGTCGAATATATAGACAAATAAATGTACGCAACTTTAAGAATGTAGTGAGTGTGCAAATATTTTGTCCCATCGGATCGATGGAAAGATATGTTTTGTGTTGTACAAATTATCCAGAAAAGTAAATGACCTTTTATAGTAACAAACAAAAAACACCATCTGTCCCATTATCAAAATAAGATTAATAATAACATTGGCAGCATTTGAACCAAGTCTTTTAGTATTACCTTATCCCATGCAAGTCAACAGCTACCATACTTGATTTGTTTATTTGTTTTTTATGTCCCACCTTCACATCCTCCGGAACTGTTTTACACATTACTTCAGGCTAGCCCTAGAGGGTTGCGGCATTATCACATAGATAATCCATTGTTGTTGGTGGGATGTGAACCAGCAAATTTAGATGGACTTTGATAAAATAATAATTAATATTATAGACTCGCTAAATAAAATTTATCTAAATATACTCGAAGGTTATTCTATATTATATAACATTATAGTGGTGCATTAAATACGAAACTTAAATACAGATTCAAGCTGAGTATGTAATTTCCTACACTAATTTCATAGAATATAATATAGTATTATTATTATCGAATATAATAACTTTGGAATATATGGTACAGCATATTCTAAAAGCTGTCTAAACTCAATGTGTCATACTGTATACAAATGGGTTTCTACTGCCCATTCGTAATATGTTTATGTGTACTTTAAATAATAGTTGTTTAGACTATATAATATTAGTTAACACGATTTATAAAAATATGCATAATTATAGCTTTTACGAGGTACATTTCTTCACATGGGTATGAATACTGGCAGGTCTACTTGTAATGTAGTCGAAATAAGTATCGGTTGTACGTATCTCAGTTTGGTTATTAAAAATTATTAACAAATGAATGTTGAAATTTAGTTTGACCAATATTTTGTTTCAGAAATTATTGTAAATATATAAAGGTGAAATGCACTTTAAAAGAGACACCAATATAGGTTACAGGATACAAAACATATGTAGAGGATTATAAAAGAAGAGTCAACAGAAGTAGTATTTGCTCTGCTAATTAGTTTATTTAATGACAAACATTGTTTCAGCCACTGTGTAGCGTAGCTTACGCCACTAACGCTGTCTTTAAAAAAACGTTATATAAACATTAAATTAAACTTTCAAAAAATAATTAACGATGGATTATAAGTAAGACAATGATGAATATATTATTTTATTTGGTTGTAAAGATATACAAAAAATTAATCACAAAGTGTTTTTAAAGTGTATAGCTCTTTGTAAGATACATCCTATGATCCCCTATAACTCTAACGGTTTAAATAATACAGGAGGACAGAGCTTTGCTCAATAAAAGCCTTTAGCATATACTAAAAGCAGTCTTTACATAATATGTTTTTAAATACCTTTAAGTAATCAGTTTTTTTTTATTATATAAAGTATTGATTGTTATTAGTTTGTCAGTATCGTGTATTATTTATTTTATTTTATATGAGTTTGAGGTAGTTTTGGAATGCCACAAACTATAAAGTTTCGGTAAAAGATGACCTTCAAAAGATACGTAGTGAAAAATAACCTACTGGATATAAGCTAACTGATAACTCTGTTTTGTCTAATTTGGTTGTAATTAATTGTTGTATTGTTTTAAGACAATCCCACTAAAAGTGGTCGCATCTGTCATTATTGTTCTAACAAATGTCTCGGGCTGAGAACCAATGAGCTAGGTGGTAATGACCAATTTGTTTCTCTCTTTTACCTCGTTAGGTTAGATAACAACTAGGGACGGAACCATTGTATTGGTTCTCTGGTAACTAATTGAATGTCCAACACTTTACGTTAGTGAGGCCTATTTATCTTAGCTAAACTTATGAGAATATGTTTACCGAATTTGTTGTGTATTGGAATTATTGTGCTAGTCTTATTATTTGTGTTCTTGGGGCGATAGATGGCTAAGTAATTGAGCCAAACAGTATTAAAATAGAAAAAAGTAATTGAGATAAAAGTATGACATTGATTTATAGACGAGAAAAATTAATCTCTTATTTTCACTCTAGGTCTGATCAATTTCTTATCATGGTCAAAACAAAACTATGGAGTGTCTTGTGAGCTGATTAGGGTGCGATAAAGAAAGCACTGGTTTATGTTAGCCTTTGTATACTAAGTCCCTTCTTATAAATACCATTTAAATTTTAATATTACCATTTCAAACTGGCAATTCCATAGACAACTTTCTATTTAAATTGCACGTTTAAATAATTATAACTATTTAATTATCCATTTGTATGAATGATATTATCGTAGTGCTTAGCGTATCCGGCCTTATATACATAGATTCAATATTAGGTTATTATTTTAAATTACTTAATATTGTGAACAAACCTTTAGTGAGAGACTCCAAGTTGAAGAGACCTGAGCCTAATATTGTTAGAATTGTAATAAGACACGAGTCTTGTTCACTTTATTTGATTAGAATTACTTTCTACCTTCAACTAAACTCCCTCTCATTTTAATAATTCATGAACAAATATTGTATTTTTGAATAGTCTTTGGGGAAATTCTCCTACAAAAAAAATACAATTTTTCCTTTTTAAAACACGTACTACCAGTGTTATATGTTAAAATATACGTACACGTGACTGTGTTATATCGTATGTGTTAAGCAAATGAAAAATCTTATAATAATCCACCATTATTGAATTTAACTACCTTAATATCTTATATTCCGTGACATGTTTCTTTGCAAGACATTTTTATTACATCATGAATTATTAACATGAGAGGGAGCCCAGTTAAAGGTAGACAGTAATCAAAATCAAATATATCAATTACATTAAATGTGACATAAATATATTCCTATTAACTATATTACTTTTGCGTTAACACTATTATCATTCTAATAGATACATTTCTACATCCATGTAAAAAAAACTGCGAATTAATGTAAATCCGAGATTTAGTTATCATGATGAACTACAACTTTTAATCTAAATTGGCCAAATAACAGAAAAAAAATAATAATGATCAAGAGCATTCTTAATATTGAGTCTACTGTATATATCTGTAAGCCAGGACATGCTTAACATTACAATAACGTAATTCATGCAAATGTCTACATAAATAAGGATAAACGCTAGACATTCAATGTTATTTATGAATACGTATTTTTTTAAACTTCGCAAATCATTACAAACCTAAAAAAGGATACTTGTTTTCCTGAGATCTAACTAACTTAACGTACAGTTCCTGTAAATATCTAATGATATCTATAGTATTAAAACGAAACAGGGTTTTTTTATTTCACGATTCTGAATCAACCACTCGACGGATTTTCATGATTTTTGTGTTGAAAGAAAGATAATTTTGAGAACTAGGGAATGTCGAAGCCATAATTTTAGTTTAGGGTCCCAGTTATTTAGAAATAAGGTTTTAATTTTTGAAAAGTCTAGCAGCCGACGCTAAGATTCTAAACTCGCTTTTGGTGTAATATAATTTGTTTAACATAACAGCTGTAAACATTCAGTGTTTGTAACACAAATTCAGCATTTGGATAAAATTAAAAGACATACTAAGGGTTGACTTATTTATACTATGCGTAATGCTAATCATTGATACATTCAATCCTTTGATAAGGGGATGATAGATTATTTAAATATACATAGGTAAAATACTAGGATGTTCAAAGGATTTTTTAAATAAATCTTTGTAATCTTTGGTTTGTTTTAGTGCAATATAATTTTCTTTTAACTAACAGCTGGTTGGATATAAAAATGCTCTGTAGAACCAGTAAAACTATGAGGTGTTTTTATTTACTCTGATTTGTCATTGATTTTTAGGAAAT
Source organism: Macrosteles quadrilineatus (assembly GCF_028750875.1). Lineage (NCBI taxonomy): Eukaryota > Metazoa > Arthropoda > Insecta > Hemiptera > Cicadellidae > Macrosteles > Macrosteles quadrilineatus. The sequence goes on from NW_026542692.1 coordinate 149,563, forward strand.
AAGTAAGATTAGTAGACCACCGAGAAAAGTAACACCATCGATGTATACATACAAGTTGAGGCTCTGTACACGAGTGTTAAAAAAAAAAAATGCAAATTATTATACTGCTCAACTTTTTTAGGAAATGGTAGGAAAATCCATTTTGTACACGTTTTAATTTTCATCTTGGTTTGTTTACAATCAATGTTTTTGAATGATTAAACTTTGTTTGGATTAGGCCCGGAAATATTGATGTCATAAAGAAGGAGATCAAGAATCCACAGAAATACAATTGGAAATTACCACCACAACCCATACGGGGTTTATCCAAAGATATACAGATTTGAATGACTTAGATTGAGCACAACGTCATTATTGACCTAGGATACTGCAATTAGACTAACCATCCTTTTATGAAATCTAAAAAGTTGTTTGGCGTGTGTTTAGTTGTGGTTACGTTTGGAGGCGCTGAATATTTTATTGTTTGAATAAATGAATATGGAGAATTACGGTGTACATTTATTCGATGAGGGTGGTTATTAAGGATATTAGAACTGATAACGAAATGGATAATAAACATAGACAACTAATTACGTCACTAGCTTTACTAGCGTGTTTTACGTTTTAAATTCCTTCAACATGTGACCAGTTCTTTTGTACAAATGAATATTATTTTATTTTTGACTCAGCTGTTTACCAAAACAAACTATATGTTGTTGTTTTTACTTTTCTTTGTTTACACTTATTTATTTACCAATTGATGCAGTGGAATTGATATAAAGGATATGTGTGGACGATTCGTTTAATGATGTCAGGACACCAACGTTATAATTATGTGTACTGTGAATTTTATTGGATGTTTTCGTTTTATTTTAGGGAGTTTCTATTCAGACCTACTGGAAATTGTGTATAAATTGGGTTGTTGTAAGTAAGTGTTGTGTATGAGTAATTGTATTGTGTTGATATTGATTATGGAAGAGGCAGGTATGCGATGGAATTGGAAGGTGATATCGTTGACTAGGCCTGTACACTTTCTCAATTGATAATTACTCTTTATACTGTAGGATGCTATAAAATTTTTCTTCATACGTGTAAGCTAGCTGTTCCGATTTATACACAGTTTTTACTGACTACTCCCGTACGTAGGACGGGCTAACACCTCGTTAGTATTTAAACTTATTTTTGATTCTATACTCTATAATAAAGCTCTTGATTAAAAATACAAACAAAACCAAGTGTCCGAAACCAGTATTTGATCAATTCTATGTTGCTAACGTTTGTCATAATTATTGTTGAGAGAAAAACTTCGAGGCACTTTTGCTCTTACAATCTTACAATATCTTACAAAATCTTAAAAAATCTGACAATCTTCCAAGGTATTAGAAATTATACCAATTCAAAATAGCTAGGAGTGTTATTTTGTTATAGCTTTATAAGTATAAACTTATATTTTTCTTCCAGACACCTTTTTACCATGACGTTCCTGATATATTGAATATATTATTTGTGTAATGATAATATTTGCTGTATAATTTATTAAAAAAATATGTAAAGTATTGATGATTGATATGTTAAAACTTTTTATAATTTTTCACATGAATTCTACAATCTAATTTCACAAGGCATTCCCTACAATGTCACTCCCCTTCAGATGTAATCTGATTGAAGTGTTGCAAGTCTCCTGTCAAGGGAAAAGCTAATACATTTAGAGCTTCTTACTTACATTGTAAAAATATACATTCTACTCGTTCAACGATTTTATTTGTTTTAATAATTACTTGCTATTGTAAGTAATAAAATAAATCACAACAAATTTAGAAAATTTAGTAAATTTAATACGTAATAGTAGATCTAATAATCTAAAATGAAGTGGTTTTTGTTATACAGGGTGACAATTAGGTCTTAGGACGACTTTATTACTTTGAGGCGAAAATAGATTTGTCAACAAAATTTGACATATCATTACTGGTAATATTAAGCTACTTTCTTGTGTACACGGTGATCAGACATTACCTATCAGGAGTAAGTTGAAAATCTTCAAAGTAAGCATAGGTTGATATGTACAGCAAATCAAAGGTCTTGTTAAAACAAAAACAATGCCGCAAACCGGATCTCAAATGGACAACAGAGTCAAAAATAGCAGTCATTCAAATGTTTCTTGAATCTGCTGCCATTTTGATTCTTTACACGGCTGCCATTTTTTACTTGGTTGTTCTTTTGAGCTGAAATTTGAGCATAGTATTTTTCAAATAAAGGTCTTTAATTTATTGTTCATATCGACCTATGTTCACGTTTATTTTTTCCGTATTCTAGTGGGCGTCCCACCGCTGAGGAGGTGGCCTGTAATAGCATTGCGAATGCAATGAATCTTTGATCAGCTGTAGTGTTTTACTCAATTGTCTATTTGAGGTTTTGTTTTGGGCCATGTTTTTGGTTCAACAAGACCTTTAGTTTCATTTACATGTCAACCTTAGCTTACCTTTAATATTTTCAACTTACTCTCTATCGTCCGTCCCCCATAGGTGACATTCGAAGACCATGTACACATAAAAGTAGCATAATATTACCAGTAATGATATGGCAAATTTGGCCGTGTTACCACTTTTCGTTTTAAAGTTGTAACGTCATCCTAAAGCTTAACTGCCACCCTCTCGTATGCTAAAACCTTTAATAATTTATTGGTTGGTTAAATTTAATTTGTGTTGATTATAGTCCACAACTAGGTTACCTGACTCAGAACAAACTGTGCTAACTTCAGGGGCAGGTTCAGGAAACCATTTGCGATACGTGTAATTTATGGGAGTTATCTAAATTGTTATGCTTTGAAGACTAGTTAACAGCTTTTAGTATAAAGCTAAAGTTATGAACTAGGTAGCTTGAGGGCTTAGTTTTTAAATAATCACTTTTGTATTACAGCGTTTATAATTATTTGTGAACAGTATTTACACTTAGTGAATCTTTTAGAGCAGAAACTTTCATGGAATTTGTTTTTCCTTATAGGATTGATATGTACAGATATTGACTGTAAAAAGGTAGTATGCAATTCATGAGTAGTTGAATTAATTCTTATATGTTGGTAATAATATTGACTAAGCACGATACCATTTCTTTGTGTAATATACAAAACAAATAGAGAACTTACATATAAAGCAAGTACCGTATATTGGTTCAAATTTTTGGCCTAAAAAGCTTCACTATAATTCGATAATAAGTTCACAAACAGTTTTTTCATTTTTTTATTTACGTAAGAATAAAAAAACTATATAAATCTTTAATTTTTCTGTGACGAATAAAATAGTTACTTTGGTATTATACCAACCACACCGATAAATCGTCTTCCAAGTAAAATTTTAATGAGTTTAAATAACAAAATCTTCTTACCTAAAACATAGTCCTCCCTTAGGTTAGGTTAGGTTAGGCCATAATTATTAGATGTCATCGGTACAATACCAAAGTACTATAAAGATCTGGGCAAAGAAAACAAAAGGTGGAATTTAAATGTATATTTAGGTAACACTGAAACTCCTCTATTGAGTTATTAAAACTAAAATAAAATGAAAAGCAACACCTCGGTTTGTTCTTTGTTTATACTCACAGTTAGAATGCTGATAGAAGCGTCCATGTTATTGCCCGTTTACTGAGATAATCAACGTGTTTTTGCCCTAACCACAGCCATCACACCTCCACCGGAACAATCTTTCTTTAGAATAGAATTTTCATAATTTTAAAGTTTGTGGAGAAGACATTTACATTTTTTTAGAATGTAGATTAGTCACTTTCCATTATTTCGTTTTTGTTTCTATATTTTAATATGAATACATACTAAAAGTGTTACCTAAATGCATAAGTATTTATATAATCACGTAGTTTCAGTTACTATCACCAAAATAAAAAGTATAAATATTTAGTATGGAAGGTATTACTTACGGTGTTAAACAATTTATCAAACCATTACTTTACACAGTTATTTACACAGTAAATATTAAATATTTAGTACGAAATAAATTGTAAAGATCTAATGTTATCACCTGTTCTTATTTAAAATCTCTTATCTGTTTGGTAGTGATTTATGTTAAACATATTTAAAACTTTTATAAAGGTAAGAATACAAAATGTTACCATTAAAATAAAGGTAAAAATCTTTGTCTTTAAGTAAATTACTTATTTTATTGGTTGCCATAGCCCTGAATAATATATTCAAATAGTAAGGTAACTAAATCTTAATGAATGATTTTACATGTAAAAATATTCGTTCTGTATAAAGAAAAACTCGTCCAAATTTTTCAATTTTGAGAACTACTGTATAAATGTTTCTTGAAAATTCAGTATGCGATAGTAATCATATTATATTTGTAATATTCACAAACTATTTTATTTCAGAAGTAAAAGCAAAATACAATTTCTATAAGGTGTAATGGGGATTGCAAAATTCATTCAATTTTAAACCCGGAGGAAAACGGTGAAAAGATGAGGATGAATACTTACTTTGGTTCTACAAAATAAACGTTATGCAAGAGGGAAACTTTCTTCTGTTCTAAACAAAGAAAGGCTTTCAAAGCTTTTGGTAAAATGCTTGAAGATAGCAAAGGTTAAACGTTTGTGCTTAAACATACGTCTAAGATGTTACAAGATTCTAACTTTAAACTATAATAAGGTTACTTTATTATTTTTTTTATAAATAATATTTAACCCATTACACATTTTTTTCATTAATCGATACAGTTAATCGTTAAATTCCTGTAGAGTAGGATATTGTCATCCACCATTTGTGCAGAGACTGTATGATTTCATTCCTGTATTACTATCATACTACCATTGTTTTGTTTGTGGTTTGAATATACATTTCTAAACACCATGAGGAAAACATTGCCAAATTCAACCAATAAGAATAAATATTTACATCACATTTGTTTTAGGGGACTCTAAATAACTTATCAGAGGCAGACCAATATGTTATTTTTGTTTGAAACATTGGCTAATGTTGTTAAAAGTTCAGTTTTAGTTTAAGCAATAACATGAAAACACAACTGTTGTTTACATAAAGAATACATATATTTAATGATAAAGGATGAAGTATGATAAGAATTGCAGCTTACGTAAGTATTCTTCAGTTAAACCCTCTTAGAATTAGAAACTAACTGCATTTTGTATTGATTTGTGTACATCTTAAAGGTGGTAAAAATGACGATAAAAGTAATTAAGGATGTTGTAATTTTAATATAAATTTATCGTTCCTGTTTTTACTTAGGATCTTCAACGTTTTTCACAGTAAATTCTCTTAGTTCGATGTAATCCCTTTTTGATAAGCAATGGTTATGTAACGTAACGATCTCAACAAGCTTGTGGCAGAAAATCGGATTCTTTCAACCCATTACCCAGGGTACTTTCCCTCCAAGTATACAACGTATTTTCTTTGGAAAACACTTTTCGTTTTTTGTTTCTTCAAATAAACTTTTGTATATCAATAATATTGATATATACCCTATAGTGTTTCTTTTATGTAAAAACCCTGATTAAATTCTTGCTATAGGACATCTTTCTTTCACGTATATCATTCTGTAGTAGTTTATCGTAATAGAAACGTTGGCCCTTTTTGAAGATAACGGATAAAAAACTGTTACTATTAATCCAGACATTTAAAAAAACAGTTTAAAAAAACTAATGCACATTTTCTATTTAATTAAAATGTATATTTGACAAGGGGAAAAATATTGACAACTATCAAAATGCCTTTGAACAATATCATTCTAAACAACCTCCAAATTTATAATACTTTAAATAATGTGATTAAAAGTCTTGTTTATCTTGGAGTTTAGAATAAAAGAATTTATTCTGAGACTAGAATTTGTAACAACTACAAAACGAGTATTTCAGCGGAAAATCAATTCGCCAAGGGTCAAGAATGACGTAAAGTCTCCCGAGTCCAGTCACTTGAAACATTTCCTTGTTATCTCAACCGATTCTTTGATTTTATTTTTAGCTTTTTATTGAATATCTTTTATATTTCATAACAAGAATCATAGTTGTTTGAAAATACGTACTAGCTAGTTTGCTTAATTTATCTTAATAACACTAAGCTTTTAAAACAGTAAGAAATTAGTCGATGTTTGTATTTCATTAATTAATTTAACAAAATTAATGCCAAAGAAGAACTTTTATTTCATTGTAGTATTTTTGACGACTATCCCCTAGCATGGATTATATTAATGAATTTAATGAAATAGTTTTATAAATGTTGACTAAGAGTTGTCCAAATTAAAGGTTAAATATTAGTAAACCTCATTTATATTATTATTTTTGCACTTTCACAAAACAATGCACAATAAGGACGTTTTTATAGGTAGAGGCTATTATATTGAAAAGGTCACAAATAAAACTTGTCATTATTGCTTTTACGATTTTGTTTCTAAAATGATTGTAACTTCAAAATAAAAGCTCTAATGAGTTGTCTCTTCTTTTCTCTAGGCTCTTTTGAGTCTAAAACACCCTAGAGAAATAATGAAATACAATTAAAACTATACCTGTAGACTTCCGTTTACCTTCGTTTGATGAAGTATTTTCTTTCTAATAAATGTAACCAGGTCAATTAGTTGGCATTACATATTGATCAAATAGGAACTATTGAGAAAAATAAAACACCAAGTCGTTGGAACTTCCTTCTTATTTAAATATGAGAATACTGTACAATAAATGAAGCGTGATTTATATTAATAACCGTACGGCTAGTCTTCAAAATATATAAGTGTTTCATAAATATATGTCACCGAGTGCGTTATATGAATCCATCTTTGATCGAGAAATATGTGTGAAGAAGCGGAAATCGATTCTGTCACATATGAAGCATCGGCTCGTGCAGGGTTAAAACACGTTGCAAGTGACTTATACTTTTTACTAAGAAAATCATCATGCTCTCTATTACCCAATATTAACGTTAGTAAAACAAAAAATAAGTGAAATAATCTGTGATAAAGCTTTAATATAAAAAGATGAGTAGATAAGATTTTGGTCATCACAGTGTGAACTTCTTTCAGGTTTTTAAAAACTAGCTTTTTTAACGATTGCAGTTTTTTTTCCGTAAGAATTTTAGCTTTTTTTTGTATTTTTTTGCAAGTATGATGACCAAAGCCTTGCTTTTTTTAAAATCTTCGCGATTCAGAATCGGCTGATTAAGTCCATTGCTATTCAGGACTTAAATTCGATCTTCTCAAATTTAAAATATCTTTAAACTTTAACGTTTTAATAGTCATAATCAATCAAATCTATATATAATTTGAACAATTATTTTGGTTATAATAATTATATGATTTAATTTGAAGATACTTTAGTATTTAAAGCTATTGGCGTCAACGTTTTTATTATAACACTATACCTGATTTTGTCGAGATGTCTTAACTATTATTTTTGTAAGGTTATCTTAGTTAAAATTGGAGCTAAAATTGTTTTCAATTACTTTGATGATATCTTGATAAGGTCGCATAATTGAGAATGCTTTTTGATGCAAATTAAATCAGATAGGATAATTGGCTGCATTATTCATATCTCCTTAATTATTACCATACGATTTCAAATGCACTCAGATTCAAATAGGGATTTTAATATTCCGAATACTAATTGGGCTTTTCAAAATGCAAATGCTAATGGGTCTTTAATAATTACTAAAAACTAGCTAAACAGTTTTTTTAATTGTATACTTTAGTACTTTTTCAATACGAATGTGGCATTGTCACAATGGTATTAGCAAACATTTCATTGTTATTTAGTTTTTATTAGTTTTAAAAATTAAACATCAATGTTGTTGTATTATTACTCGTATTGACTTCTGTATTGTCAAATAACCGAATTAATGTTAAGTATTGGCCCTAAAGAAAAATCAAAAGCTGTCGGTGACATTAAAATATAATAATGTTTTTGTGTATAAATTATAAGATTTTGTGTCTTTTGAGCCACATACTCAAATGTTCCAAGCACGAAGCTGCTGTTGTCAATTTTCACTTCAACGAACTACTTTGGTGGACATGAAGGTGACTAACACCTTTATTTGCGCATTAATTAACTTGGAAAAACGATATAAAAATCAAATAAAAGTCTAAGAAGATGATTTTCTAGGGATGAAAAACTCCCAAAGCACTTTTGCATATTTTAAGACTGCAATATAACCAGTGGTTGTCTAGTACGACAGGTTTGTGGTAAGAAATTGCACTTGCTTATTTAAATTTGCAAAAGTCCTTTTGTGTGGTCGTATTTTCACGCCAGTGGCATTTTTTACGTTTTTAAAAGGAACGATTTTTAATAAATAAAAACTAGTTTATTTTACTAAAGCCGAGAGATTTCATAAAGGTAAGGTTACAACGTTTAGCTAGCAAAATATTTGAAATGTGTCTTAGTTTCATACGTAACAAAGCTGTAATTATAGACAGATTTACATTAATTACATACAAGAATTTACACCGTAGGAAAACAGAGCATTGTTGATAGATGCAGGCGGTGGTGATATGCTGACACAACCAGTGACGAAAAACGACCAGAGGTATAAACAGAGATTAATAAAGCAGCTGAAATATCACCATATGACAAGAGTATTGGAATAATCAAATATTTGTTAACGCAATACATTACTAGTTATAATATTCAAATAACATATGACCACCTTACAAATAAATATATCTTATTATTATAAGTAATGATCTTAGTAGGCATCTACTAAAAAAATAATAATAATAATACGATCAATATTGTTACTATTCAATTCCTAGTGTATCTCACTTGAGTATATTGTGTAATGACAACTCCATAAAACGAATTAAAAAATATATAGAACAATTTGCGTAAGTGTATTGAAATATTAATTAAAACATGTAATAGTCATCCCCTGTATAAATGGTGCATAGCGAGTGTTAAGTTTTGCTACTACTGGGAAGAAAAAGCAGTGTTTCTTTTTCTGCATTACGTTTAAACAAATAGTATTATAAACTATTTGCTAAATTTGAACAAAATATAACCTTAAACTAGCATACTACAACAGTTTCATTTTCCCCATAAGAATAAAATAGAAACTGTAAATGGACTTCAGTTTGGAGTATTATATCTAACCTTAACCCTTTGACTATTAATAATAGCGCTTAAACCTTAAACACGTTTTAATAAGCAAAAACATTCGTTTCTTAGCTCTAAATATAACGTTTCTCAACATAAACCTACCAATCTCCATAGGCTCTATTGAAGTAGATATTCATAGACATAGATAATCATGTAATTAGTTCTGGGTCCTTGTATATCTGGCTATCCTCAATGGACAAATAAGTATAGCATACAGAACAATAGCCTATAGTTACTAAAGTCTTGACTAATTAAAGCTATTATTACTATTGTTTTTTTGGCAATTCAATACTCCAATATTTGATTATTTTTCACTTGAAAGATAATTACTCTAGGTGAAACCCCTTACAGATAAAGTGATTCCAATTAAAATCAGCATTAGGAATCGATTTAGTTTACTCTTTCAGGGTTTTTTTTATTAGACACGATTGAAAACGACTTTTTGTTTATTATGACAAAAATATGTATGTTTTTATGTACTTAAAATTTAACTTAAGAAATTAAACTAACTGTATTTATCACGAAAATCATTTATTTGAGCGGGTTTTAATCTTCATCGTTTTAACATTTTAATATATTGAGCTAAATTTGTATTTATTCTATTTACAAAATAGGGTAATACTCATACCTTTTTCCTTCCAAAAATAAAAAGTGTTATGATAAGAAGGAAAGCAAAGAATGGTTCATTATTCATAAAATGCAAATACACATATCCTAAGGGTTTCCAAATGATTTAAACCTGTAATTGTAACACGATGGGCAAACAACAGTTCACAATATGGTGACACTAACAAGGGGTAAAACCAAACAAAGCCCCCCCTCCCCCTCCACCACTTACCTGTCACCATTACAGCTGAGTGTGGATGATAATGACTGTGGATTTAGTTTATTAATCACAAGAAGTTTCAGGTACTATGGTGGTGTTAGTAACAATGTTTGTTGGACCATATCCACCTTTCAAAGTGTACCCAACTATTTGATTTACTTTGTAAGTTTCTCTAAACATGGATCGTTATTTATTGGATCAGATGGTCTCTTGTTTAATTGTTATCCAAATGAAACTTTTTACTTCTTTGAATTGTTGTTTTTTTGGGGATGGTTATTTTGAATTATTGATTTTCCTAAAATATAAACTGAATAAACTAAATTTTAAACAGAATCTTCACCAGATTCCACGACGAGATCTCCCCCCCCCCAAAAAAAAAGCTATGATAATCTATTTTGACCATGGATACAAGCCTCTGGTTTCTCATGGCGCTAAATACTTAATTTAGCCTTGAGTGGAACAGCTGTGGGATAAAGAGGTGCGTATGCGTTAGGTGTAATAGTGTGATTCATATACTGAAGCATATTTTAGGCTATAGAATAGTCACACTCAACTAAATAACAAGTTTCAATTCATATTTTTTGTTTATGGCTTGGTTAACCTTAATTTTTCTGTGCATAAAATATTTTAAAAGGGTTGAACAAGTATTCATATTCAGTCAAGGATGAACTGAAAAAATATTAAAAATAATGTTTGTTGTTTCATTGAACATAAACTAGTCCATTGTTTGTCTAGTATAGCAAAACGTTGTGATGAGTGTATAAAGTTTCTTTTTGTATAAACATTCCCTTAAACATTTCGTTCTCTCAAGAGTCTCTAACAAAATGAAAGATTCCAAAACTAAGTGCCAGATTCCACATTCCCTTCGCTTCAAACGGCGTTCTTCTTCCAAACCCTTTCCGTTTTGTCAAATGTATCTGTATTATTTCTTACCAGATGATTTATTAAAAGACCGATATTGTAATTAAAAATTCAGCCATCATATTAAGTTTATTATCGTACTATTCAGCTTCAACAAATATTACTATCATTGAAAATTACTTGTTTTGTATTTAATACAATTGTTATTATTTTCTTTGTTTACGATTTATGTTTGTATGCTTCTAAAACACCATTTTAATTTTTGAAACTGACAAATACTTTTTAATGTAATTAGCAGAAAAGCTGTCAAAAAGTAATCAATCAATCGTTTCTCCAGATGGTTACTTTTCGTGTAAAAATTTATTTTAGGCTTTCTTTTTCTATATACCAGTGTAATTGGATGAATGTGAAGTGTTTGTGGCTGTAACTAAATACAACCTTAGTCTAAAAACAGCGTATGAAATTAGTTTTGGAGAAAAAATAAATTGAACATAAAAAGATACCACGAACCTCATAGACCAACTTTTTAACAACTATTATTTTAATGTAACATGATTATTTCAAAAAGTAATGTTAAATTTATTGCTTGATGTCTTTTTCAAAACGTGTGTACATATTACAGATGTTATTTTTCACACCCTTCGTAATATATTGCATATTTCACAGTTCTATTTTTTACTAGTACTGCCTTATTCATGCGTCAGAGGAACTATTAAACTTGTACGTACACTCGCATTGTCCAACGTTTATTCACTTTAATAAATTTAAACGAATATCACACGATCCACGTTGACATATTAGCTCTGACAGAAGACAGCTCTCTGATGACAGAATGACTTTGACAACTCCACGAAGATGAAGTTTCTAATTCGTGTTAAATGCGCATTAAAAGATGTTTACTTGGTTGAGGATTATTTGAACTAGTTGAATTCAAGTTTATAATTCCATTTTGCAAACCTAAGCTAGATATATTTTGTGCTCATAAAAGTGCAACTGTTTGAAAAAAAAACTGTACCTTGGAAATATGAACTTGCATCTTCTCTTCAAACTTACTCGTGTAGGAGCTACAGGATGAAGAATGTACACTTAAAGCCTTTTTACTTAATTGCATTCTACGTGAGTAGCTTTAAAAAAATATTCTAGAATACACACGTTTAAAAAAAAAACATTTACATTCTAAATAATTCATAAAATACTGAGTCTTCCATAAGAAATAACAAATGTTGTCAGCGATTTTTTAAAATGGAGGACATATTATTTTTAAATTCAAACCATCTCAAAAAGCACCTTAAAAAATAAAGGGGAGTGCCCCATACGAATAGATAGGATCTTATGGGGCACTACCCTTTTTTGGGATGGTTTGAATTTAAAAATAATATGTCCACCATTTTACAATATCGCCGACAACATTTGTTATCATATCCATTCGCGAAAAATAATACTAGTTATCAAGATGCACTTGAATCAATAAATCCAGTATATCTAATACATCTAATATATACAATACAACAAATATAATACACCAAAGTCACAAGTGTCACTTCAGCCCAATACTGTAGCGTCCGTCAACAACATATTGTTAGGGATACGCTGACACAAACGAGGTGAGTGTAAACAACCCTTCAATATTACAACCCTGTGGTATCATGTTTTACCTGAAATATCAACCCTATCCACTATGTAAACTGTAGCATGCGATACACAATATTTGTTGTACGAATCTCTATTTACTACCCGAACACAAAATATATTTACTATATGACTAGATAAAAATCCTTTATATTATTATATATTTATTTTTTGTATCAGGCCCTGTTTCGTTAGTAAATATTTTTATGATAAGATAAAGTATTATTCCCTGAAATTAATATTGTTTCGTGTGTGTAAATAGAATGTTGTAAGTTACGATGACAAGGTTTGGTATAATTCATTTACGTAATGAACCGTACTACTAGTGGCAGAGCCCCTAACTTTGATCCCCGAGCTACCAGGTTCAAATAATGCCAAACACCAATGCATTATTTAAGTGTCAATTCAGTCGCCTATAGGCATAGCCTGAAAAGTAATGCATAACAAATCCTGGACTAGCAAAAAATCACAAGATATGTGGCGAAGCTAAATAGTTTGCCTTTTATTACTATTTTATTACTATGGTTAGTCCAAAATTGGGTATTGTGTATACTTGTTTAAGTCCAATTGATGTATGAGGCCAAATTGCTTAAGGGCTTAAATTATTTTGTCTACTCATTAAAGTATGTAAAAAAAGTGTTTAATTCAATTAAATCACTTTGAGGGGTATTTTTAACGCCTTTTTAAGTGTGCAGAAAGAGAAAAATTGCTCACACAGCCTATGGATGAAAAAATATTATCTGAATTTTAAACTCATAAAAAGTGGGTCACTTAATTGACATTGTGAAATAGAAAGAGAGTTTGGTTGTGTTGCTAGCCTAGTGGTTAGCATCTCGGACTTTGTAGTGGGAGGGACTGGTTGAATCCCCGGCACATCCACAACACTTTAATGGGTTTGGACCGTTTTCCCTTAAAAGTGTTTGAAATGACTTTATTACAAAAATACCACTGGCATGGATACGAGAACAAAAAAAAATAAATAAATAAAAAGAAACTTTGATCTTTGCAAAGAACCTAAACAAGGCTATCAAAAAAATAAACATAAACAAGCATAAATAATGGTATCAAAGAGATATTAATGAAAAAAAATAACTTTAATTCATTTAATTAAATTCAAATTTAAATTCATTAGATATCAGATTATCTTAAAATATACAAATTAGGTACTGAGTTTTAATTTTGAATTTATATTTTAAGCTATCAATGTAACTGTGAACAATCTACTACCAAGGAAGTACATTAATGATCGTAACTCACAAAGACTCAGCAATCCTCTTGTTTTATAGCTTGCTGATGTCAGTTGGAGCGATATACTCTGATACCTCTCATTATTCCTATGCCGTCAATGTAAACTTCTGAATTAACAAGATCCCATGGTCAGTGAACGGTGTTTATGGTCAATAAAAAAAAATTTTGTGTTGGAATAACTTATCATAATTTACTGGAAACTAACCTTTAAACCCATTTGAAACTTTCGCTTGGTAAAGATAAATGTTAACTATTTTGAGGAAAGCTTTATTAGTGTTTCATAAATTTTAATAGTTTCTGTGAAATGGAAAAAACTGCCACATAAAAAATATGAATGTCGACGAAGAAGCAGTGGATGTATTGTATCACTTTCTTGGGAATCAAAATTTCAGAAAAAGTACTTAAATGTGTCGAATATATAGAAAAATAAATGTACGCGAAAAATGTAGTGAATGTGCGAATATTTTGTCCCATCGGATCGATGGAAAGATATGTTTTGTGTTGTAAAAATTATTTAGAAAAGTAAATGACCGTTTTATAGTAACAAACAAAAAACACCATCTGTCCCATTATCAGAATAAGATTAATAATAACATTGGCAGCATTTGAACCGAGGCTTTTAGGATTACCTTATCTCAGTCAATTCAACAGCTAGTTCATCCCTGATTAGTTTTTTTTATGTCCCACCTAAAAAAATCCTAGGACACTAGTTTAAGCCCGGAACTGTTAAAACTGTTCTGTAAAAATAATTAACAAATGAATGTTGATATTTCGTTTGACCTATATTTTGTTTCAACAATTATTGTAAATATTTAAAGGTGAAATACACTTTCAAAAAGACACCATTATAGGTTACAGAATACAAAACATATGTAAAGGATTATAAAAGAAAAGTCAACAAAAGTAGTATTTGCTTTGCTAATTAGTTTACTTTACTCACAAACATTGTTTTAACCCCTGTGTAGCGTAGCTAACGTCCCTAACGCTGTTTTATCCATGCAAAACGTATACAGTTGTAAAAACAAAACAAAACATATAATTGTTTTCAAAAAAATAATTGACGTTAGATTATAAGTAAGATAATCATGAATAAACTAGTTTATTTGGTTGTAAAGATATAAAAATTACGAACAAAGCGTTTTAAAAGTTTGTAGCTCTTTGTAAGAAAAATCCTATGATCACTTAACTCTAAAGATTTAAATAACACAGAAGGACAAAGCTTTACTCAAAAAAGCCTTTAGCGTATACTAAAAGCAGTCTTTACATTATATGTTTTAAAATACCTTTTAGTAATCACTTTTTTCAATTATATCAAATATTGATTGCTATTAATTGGTCATTATCGTGTATTTTTTATTTTATATGAGTTTGAGGTACTTTTGGAATGCTACAAACTCTAAAGTTCCGGTAATAGAAGACCTTCAAAATATACGTAGTTAAAAATAACCTGCTGGATATAAGCTAACTGATAACTCAGTTTTGTCTAATTAATTTACTTAGTAGTAATTATTGTACTTATTTAAGACAATCCCACTAAAAGCAGACACAGCTGTCATTATTGTCCTAACAAATGTCTCGGCCCGAGAACCAATGAGCTGAGTGGTAATGACCAACTCGTTTCTCTATTTTGCCTCGTTAGGTTAGATAACAACTAGGGACGGAACCATTGTATTTGTTCTCTGGTAACTAATTGAATGTACAACACTTTACGTTGTTGAGGCCTATTTATCTTAGCTAAACTTATGAGAATATGTTTTCCGAATTAGTTGTGTGTTGGGATCGTATAATTATGGGTATTATGTATTATTGGTGCCCTTGGAGCAATGATGGCTAAGTAACGGAGCTAAACAGTATTAATCTACTATACTAGCTACTATCTCCGGCCCTGAGTATTAATATAGAAAAAGGTGATTCATTTAATACCCCCGCTGCAGCAAACCTGCAGACTAAGTGAATTCCAACTAGTCTTATTACGTTTTTACTAAAAATAAGACAAATATTTATTCTTAATTTAAATAACATTAGAATTAACGAGTGCTTAGGTTTGCTGCAACGGGGAAGGTAAAAACTCTGTTTTGACCATACGTCAATAGTATAGGATAAAATAAATAAATTTGCCAAATTTTATCATTATATATCCATATGCAAATAAACTACAACAGTTTTCATTTTCTCCTTTAAAATAACATGGGAATTTTAATTTTCCCCCCTCCGTAACCGTTAAGCCCCTGTCACACGG
The DNA here is from genome assembly GCF_028750875.1 of Macrosteles quadrilineatus. Classification (NCBI taxonomy): domain Eukaryota; kingdom Metazoa; phylum Arthropoda; class Insecta; order Hemiptera; family Cicadellidae; genus Macrosteles; species Macrosteles quadrilineatus. The sequence goes on from NW_026542692.1 coordinate 165,441, forward strand.
AGCTGGTTTTCTAGCCGCTAGTAACTAGCAGCCAGAACCAGCGGAAAACCAGCATCGTGTGACTGACTCTTCAGCCGCTAGTAACACTCGCATGAGCTGGTATCTCCAGCCGCTGGAGGTTTTAAACGGTTTAATATTACAAGCGATAAAGATATTGCTGGTTCATGTAAACCTTTGTATACTAAGACCCTTCTAATAAATACCATTTAAATTTTAATATTACCATTTAAAAGTGGCAATTCCAAAGACAAATGTCTAAGTGTTTTAAAGTAAGTAATCTCAAATAAAATGGCACGTTTATATAATTATAACTATTTCATTATACTTTAGTATGAATGATATAACTGTAGTGCTTAACATATCCGGCCTCATATACATAGATTCAGTATTAAGTACTATTTTAAATTGCTAAATATTGTTAAGAAACTTTTAGTCATAGACCCAAGATGAAGAGACCTGAGCCTAATGTTGTTAGAACTGTAATAAGACACGAGTCCCGTTCACTTTATTTGATTAGAATTACTTTCTACCTTCAACTGGGATCCCTTTCATGTTAATAATTCAAGAAAAATACCGACATTTTGTATAGCCTTTCTTAAGGAGACTATAGAAAAAAGAATTATTTTTGCTTTTAACATAGGTATTACCAGCATAATAGGTTAAGCATACGTATGCATAACTGTATTTATATCGTATTTGTTAAGCGAATGAAAACATTTTATAATAATCCACCATTATTAAATTTACCTACCTTAAGATCTTACATTCCGTGACATGTTTGTTTCCAAGCTATTTTTATTACATCTTGAATTATTAACATGAAAGGGAGCAAAGTTTTCAAAATCAAATATATCAATCAAACATATCAAAAACATTAAATTGTGACATAAATATATTGCTACTATATTACTTTTGTGTTAACACTATTATAATTCTAATAGATAAATTTCTACATCTATGAAAAAAATTGTGAGCTAATGTAAATCCGAGATTTATTTATCATGATGAACTACAACTTGTAATCTTAATAGGCCAAGTAATAGGAAAAGTTATATAATAATAAATAATAATAAAGATAATTGTTAATATTGAGTCTATATCTGTAAGCCAGGACATTCTTAACATTACAATATCATCATTCATGCAAATTTATACATAAATAAGGATAAACGATATACATTCAATTTTATTAATGAATACCTATTTTAAAAAACTTGACAAATCATTACGAGCCTAAAAAAGGATACTTGTTTTCTTATAATCAAACGTACAGTTTGTGCAAATATAAAATAGTATTATTATTAAAACATATTATTTATTCTATATTTTATCATGATCGAATTGATCGAAAAAACTAAGGAAAACCACTATTTGTGTCCAAAACAACGATTTGTTCAATTCTTTATGTCTAACGTTTGTCATAATTATTGCTGAAAGAAAACCTTCGAGGCACTTTTGCTCTTACAATCTTAGGTATTAAAAAATATAGCAATTAAAAATAGCTAGGAGTCCTATTTTGTTATAGCTTTATAAGTAGAAAATAATATTTTTCTTACGAACAGCTTTTTAGCATGACTTCCAGATATATTAAATATATTCATTGTGTAATGATAATATTTGCTGTATAATGCATTAAAATAATATATAAAGTATTGATGATTGATACGTTGAAACGTTTTATAATTCCTCATATGAATTCTAAAATCTAATTTCACAAGACATTCCCTACAATGTCACTCCACTTCAGATGTAATCTGATTGAAGTCTTGCAAGCCTCCTGTCAAGGGAAAAGCTAATACATTTAGAGCTTCTTACTTACATTGTAAAATTATACATTCTACTCGTTCAACGATTTTATTAGTTTTAATAATTACTTGCTATTGTAAGTAATACAATAAACCACAACAAATTTAGAAAATTTAGTAAATTTAATACGTAATAGTAGATATAATAATCTCAAATGAAGTGGTTTTTATCATACAGGGTGACAATTAGGTCTTAGGATGACTTTATTACTTTTGAAAGGAAAAGAGATATATCTACCAAATTTGACATATCATTAGTGGTAAAATTAAGCTATTGTTTTGTGTACACGGTGATCAGATACTAACTATGGGATACGGCCCATAAGGAGGAAGTTGGAAATCTTAAAAGTAAGCATAGGTTTATACGTACATAAAATCAAAGGTCTTATTAAAACAAAAATCAATTTCACAAACCGGATCTCAATTAATTGGACAACCAAGTCAAAAATGGCAGTCATTCAAAAGTTTCTTAAATCTGCCATTTTGATTCTTTAAACGGCTGCCATTTTTTACTCAGTTGTTCTTTTGAGCTGAAAATTGTGGCATTGTATTCTACTAATAAAGGTCTTCAATTTGATGTGCATATCGACCTATGTTCATTTTTATTTTTTTCCGTCATCTAGCGAGCGTCCCACCCCTGAAGAGGTGGCCTGTAATAGACAAACCTTCCAATTTTATAGTGGATTTTTTTGTGTCCTTTATAAAATTGACATTTAAAATTCTTGGATATAAAACGGTAGCATGACATTTTTGAGTAGTGAGAAAATATCAAATATATTGTCAATATTATTGACTAAACACAATAGAGGTGCATTTTGTGACATTTTGTTTGTCATAAGTTGTAACGTCGTCCTAAAGCCACCTTCTCGTATGCTAAAACCTTTAATAATTAATTTGTTAGTTTAATTTAAGTTGTGTCGACTATAGTTTAAAGCTAGGTTACCTGACTGAGGACAAACTGTGCTTACTTCAGGGGCAGGTTTAGGAAACCATTTGCGATACATGTAATTTATGGCAGTTAGCTAAATTGAAATGCTTTGAAGACTAGTTAACAGCTTTTAGTATAAAGCTAAAGTTATGAACAATAGGTAGCTCGAGGGCTCAGTTTTTAAATAATCGCTTTCGTATTACATTATTTGTAATCTATTTGTTAACTGTAGTTACAAATAGGAATTATAATTATCTTGCATAAACCTTAGTGGATATTTTTGTTCCCTTTTTAAAATTGATATTTACAATTCTTGAATATAAAACGGTAGTATGCGCCCTGATTATCTCTTTGTTTATACTCGCAGTTAGGAGGCTGAAAGAATTGTCCATGTTATTGCCCGGTTTACTGGGTTAATCGATGTGTTTACGCACTAACCACAACTATTGCACCTCCTGAAAAACAATTTTCGTTTAACATTTCATTTTTTAAATTATTTGTCTTTATGCAGATTAGCTCCTGTCAAATAATGTTTTTGTATTATGATATTTCAATATATGTACATATACTAAATATGTTACCTTATTACTTAGGTATTTAATTAAACAGTATAAGTTACATCACATAAAGTAAACATTAATACATATTTTTTATTGAAGGTATTACCTGGAGTTATATACTTAATTAAACAATTATTTAACACAGTACACATAAAATATTTAATACACAATTTTAAATATCACATTTTATCACCTGTTCTTATTAAAATCTCTTATCCCTTTGTAATGGTAGTGATTTGTGTTAAACATATTTAAAGCTTTTATAAAGGTACGAATACAAAATTTCACCATTAAAATAAAGGTAAAAATCTTTGTCTTTAAGTAAATTACTTGTTTTATTGGTTGCCGTAGCCCTGAATAATATATTTAAATAGTAAGGTAACTAAACCTTTATAAATAATTTGACATGTAAAAATATTTCTTCTGTAAAAAAAAATTCGTCCAAAATTTTCCATATTGAGAACTACTACATAAATGTTCCTTGAAAATTCAGTATGCGTTAGTAATCATATTATATTTGTAATATTCACAAACTATTTTATTTCAGAAGTAAAAGCAAAATACAATTTCTATAAGGTGTAATGGGGATTGCAAAATTCATTCAATTTTAAACTCGGGGAAAAGGGTGAAAAGATGGAGATGAAGACTTACTTTGGTTCTACAAAATAAACGTTATGTAAGAGGGAAACTTTCTTCTGTTCTAAACAAAGAAAGGCTTTCAAAGCTTTTGGTAAAATGCTTGAAGATCGCAGAGGTAAACGTTTGTGCTTAAACATACGTCTAAGATGTTACAAGATTCTAACTTTAAACTATATATAATAAGGTTACTTTATTATTTTTTTTAATAAATAATATTTAACCCCTTACACATTTTTTCATTAATCGATACAGTTAATCGTTTAATTCCTGTAGAGTAGGATATTGTCATCCACCATTTTTGCAGAGACTGCATGATTTCTTTCCTGTATTACTATCATACTACCATTGTTTTTTTGTGGTTTGAATATACATTTCGAAACACTATGAGGAAAACATTGCTAAATTCAACCAATAAGAATAAATATTTACATCACATTTTTTGCAGGGGACTCTAAATAACTTATGTTATATTGTTTGAAACATTGGCTAATGTTGTTAAATGTTTAGTTTTAGTTTAAGCAATAACAGGAAAACATAACTGTTATTTACATAAAGAATACATATACTTAGTGATAAAGGATGAAGTATAATAAGCATTGCAGTTTACGTAAGTATTCTTCACTTAAACCTTCTTAGAATTAAAAACTAACTGCATTTCGTATTGATTTGTATACATCTTAAAGGTGGTAAAAATGACGATAAAAGTAATTAAGGATGTTGTAATTTTAATATAAATTTATCGTTCCTGTTTATACTTAGGATCTTCAACGTTTTTCGCAGTAAATTCTCCCAGATCGATGTAATCCCTTTTTGACAAGCAATGGTTATGTAACGTAACGATCTGAACAAGCTTGTGGCAGAAAATCGGATTCTTTCAAACCATTACCCAGGGTACTTTCCCCTCCAAGTATACAACGTATTTTCTTTGGAAAACACTTTTCGTGTTTTGTACTTATAAAGGAGTAAGGGTTACTTCAAATAAACTTTTGTATATCAATAATATTGATGTATACAAATATATAATACTTTGAATAGATGAGGTGATTAAAAGTCTTGTAGTCTAGAATAAAATAATTCATTCTAAGAGGAGAATTTGTAACAACGACAAAAATGAGTGTTTCAGCGGAAATCAATTCGCCAAGGGTCAAGAATAACGTAAAGTCTCTGGAGTCCAGTCACTTGAAACATTTACTTGTTATCTCAACCATTTCTTTGATTTTATTTTCGTATTGAACATCTTTTGTATTTCACAACAAGAATCATAGTTGTTTAAAAAGTCATACTGGATAGTCTGCTTAATTTAACTTAATCGTACCAAGCTTTTAAAACAGTAAGGTGTTAGTCAATGTTTGTATTTGATTAGTTAGTTTAACAAAATCAATGCCATAGAAGAGTTTTTATTTCATTGTAGTATTTATGACGACTATCCCCTAGTATAGATTATATAAATTAATGTCATGAAATAGTTTTATAAAAACAGAATAAGAGTTGTCCAAATTAAACGCTAAATATTAGTTAAGCTAATTTATATTATTATTTTTGTACTTTCACAAAACAATGCACAATAAGGACGTTTGCACAGGCAGAGGCTATTATATTTAAAAGGTCACAAATAAAACTTGTCATTATTGCTTTTACGATTTTGTTTCTAAATTGATTGAGACAAAATAAAAGCTCTAATGAGTTGTCTCTTCTTTTCTCTATGTTCTTTTATACCCTAGAGAAATAATGAATTACACTATACAATAACTATACCTCCGTTACCTTCGTTTGATAAAGTATTTTATTTATAATATATGTAACCATTCAAAAGGTTGGCATCATTTATTGATAGGAACTATTGAGGAAACTTTTGGTTGTGTAAAAAAACACACAGTGGTTGGAACTTCCTTATTATTTAGAGATGAGAACCAATATAATAAATGAAGCGTGATTTATATTTATTGCGACTAGTCATCAAATCTTTATAAGTGTTTCATTCTAAATTTATGTAACTGAGGGTGTTATATGAATCCATCTTTGAGTTAAAAATATGTGTGAAGAAGCGGATATTGATTCTGTCACATTTGAAGCATCGGCTTGTGCAGGGTTAAAATATGTTGCGAGTGACTTATACTTTTTATCAAGAAAATAATCATACTCTTTTACCCAACTTAAAGTTAGTAAGACAATAAATAAGTGAAATAATGTGTAGTAAATCTTTGTTAAAAAAATATACATTTAGACAAAATTCGAGCCATCACAGTCACGGTTTGAACTTTATCAGGTTTGTGAAAACGTGGTTTTTCAAACAATTATAGGGTTTTTTGCCGTAAACACTTTTTTTATTTTTTTAGCAAGGATGATGACCAAAGTCTTGCTTTTTTTAAATCTTCGCGATTCAGAATCAGCTAATTCAGTCCATTGCTATACAGTACTTAAATTCGATCTTCTCAAATTTAAAATATCTTTAAACTTTAACGTTTTAATAGTCATAATCAATCAAATCTATATATAATTTGAACAATTATTTTGGTTATAATAATTATATGATTTAAGTTGAAGATAGTTTAGTAGTTTAGTATTAGCGTCGACGTTTTTATTATTATACAGTAACTGATTTTGTCGTGATGTCTTAAATATTATTTTTGAAAAGGTATCTTAGTAAAAATTGGAACTCAAATTGTTTTCAATTACTTTGATGAAACATTAATAAGGTCGCGTAATTGAGAATGCTTTTTGATGCAAATTTAATCAGATAGGATAATTGGCTGCAATATTCATATCTCCTAAATTATTACCATATGATTTCAAATGCTCTCAGATTCAAATTGGGGTTTTAATAATTCTTAATAGTAATTGGGCTTTTCAAAATGCAAATGCTAATGGGTCTTTAATAATTAGTAAAAACTAGCTGCACAGTTTTTAATTGTATACTACAGTACTTTTTAAATATGAATGGAACGTTGGCACAATTATATTGGTAAAGGTGGAGTTATTATTAATAATATTAAAATTACGTCTGTAATTAAAGTTCAATTCAACTTACTTTCAGTAAAAAAAATTGTAATATAAATCAACTCCAGCTGATTCGTGCTGTAATTATTAAATCACATCATCGTATCTTGATTTGTGATTAGCTAGTGTTTTGCTAATCACGAAACTGCTGTAGTCTACTAATACAAGGAACCACTTTGACGGAAACACAGGTGACTAACACCCTTATTTGCGTATTAATTGACTAAAACATTGTATACAAAATCAAACAAAAGTCTAAGAAGATGATGTTCTAGGGATGAAAAATTCCCAAAACACTTTTGCACATTTTAAAGTGGTGTAATACAACAAGTGGTTGTCTAGTACAAAATTGTGCTAAGAAATAGCACCTTCTTACTTTAATTTTAAAAGCCCTTTTTATTAATTACAAACTAGTATTTTGACTAAATCCGAGAGATACCTTAGTGGTAAGGCTAGAACGTATAGCGTGCAAAATATTTGAAATGTGTCTTAGTTTCATACATAACAAAGTTGTAACTATTTACAGATTTATATTAATTACTTACAAGTGTTTACACCGTACTTAAACAGAGCATTGTTGATAGATGCAGGCCTTGTTTCATGTACGATATGCTGATACAACCAGTGACCAAACAAACTACCAGAGGTATAAACAGAGTTTGATATAGGAATTGCAATATCACTATATGACAAGACTTCTATAGGAATAATCAAATATTTGTAAACTAAATACATTACTAGTATTTAGTATTTAGTGAGCATCTATTTCTAAAAATAATAATGATACGAACAGTATTTTTGTTATTTAAACACTAGTGTATCTCACTATATCGTGTTATGACAACTCCATAAAACGAATTCAAAAATATATAGAAACACCCAACCGCAAAAAACCTGAGGACTAAGTTGTTTCCAATTTGCGTAATTGTATTAAAATATTACTTAAAACATGTCATAGTCATTCCCTGTATAAGTGGTGCATAACAAGTGTTTAGATTTGCTATTACTGGGAAGAAAAGCCGTGTTTCTTTTTCTGAATTAAGTTTAAAAAATAGTATGATAAACTATTTGCTAAACTTAAACAAAATATAACGTGCCAACTAGCCAACTACAACAGTTTCATTTACCCATAAGAATAAAATAGAAACCGTAAATGGACTTATGTTTGGAGTATTATATCTAACCTTAAATCTTAGCGACGTTTTTAATATGCAAAAATAATTGTTTCTTAGCTCTACATAAAGTTTTCTCAACATAAACCTACCAATCACCATATAGACTATCGACGTAGATATTCATGTACATAGATAATCTAGTTCTGGGCCCTTGTATATCTGACTATCCTCAATGGACAAATAAGTAAAGCATACATAACAATAGCATATAGTTACCAAAGTCTTGACTAAATAATGCTATTATTACTATTGTTTTTTTTTTACTATTCACTACTCCATCATTCGATTATTTTTCAGGTGAAACCTCTTACAGATAAAGCTATTTATTACAAATTGAAATCAGCATTAGTAATCTAATTAGTTTACTGTTTCAGGTTTTTTTAATTTGACATGATTCAGTAACACTTATTGTTTATTATGCAATTTTCGTTTATGTTTTTTAGACTAACAGTATTTATCACGACAATTATATATTTGAATGGTTTTTAATCTTCACCGCTTCAAAATTTTAATACATTGAGCTACAGATGTGTTTATTCTATTTACAAAATATGGCAATGCTTATATTTTTTTCTTCCAAAAATATTTTCATTTTTCCTGGAATATTCTCAACGTTTAAAAAGTGTTATGAGAAGAAGGGATGCAAAGAATGTTTCATTATACATAAAATGCAAATACACAATATTTGCTAAGGGTTTCCAAATGATTTGCACCTGTAAATGTAACACAATGGGCAAACAACAGTTCACAATATGCTGACACTAACAAGGGGTAAGACCAAACAAAGCCTCCCCCCCTCCCCCCACTTCACTGTTACCATTACAGCTGAGTGTGGATGATAATGACTATGGATTTAGTTTGTTAATCACAAGAAGTTTCAGGTACTATGGTGGTGTCAGTAACAATGTTTGTTGGACCATACTAATATTCACCTTTCAAATAGTGTACCCAACTATTTGATTTTAAGTTTCTCTAAACATGGATCGTTATTTATTGGATCAGATGATCTCTCGTTTGATTGTTATCCAAATGAAACTTTTTACTTTTTGAATTGTTGTCTTTTGGGGATGATTAGTTTGAATTATTGATTTTCCTATAATATAAACTGATTAAACTAAACGTTAAACGAAATCTTCACTAGATTCCACGACGAGATCTCCCCCCCCCCAAAAAAAAGCTATGATAATCTATTTTGACCATAGATAGAAGCCTCTAGTTTCTCATGACGCTAAATACCTAATTTAGCCTTGTGTGGAACAGCTGTGGGATAAAGAGTACGTAAGCGTTAGGTTTAATAGTGTGTTTCATCTACTGAAGCATTTTTTAGGCTATAGAATAGGTCACACTCAACTAAATAACAAGTTTTAATTCATATTTTTAGTTTATGGCTTGGTTAACCTTATTTATTCTATAAAAACAATATTTAAGAAATGTAAACAAGTATTCATATTCAGTCAAGGATGAACTGAAAAAATATCAAAAATAACTCTTGTAGTTTCATTGAACATAAACTTGTCCATTGTTTGGCTAGTATAACAACACGTTGTGTTGAGTGTATAAAGTTTCTTTTTGTATAAACATTCCCTTAAACATTTCGTTCTCTCAAGAATCTCTACCAAAATGAAAGATTCCAAAACTAAGTGCCAGATTCCACATTCCCTTTGCTCCAAACAGCGTTCTTCTTCCAAACACTATCCGTTTTGTCAAATGTAGCTGTGGTATTCCTTAACAGGGGATTTGTGAAAAGACCCATATTGTAATTAAAAATTCAGCCATCATATTAAGTTTTTTATCGTACTATTCAGCTTCAATAACTATTACTATCATTGAAAATGACTTGTTTTGTATTTAATACAATTGTTACTATTCTTTGTTTACGATTTATGTTTTGTATGCTCCCAAAACATCATTTTAAATTTTGAAACTGACAAATGCTTTTTTAATGTAATTAGCAGAAAAGCTTTCAAAATCATTTAATCATTTCTCCAGATTATTACTTTTCTTGTGAAAAATTTATTGAAGGCTTTCTTTTTTTAAATACCAGTGTAGTCAGATGAATATGAAGGGTTTTCAGCTGTAACTAAATACAACCTTGGTCTAAAAACAGTGTATGTAGTTTGGAGATAAAATTATTGTTTTTTATTACATAAAAAAATACCGCAAACCTCAAAGACCAAGTATTTAAAAACTATTATTTTAATGTAGCCTAACATGGATATTTCAAAAGCCATATTAAATGTATTACTTGTTTTTTTTTTTTTTTAAATATGTATACATATTAAATTTTTTATCTATCACCCTTTATGATATATTGTATATTTAAGAGTTCTTTTTTACGACTACCGCCTTATTCATATATCAGTGGAGCTATTGAACTTTTACGTACACTCACATTGCCCAACATTTACTCACTTTAATAAATTTTAATGACATTACACACGAAGCACGTTGGCATTCAGAGCTCAGTCAGAGGACAGCTCTCTGACGACAGAATGAAGTTGACAACTACACGAACATGAAGTTTCTAGCATGAATTCGTGTTACATACGCATTAAAAGATTTTACTTGGTTGACGACTATTTAAACTATTTGAATTCTAATTTTTAAATTGCATTCGTCAATTCTAAGCTTGCTACATTTTGTGATCATAAAAGTTTAACTGATAAAAAAAAAACTGTACCTTGGAAATGTGAGCTTGCATATTTTCTCTAAACTTACTTATTTAGGAGCTACAGGATGAAGAATGTACACTACACGCATTTTTACTTAATTGTATCCTACGTGAGTATCTTTAAAAAAAATTCAAGATTAAAAACGTTTTTAAAATAACATTTACATTCTTTAAAAAATCATAAAATACTTAGTTTACCATAAGAAATAACAAATGTTGTCAGCGATATTGCAACATGGTAGACATATTATTTTTTTTATTCAAACCATCCCAAAAAGTATATTTAAATATAAAGGGGAGTGCCCCATAAAAAGTTTACTCTATATATCATAAAAGGATTTTAGCTATTGGTTCACTTTAGGTGGGACACCCTGTATAGTTTATAAATTATTCTTGCCACTTAATTTATACTTATATTTATAAGTTATTGCTTTATTTATACTCTGTTTTATTGTCTAAAAAGTATAATGTATTTACAATTACCTAAAAGTAGGAACGAATAAGCAAAGAAGCAATTTTCACAATTATAATCACCTACAAGACTAACACTGTAATTATTATTACTAGCTTAAAGCAACATCTTAAACACGACAACTCAAGAGGTCTATTGTGTAGAACAGACAACGGTAATTATTCCTCAGTACTAGAATGTGATTGTTTTGGCTTGGAAATAGTCTTAACTACTTCCTTGTGGCTTTATGTAGTACATTTGAGTTATTTGAGCGATTATTAAGATGATGCTATTGACTCATATAACGATATGAACTCATCTAAAAAATAATCACCTTTTATAAATGTTTTTTATGACGATTATCGAGTTTTATTATTTTATTCCGTAGTTTGGAGGGAAAATCTGAAATAATGGAAAAGAATAACTAGATAGTCATAGAGTAAAACATTTTAAACAGGAATTTTTTGGAGAATACGTTTGTAAAGTCTACATTATACTTTAAAATGCCTTTATTATAATTAATTTTAAGGCATTGTTTGAAACATGCAATTGACAGAGAAGTTTTTAAAACTTAAAGCTATAATCAAACTACTTGTACATTGACGCAAGTCGTGAAGTTGTAAATCAAACTAAAAAGCAAAAAGTTACGTAAATTTCATAGTTTCCTTTTGCTTTGTAAATTGTAGCCAGTTGCACTTCGATCATGTATGGTATAAATAATAACTTTTCAATATTTTCTATGTATTAGTATTAAAGCTGTTTCATGAAAAACTAAATTATTTTTTCGAAGACCACGAGTGACCTACAAAATAAAAATGACGCAAGGTTTAATGTTTGGAACTCTCGTCCCCAAGTAAGGATACATTTGGTTCTGTCGAGGCTGGGAAAGTAAATTGTGTTATAAAAAGCAATTTCTCCGTGTCAACCTCGCCTGTGGTAAGATACGCTAGTTATGGACGAATGTAGCGCAAAATAACATGATGTCTTGACACCAAAACCTATGTACTGTTGTTGCGGCCAATGATGCGACAATTACAAGATAAAATTATGAATTAGTTTGTTAATAATTATTTTTAAAATATTATACAATTTAAAGTCTACAGAACTTATGTAAGTTTAACTTCTGTAAGTTAGATGACATGCACTTTACATCAGCCAAGCTTCCGATGTGTTAGATCTAAAGGGAATAATGACATCTGAATAGGGTAGTGATATTCTTAAGCTCCTTAATAGTGTTTATCTCTTTGAAAAAAAGTAATAATCTTTTCCTGTTCCTGGAGGTAGATAACTTCCTCTTGTTATCAAGTAAAAATTACCAATTCTACGTTAAATTAAATTGGCCCACAAAAGGTAACCAGTCATAAGAACTGCTTAATGAAAAACAGCTATTTACAACAACATATTGAATACAACAATAAAAAGAGCAATCACATAATGTAACAATAAATTTGAACTACATGGAAAAATATTAAATAACTGAAAAGAAAATCTATAAGTCCATTAGTGTAGGTCTACTTACAACCTTACAGCTTGTTACAACCTAACAAACAAAACTAAATGAACTGTATACAAGACAAACAGTTGGAAAAGTCCAATTTAATAATAGTAACATTTCAGAACCAATGTCAGTATGAATTTTAAAAACTCTGTACTTAGGTTTGCTGTTATGGAAAAAAACATATAATGTCACTGTTGTAGGATAGTATCGATAATTTGCCAACTTTGGTAAAAATGTATCGACAAAGAAGTCTACTACGACAGTTACTTTTTCTCAACTCAATGAGATTTCTATGGAATTGTGTACGCTTCAATGTAAAATGGGGTTTTGTTGTTTTTTTAGATGATTTTGAGCTGGTTGTAACTAAAACTACATTTTTACGTTTTAAGGGTGAATGTTTAGAAAATCATTTTTACATCTTATCTAAATTTTAGCTTTTTCCCATGACCCTATATTTGCGAGCTTGTGCAAGATTTTCTCTGGTTATTTAACATTGACCCGCATCAAAGTTTAACACTTCAACTTTTTTTAGAGATAGCATCGTATTGACTGAATTGTACAAATCACAGAAAATACAATAATTCTTTATTAATCAAACTGTTTCTTTTTATTTTGGAAACTATTGATTTAACATTTTGTCTAAGTAATCTTAACAGATTTATAGTTCTCATATTCAAGCAAAGTCCTTCAAATACAGCTTATAATTGAATTATTTATGTTGCCTTGTTTTGTAGCTTTTCTAAGTACTCTGAAAGAACAAAGGCTACTTAAAAAGGTATCTTTAATTCAATTTTATAGTTCTTGCCAATAGGGAAATAAATAGAATCACAGCTAATAAGGACTTGTTAAAGATCACAGCCCACTACTAATAAGTCCCCTCCCCCTTCATCAGCAATTTAATAGATTATGGAGAAATATTTCAACACAATTAGTAAAAATTGATCTTTTTAAGAATATTCAAGTTATTTAAATTCACAATAAAAATTCACGATTCAATACGGTGCAGTATTTGAATAAAGCATAAAACAGTACAGCATTATTGGCCATTAGTAAAAGTCAGTTAATCAGTAGTTGGTTAGTTAAACAAATCATTGGGCGACTTTTGATTATTTAAATCTAGAGAATACTCATGCCCCGTTGTTAACTACATTTAAATACATGTTTTATCTTATTTTTTTATAGCTTTTAAACAATTAAATGAATAAAGTTGTACTCATTCCACTTTAATGATTACTTAATGATTATGATTTTTTAAATCCCGTGGCTTGCTGTTTGACAATGGCACTATAAAATCGTAATACACAAATTTAACATCAAACAACAGCAGAATATTCAGTGACGTCATTTAGATCTTGTTCAACAATTAGACCTACAAGTCGTGTAGTCTAGTGTGTTGGAATATTGTGTAATCATATGTTTTGCAATCCCTCTTAATGCTGTGATATTATCGTCCTCTGAACGTTACAATCTACAAAGCGATTTTGAAAATTGATATAATTAATTGGTGTCCTTATTATTGTTTTAATATGAACATTTAATCTAACTCTTATACCACACAAACACAAGAGTATTTTATTTTCAACATAGTATGAAATGTTTACTAATTTATGTTGCTTTTCCTTGGCATAAAAGTTCATAGAAAATATGTTAATAATGAAAGAATAGTCACGTATACCAGTTAAATAAGTTTTTTTTTTCTTTATGAGTAATTTAAAGGTGTTTTTTGAGTATTTTATACTTGTATCAGGAAAGTGAAGCTCCATATTGTCACGATATTATAGGAATGATGTTTATTGGAGGGAAAAATTTAAGTAGAAGTAATTTGTTCAAAAAATAAATATTTTTGCCTATAAACATTTCAATAATAACAGTTCGACATTATTTTTTTGCTTAAGCGATTAAAGCCTATCTCTCATTGCTGGGAAATACTTCTCACGGTTGGCTAAGGTAGTTAAATACTTCGTTCAGATCTATATATTCTCTATTTTTGTAATGAAAGTCCAGTAATTACTATAGTATTTTTCAAAAGAGATTTTATTGTATGAACGTCATCCATATTTATGTACAAAAATTTTGACAATAAGCAGTTTTAATAACTAGTAATAAAACAGAGAGATTTGATCACTTTTAGTCGACAATAGTCTGAATATTTCCAAAATAGTAGTTGTGGGGTAAAAAATGGTTTAGTTGAACCTAAAAAATTGGTTTAGTTGAACCTAAAATTACCTAATACATCGTTATATTTTTTAATTGTTATTATTTAAATTGAGTTGACATAAAAAATCATTTAGGAACTGAAATCCAGACTTTTATTCAATTATTACACTATACAATTCAACGACCACACTAAAATGAATGTAATTTAATGGAATAACATTTTTCATCACGATCAAGTGATTTATGAACTATTTAAATTCAGACACAGTTTTCCGCATTTAATGGCTTGTAATTAACAACACCTTTTACCCAAATTAATATCCATCATACGATCTCTACGTTTATGAAAAATTACATACTTACTTACATACATACTTACTTTTATTAAAATTTCAGAGATAAGCGAATCAAAATAAATAATCTTTCGTATTCTTCTATTCAAGTTTCTGTTAATTTTTTATAAAGATACTTAGTACCAGTTATCAACCGATGATAGTTGATGATGGAAACGCATGCATATTTAACAGTACCATGGGCATATAGTATTAAATGTTGTGCAACTTATGATGTGATACTCTTTTAAAAGTAGACTAGTTATTCAATGTTGATATTGTACAAGTTTTATGGACACGGGCTCGCTCTTTGCGGGAGCTTATAGGAAAACAGTGTCAAATGCTGGAGGAGTGTTTATGGAGTTTTTAAGTGACTAAAAAGGAATGTCAAGTATGACAAAGACGTAAATTGCTGGATTTTGTTTTCAAGAAATGGAAAAATGACTTTTTTAAGGTAAAATGGCAAAAGATAAGATGTGTTTTGATGTGCTATTTATATCCATAGGGTGAATATTATTGAGTTTGTACTACTTATAAATTGGGGCACTTTCATTGCCCCACCCTGTATTTATGTAGTTTAACAAAATCACAACAATTAAATTAAAAAATCGTAAAATCACATTCACGGTTTGAATAGCTTTAAATTAGATATTTTGCAACTTTTTGTCTTAATAAACGATGACGTAATATGTTTCAACCATTAACATTGCCGTTATGGACAGAAAATATATGATGACCTGCTTACTCCTTACCTTACTTCCTTACGTCCTTTCCTGACTTAACCTTACTCCTACTGTACCAACACTGAACACAAAAACGTGTGAGTACCTATTTAAAATTGGGTTTGGATTTTTCAACACTGTGGTCTACATATACAAAGCTCAATTCACGTCCCGTTTTGGGGTCAACCACTCCCGAACGTTTTACGATCATTTACAAGATTCCCCTTCGGATTCTAAAAACTTTCCGATCCTATCAAATCCAGTCAATCTGTTTTCACTTTTGGAAACCACAAGTTCCAAAAGTTTATTTGAAATTATACTTAAGATGCGTCAATTTGCTGACCTTAAAGCAAGTTTCATAACGAAAATTACCTATCATATCAAATCTAAAAATAATATTCCTTCGAATATTTTCAAACGTTTTATTTTCGAACGTTTTGCTTACGTTCCAGATTGACTTCAAAGTAGTTAGATGAGGAACACAATACATATACGTACGTACGTAACCAATTCCCAGCTGATTTGTTTATGGTGTACGCAATTATGTGACGGCAATTTGTTTCTTTGGTTGATTTTACGCATAATTATTATATGTTGAAATGAATGTATTGCCGCTATCATCAGTACAAAAGGTCTAGGTAGGGATTTAGTTAACGATACTACACCTTATCTCTTTTACTCTAACAAAGAATATCAATAAAGACATTTTTGTCAAATTTCCCAAAAACTAAGTTTTGAAAGTCCACTTAACCGATCAAGCTTACTACCAAAATGTGAAAAGTGTCTTTTTTTATAAAGGGTGTGCCAAAAAACCTGACGGTTTCTGTTTTGTAATAAGTCAGCTGTTATACAAGCTAGAGACCTCATTGTTGTAATGAACGATTGCTTATGTTATGCCATTTTTAGGTTATGTTTGTCGAAACATCACTTCTTCGAATCTAGTGTGTCTAGCCTAGTGTGTAGTCTAGTGTGGTGTGGCACGGTTTGGAGTCATCGGACCATATTTTTTTTTAAGATGAAAGGGGAAACACCGTCACTGTAAACTCGGAACGCTATGTTGAAATATTGAGGGGCTTTTTGGTTCCACAACTAAGAATGTTAGGAGGGATAGACATGACCATGACCAACCATGGTTTCAACAGGACGGCGCAACTTGTCATACAGACAATTATTCAATGACAGTTTTGCGTGAACTCTTAACCGGTAAAGTGATCTCTTGGTTTGGTGATGTGCGGTGGTCAGCTCGTTCCCCAGACTAATTTCGTGTGACTTTGGTTGTGCGGATACTTAAAAAGCAAAGTGTTTGTTTCAAAATTTTGAACCATCCCTGAACTCAAGCAGTGGGTCCGGGAAGAGATTGCATCTATTCCTCATTCGAAGGTGACTGCGAATATGCAAAAAATAAATGGGAAGCCTGCGTTTAGGAAAATGTCATCAAATTACCTAAGAGGTATAATTTTTCATAAATGAAAATGGCATAGTAGTATGTACAGTATAACATTATTTAATACATAAAATTTTATTTTGTTCTTGATTTATTTATTATTAAAAACCGAAAGGTTATTTGTTGGCGCACCCTTTTTATAACTATATATTGCATACGTTTTTGAATTACATACCCAAAATGTCATTTGAAGGATCTAAATAAAGTAAACATGTTGATATGATAGAAGTAATATAGATTTCTTAAACATGTTAAAACTGTCGAATTCGTATTTAATGCTCTGACACTGACAGCTAAAGTGTTGAAGTAAGCACTCTACTGTAAAATGCTAACATTATATTCTTTCTATCCCTTCCTTACCCATCAACTCTACTAAAAGCTTTTACTTTCAAGCTTACCAAATCGTTTCGAGAAAAATACAAAGTGGTGGTTCACTTTATTCATATATACTGTGGAGTGTTTGAGTAAATTAATGAAAAATTAAGAGAGAAAAAATAAAAGTCATGTTGACAAGAAGAACAGAAAGGAATCTTGTTTATTTGTACAGTAGGAATCATTTTTTAAGTCATAAGCTGTTCTAAGTAAAGGCTAAAGAAAAATTTTAGATAAAAGAACTGAACATACTCCCGGCCTTGAAGTGTCCTCACTTCAACAGTTAGTTTAGAATAAAACACATTAACACAGTTTGTCGTAGGTTGGCTATAGCAGCTGGTTGCTTTTTTCTACTTCTGCTTTTCAACCTAAGCCATCTTTGCTGGGGTACAACTTAAAAACTTTTGCTGGAGACCATTGAAGTCCTAATACGTTGAAATTATGATCATCAGAGTTTTGAAGACACTTTGAAATTTCATTATGAGACTGAAGAATATAAGTTAACAAAAAGTCTTTAGAGTTCATAACACATTTCTTCAATTCAAAGAATTCTTGTTTTAATAATTCAACGAGTTGTGCTTGGAAGATGAGTAATTTTTCTGTAGTTTGTGATGAAGAGTAGCCATTGGTCAGAGCTTCATCAGAAGATACAACCACTTGACTGGATTGCTTGACTGTCTTTACTGTAGTGGTTGCACTGTGGGTTGGGTTAACGGCAGCACTGTCTATCGTTTGGATAGCAACCCGGTCAGTAGGATGGGTGACAGTTTTATTAGTAGGGTTTATAACAGCACGGTCACTTGGTATGACAGCAGTGTTAGTAGGATGGATAGTAGCACTGTCACTTGTCAATGTAGTTGAGCTCACTGTTGTGTCTGTATTCATCGGTTGAGGTTTTGTCCCTGACACTGTGGTATTTCTAATTTTCGAGTTTGCGAGCTTAGGCATAGTGTTTGCCACCAACCTCGTGATGAGTTTTGTTTCAGGTTGTATAAGCTGGATGCCTTTGGTTTGAAACTCACTTGATGGGTTTGGTTTGGTTACATTCATTGCAGTGGTTCTCGGAGGTTGAGCTGGACTTGATGAGTTCGGGTTGGTTACATTCATTACAGTTGTTCTCGGAGGTTGAGCTGGACTTGATGAGATCGGGTTGGTTACATTCATTGTAGTGGTTCTCTGAGGTTGAGCTGGACTTGATGAGTTCGATTTGGTTACATTCATTGCAGTTGTTCTCTGAGGTTGAGCTGGACTTGATGAGTTCGGGTTGATTACATGCACTGCAGTAATTTTATGAAGTTGAGCTGAACTGCAATTTACCTTAGCCAAATATGGGTTAGAACCAATTTTTGAAAGCAGCACTTTAATGTAGCTGGTGATGTGGATGAATAGTTCACTGATTTGGTCTTCATCTTCAGCTAAAGTTTCCAAATCGTCTTCACTTGATGTACTTACAATTCGATAAAAATAAGAATCAAAGTCTTCTTTCTTCTTCTGGGTTTCTTGCATGAGAGTCTTTAAGGCTTCGTGTTGCACAACTGTTAATGTTTCTTCTTGTTCAACATGTTGATCTACGATGTTTCTTATTTCGTTGAGACGAGTTTTAATAAAAGATGTGAGTCGTGTTTAAGTTTCAATTTTAAAATCAGTATTTGGAGATGCCATTGTACAAAGATGATGAGATAAATGTAAAACATTCACAAAGTATAAATGAGAGAGTTAACAGTTTCAATATGGAAATAAGAGATCAGTTAGATAAGAGTTCAAAGGCACAGAAAACAATGGGTAAAATGAGGAAATATAGATGTAAGAAGAGTTTAGTGGATGTGTGTAATATTCCAAATCGCTTAAGTAATATCTTGGATCAAAGGACCATTAAATAATGTGGAGTGTTTGAGTAAATTAATGAAAAATTAAGAGAGAAAAAATAAAAGTCATGTTGACAAGAAGAACAGAAAGGAATCTTGTTTATTTGTACAGTAGGAATCATTTTTTAAGTCATCAGCTGTTCTAAGTAAATGCTAAAGAAAAATTTTAGATAAAAAAACTGAACATATACAATTTTTCAAAATATACTTAATTTAAAAAGCATAGAAAAATTTATGCATTTTAAAATTTTGTCAAGACACCTACGTATCACAAAAACCATGTTTCAACTGAAAATTAACGTCTAAAAAAGGAAGTGTAAATATCAGTTTACACATAACATTACATAATATAAAATTAAACTAAATGTTTATTTAAACATATCGAAATCACTATTTCAATCAACTTTAAGAAAAGATAAAATAGGTTTATTTCCTAGTTTAGTCTCAGGCCCGAAGCTATACTAGTATTGATAACGTAAGGTACGTAAACCTATTTTATATTGTCGAATCAATCCTTGCTAAATAAAACACTTTAATAAAGGAATTACAATTTATACTTACCTGGTGTCCACAAGGTATTGGTCAGATTTAATAGCTTTGCTGTACGAAAACCTTTAGAGCCACTATGAACGTTTATGCCTTGTTTTGAAGGGAATTTAACCAAGTTTTACTTAATGCAATTTTTTAGCACCTAAATACAGGTGATTGACAACAATACAGTTACTATTCAATACTATAAAAAATCTGAAATAGTGAGTTTACGAGAGAAATCACAGTGTGTTTTTTTGTTTCACGAAACCCAATCCCCTATAGCAGTTCAACGACTATCTATTTAATTATATTCATTATTATATTCATTATTATATTCATTTATTATATTCATATAAGTGGAAAGATTAACAGACACAATAATTATAGTATTTGGGGGAGTTAAAATCCCAGAATCGTGGTTGAATATGAAAGAGCCAAAACTAAGCCTTTGGTGCGGTGTAATGCATAATGGAATGATTGGATAATTTTTCTTTGCGGAAGAAAATGTAACTGGGGTTGTTTACTGGGTTATGCTGGAATTGTATGAAGCCCGTCAATTAGATAAATTGGAACTTATGATAATTTTGAATCAAAATGGAGTCCCTTATTGGGCTAAATATGCAAAGGATATTTTAAATCTTCACTTCTCCGGTCGCTGGATCGGGCGTGATGGCCCGGCGAAGAAATGCCCCCCTCGTTTCCCCTTTGTAACCCCCACGGGTCTCTTTTTGGGAGTGTTTGTCAAGGACACTGTCTATCCTTCCCCGGTTCATAATTTACAAACACTGGGGGGGGGGGAGATTCAGGGATTTTGTGGCGTCTGTACCCCAGAATGTGCAGATTTTTTTATTGTATTGAATAATAACTGTATTAGTAAATCCGAACCATTATATTAGGTGCTAACCAGTTCAGGGGCAATCCCACATCGTATGATGACAAAATTCAATATTATTTACATTAGCCTTAGGGCATCATTTTTCAGTTTGGTGTTTATGAGTGTGTAATCAAAGGTTCAATTAACAAAAAGAATACAAATCATTGACAGGTAAGCTTAAAACACCTTTGTTGATTAGTACAATGTAAATGATTACTCACCAAAATCCTAACACACTAGACTACGTGGCTTGCAGGTCAATTATCGCAAAAGAGCTTAATAACGTCACTGCATGTTCTATTGTTGTTTTATGTTTAATTTGTGTTCAGAGTTTATATTGTCATTGTCACATTGCAGGCTGTGTTAACTTTTAAATCATCATTCAGTTATTCAATCTTAACAAAGCCAATACAACAAAATATTCATATAATTATTTGATTATACGTTATGATTATTATTGCAATTATTAATATCGTAGACCATTATATATTTTTTATTTGTATTTTTTTTATTTTAATAGTCAGACTTTACTGGACCCAGCTAGTATTTAGTACTTATCTTTACATATTATAGGTAGTTTTTCACATGTGAATAGAACCAGATTCTAAAATTTCAACCTGTCTTTTTTATTGTGGATGGGGAAAAATTTCAACAATCTTTAAATAGCTGACGGGGATATGGTTAGTTATATGTATATGATTTCTAGTTACCTACGCATTTTGCTGATCTAATAATTATAACCTAATCTAAACTAACATAAGGGTGGGCTACGTTTTAGATTAGGTTAGGTTAGCTTAGGATAGGTTAGGAATATTTTGTTATTCAAACTAACTGAAATATTCTTTGGAATTCGATTTATTGATGTGGTCAACAATCATGCATTAGTAGTGACTTCGATACCCGACGTTTCATTTATAGTTTTCAACCGCCATATCGGACACACTGTTTTTTGATTTTATAAGAAATACGTGGATTTTTTTCTTGAGTACAAATTTCCCAAAGAAAAATACGATAAAATAAAAACGAAAAAATGTGTAGTATAAGAAAGATTGTATTTTAACGATTTCGTACGATTTAGACAGCACAAAATCATCCAAAGTGACGTCAGAGCTTTAAACTTTGATGCGGGTAAGAGTTAAGTATCTCTGGCCAGAGGGAAATCTCGTCCAAGTTCGTAAAATGTCCAGCAGTCGACCAATGTAAATATTTCGAGCCGATTGCAGTTTATTGTGTATAAAGAAATACATGATTTTGGAGTAGTTCCTATTTTATACATGGGAAATGGAAGTTACTAATTGTTGTTTTTTAGCGAATTTCCCTATAGGAATGTAGCTATTACCGTAGGTCTCATGGTAAGACATGATCCCGGGACCAATTTATTTTTTCATTTTTAAGTCCCCAGAGGCCAAAAACACTATTCGTTCAAAATTGTATATATGTATATATATATATTTATCCATCTACGGAAAAAAATCAAACAATTGTAATTTAAAATTCCCATGTTATTCGTATGGAGAATATTGTAAAATGTTGTAGTTTGCTAGGTATATATTTTGATCACACTTGGCAAATTTATTAATTTTATACTAAGCTATTAATATTTTACCCAAAACACCCTAGTCTTATTTAAATAGATTTAGTTGTATATCATACGCAGGTTTGCTGCGGCGGGGGTATTTTTAATTACATGAGGTTTGCAATACTTAATTAGGTAGTAAATTACGTTGAACGAATAAACACAAGTTTATTTTACATTACGTTTTCTCTAGCAGAAATACTGCCTCTACTTTCTTTCCTTGTCTCTGACATTTCCAATAACCCTGATAAACGTGTCTCATAACATCATGGCTGGGGTAAACGATCTAAGAGACGGGGACTTCATCATCGCTGTCGGGGTAGGCAATCGATGGAGACAAACGTCTTATGTGTGATGTCTAGCTATAAAATGTCTAGCTATACATGACTTGTTATAACTATCTCCACCATAGCACACCTGCACAGTAAGCAAATATATTACCTGATTAGATTTTTACTAAACTATTTCAATAAATTGTCCCATTTATTGTTTAACTTTTAATAAGTTCTACTGCTTCAAGAAAGATAATAAAGTTTGGTTTCCAGTAACATTTTTATTGCTTAGTAAAAACCAATATTAAATTTAAAGTGGAATTCTTAAAGTAGAACATCACTATATTGTATATTTAAATTAAGATATATACAGGTTGTCCACAAAGTCTTGTTCAGATTTAATAGCTTTGCTGTACGTAAACCATTAGAGCCGCTGTGAACTCTTATGCCTTGTTTTAAATG
The DNA here is from genome assembly GCF_028750875.1 of Macrosteles quadrilineatus. NCBI lineage: Eukaryota > Metazoa > Arthropoda > Insecta > Hemiptera > Cicadellidae > Macrosteles > Macrosteles quadrilineatus. Next base: position 188,772 of record NW_026542692.1, read on the forward strand.
GGAATTTAACCAAGTTTTACTTAATAAAATCTTTTGGCACCTATATTCAGGTGATTGACAACAATACAGTTATAATTCAATACAATAGGTTTGAAACCTTCAGTAACCAGTTCAAATTAAGTCGGCTGTTGCGACCTAGGTTTCAGCAAGAATTTGAAATATTTAGTCCAATGGACGTCGTTTGGTTGAATCTACTTACAGTTCATAACACACGAAACAAACACACACACGAAAATATATTTATTTAACTAACTGTACCAGTATTTACAGAAAGACGACAACATTTTTGTAGGTATCCGGCCGCGACGGATGTCATGTATATATGTTCATGTGCGTGTTTGTGTCGTGTATTGTTAACTGCTGGAATCATTCTATTCTGCGTAATATAGTATTGCAAAATTTTATAAACAAATGTTTCCTACTTTTATGTCACGATACTAGTTTAAAAGTGAATTATAGAAAGGTTTCTGAGAGTAGAATAATTGTGTTATGTTTGTACGGTTTCGTTTAACGACGTCCTTAAAAAAAATTACGGATAGCTCAAAGTTCATTTTCAAGACAGCACTCAGTCGTCCAATCTAAGTCTAATACTAGGCAATTACTGCTTCAAGGCTGAATATGAAACATAAAATACTTCGTTTCCAACGAAAAATATAAAAATGTATTTAGTACCACAATACAAAATCGTGCAAATTAACTTTTTCAATACGAAAAATGTTGTATGCAATTTATTTACAATTTATAACATTAAATGACGACACACAATTCGTTAATGATTAACAAGTTAAATGAACCGTTTATTAACCAAGAGTACTTTCATATCATTATAAAATGTTGGCGATTTGATTGAAAACGTTTTGATTGAACCTAAAATTATAAAATACAACTTTTTATTCAAACCATGCTTTTCCTTGGAAATCTCAAAAAATAATATGAAATAAAATACGGGTAGGATGGTATTAACTGTATACTTAAAACCGTTATAATAATTCACGTAACATGATACAGTTTTTAGTTGACGTTAATAAAAGCAATGAACTGTTTAAATTCAGAGAGTGTATCGTGGATTAAATGGTTTGCAATTCAGATAAGAATGTCTTTCATTCAAATGAATATATATCATATGCTTTTCACGTTCGTGAAACATTTCTGTTCAATGGCATTTTTACATCGGGTTCAATTTGATTTGCTTTAATTTTTTTACCAAATATTCTGATGTCTTTATTACTTTACTACTCTAATCAGAAAGAATTTTTTTTTTTCATTTTACGAATTTGTTGGACAAAACCTTTACCAAAATTATAGATCCTTAATAAATATTTTTTACCTGGGTTTATTTTTAAGTTATTCTATGCAAAATTAAATTAGATTTTTTCAACTTTTTAGCCTCTTTTAAAAGTTTACAAGTCGGTGATGACGTTATAGGGGTCTCTCGGATAATCTAACCCAGAGCGGAAGCTTTTAGTGAAACAGCTTTGTTGTAAAGCACTAAACCATCTTTCTTGTAGCATCCTCTATACAAATTACGGCCTCTTCAAATTCGCTTGTCCTTTAGAAACTAAAGCTGAGCCGATACATATTTATTTGTCATTAAAGTATTGAAGTGTTGGTTTAATGTATCGATCCGCCATTTTACCCGGTAAAAAAAAAAGCTGTGTTGTTCTTGACAGTCTAAAGCTGATTATCCGTGTGTGTTGTAAATGCCATAAAACAGCTGCCATAAAAATTCAAAACAACTGTTATATATATTAACTTATATATAACAAAAATGTTCAGTATAGGTTTATTTTAAGTATAAACCCTGTACTATTTTAAGTATTACATACGAGACAACACTCATGTCCCATTTTGGGTACGTCCACTCTTGGGCGTTTTACGAGCATTTGCTAGATTTCCCTCAGGATTCGAAAACTTGTCAGTCCTTCAGATCTTTTGTTGCATTATAAATTACTGTATGAATATACAGTCGCTTGTTAATTTTATTAACAGTAAAAATAGATTAACAACGTAAAAATAGCACATGAAATAACATTGGATTACATTTCTTTGTGTGTTTAGATAGATGGTTTAAAATATTTAAAAACATAACAAAATACTACAATCCCTAGTACATCTTTTATAAAAAAAAGTTACGTGAAGGACAGTTTTCTCTTGAAGTTGGGGGGAGGGGGGCAAATATTAACGAGATTACGTGATTTTTCGTTCTACTGAAGCAAAAACGGTGGTTTTCATTACATGCGTTGTGTAAAGCGGCTCTTTTCATCCCTCAAAATAAATAAAATCAACTGTTATTTTTATTTGCAGTTTAGTAATACAAGCGAGTAATACTAGGCACATTTTATTGTTTGGTTACTAACTGTGTGTTAACAAATCGCAACGTTGTTTAAGGAATTGTTTTAATGTTTATTTTTTGTATGTCTGATCGACTGTAATCCAGAAGATTTAGAGGATTTGAAAACAATAAATGTTTATCTACAGCAAAAAGTATTTTTCAACTTTAAGAGAACGGTCTATACTAACACCGACTTTTTGTTAGATAGTATCAATAATAATATCCCAATGACAAATGGCATCTTGATATGGTTTTGGCCTCGCTTGGAATTGAACCAACGACCATCAGTTCTAAAGGTGAACACTGGAACCGTTCGACGACCCAGACTGTTTGTATGTGCTAAAATTAAAAAAAGTAAACCCTTTAGTTACAATTACAAAATTACCAAGCATTATTTAATAATACAACCTAACGGAATACAAATATCTCCCTTATGATCTACAATTAAGCCATTGTACTTTCAGAAACCACATTGAGAACTTACTTACTGTGGCCTATTGTCACAATCAAAATGAAATTAAATGATTTATGTTTTTAATGAAACAAAATTAAAAATAATTAGTTTCATAACCTTGATTCGTTATTCCAAAATTTGGCGTTTTCTATAAGATAAATATTAGTAGCAACAATGTTTTATCATAGTCGTTAGGTAACAGTTCAAAATGTTTTAACGTCTATAGTTATAGCACACCTACATCGATAGAAACCAATAAAATAATTAAATACATAAGTAAACTGCTGTTTATTTACAATAGCGAAATTGGAAGGAAGTCATTTCGGGAGGTAACTTCTACATAAATAATGTGTTTCGTTCAAACGAGCTAAAAGTATATTTTGAGAACCTCACTCATATTCACTCTCATCTGTTGAGTCACTTTAGCTCCTAGTTATAACATGTACTATTGTTACCATTGGCGTCGATGTTCTTAAAAATAAAACGCACAGCTAAATATCATTCATATTATAATTATAAATATGTTACAATATTTAAACAAGTATACAAAACATCTTTTGCAACTATTACTGAATCATTATTAAGTTAAGTTCATTAAAATATGTTGTTAATATTACAATAATTTGTCACCTAAAACTACCAAATTATCACTCAAATAATGTTGATAAAGTAAATAATCTGATTATCATTTTAATGTTAATTTCTAAATACTTGTTTGAATATCTTAATTTTTAAAATTTAATCGATATCTCCAATCCATTTTCTAGTTAGAAATTTCCACTGACAGTTAAGCAGCGTGAAGAGAGCACTCTACTGTAAAATGTTAACACTATATTCGTCCTCACCCGTCAAGTTATCTAAAAGCTTTTCCCTTCACCCTTACCAAATAATTTCGAGAAAAACATTAAATTACGTTTTACGTTTTTATGACACAAAAGTAGTTTGACTTTTATAAATACGTGTGGATTAAAATGTTCCGAAATAAAACGTGACACTTTTTACAACTATATAAATTATCTAGACAAGTAGAGTGAATTACAGATGATCGCCAAATTAAAGTAAGTTAATTTAAAACTTTAAATATAGAGATTTATATGTGTGTCTTATTTCACACAGTTTTTAATAAATACAATCTACTTTAAAAGGAAGGAATTCGAAATATTCTCCGTCGTTCAAGGAAGCTCGTTTTTTGTTTATATTCATGACTTTTTTCAAATTATAAATAAAAGTAGTTAAAAATACGATAGCATTTACTGGAACAGAAGCGATACAGTATAACTAATCGTTTATCAGTGAATAATCACAGTTTTGGAGTAATTGTTTGATGTATAAAATAAATGGAAATGCAAAAGGTTTTTACTTCAAAGAAGAATTCAAACAGCTTGAGGAAAATGCAAATACAAATTTCTCTTTGGATCCTTAACGATAAAATATAAGATGGACACAAAGGTAGTTAAATGTTTAAAGCTTCTCGTAAATTCATCCCTAATAGTATTTTTCTTAGAGTATTTATCTTTTCAGTTAATTTCAAATAAATCATCAGTGTTTTATTTGATTAGACTTTACAAATGATTTTAGAGGAATATTATCGTTCACTTAAGTGTTATACTGCAATTTCGTATTTACATTTAAATAGTGTTTGTAAATGTACATAAATGTACACGGATAATATTATATAGTGCAAGATATACGGTTCTTTAACCACAACGATTTTGCTATAAATTTAAAGGAAAGCTAAATATAATTTCACAATTTACTTCAATGCGATTACACAGAAAATAACTATGTTTAACACCTTGCTAGGTTTGCTTATCTGGTATGGACAAAAAATAAATTAAACTACAGAATAATTGGTACTTTCCTGTTAAAGGCAACATTCATTATTATCGATAATTTTTTTCTCGATAAATCGATATTAACCAATTGAAACATATCAGCTGACATCTACGATAAATATTTTTCAGTACCTAACAACAAACAATAATAAAATGAAACTGTTCTAAAAAAAAAAACCTAACATAACTAACCAAACTTGTGTGTGACATTTAAAAATTCCGGGTTTAACTTGCCTTTTCTGTTATAAAAAGGAGTTTTTAAATAGTACAACAAGTTTTGTTGGTTATTTTAGGTTAGCTTAGAACAGTTTCATTTCTTAATCCACCTAAACAAGATCAGTTGTAAATTTGTAATGGATCAGAAAACAAAAATATCGATATATCGAAAAAATCATCGATAATAATGAATGTTTCCTTTAACAAGAAAGTACCGAATAATTTACCTACATTATTTCGGAGCCATCAGGTCCATTTATCAGGTCCATTTTTGCTCTGTGAATATAAAAAATACTTTACGTAAAAAAAAGGATTGCATTTTTTGCGTCACAGCCTGAACTCAATGCCACAATTTCACGTTTATTATTTTAAGACACAGCACTAATAATACAGAGCTGTTTCATGTGATATGTTACACCTGTAAATGCGAATACTATTCAAACCATGTTACAGGTCGGCCGCTTAGAAAACGACCTCCTCCAGCATTGGTTTAGCATTAGCGCGCAGGTCGTTTTCTAAGCGGCCGAACTATAGTTTGTTTGACCGATATAATACGCCATTTCATCCACAAAATAACTTTCAGTACTTACAGTCCCAAAGATTTTTAATTTTTTGTTGCATTTTTCTTACAACTATTAGTGATTATATAACTGCATAATCATAAACACTTCGATGCGTGTGTTTGTGATTCGCAAAAATTAGTCTATCAACGGGTCTCTGATACATGACGATAATAATTTGAAAACTGAGGACGAGTTCCGATAAAAAAAAACCACTAAAATAAGTATAACTTTTCTAGTCTACTCAGTAAAGATATTAAAATATTTTTGTCTCAACCTTGTTTTGTCATGTTCATTTTTATTTATAAAATCAATGAGTATATTTATATAAAAATAGGTCAGCTAACCCTTTGCTTGATATACCTAAACTTCCGAAACCAATATCTGAAACCTATAAGTAGATACTTTGTATAATCTCAGAGTAATAAAACAAAATTTTGTTTTATTTAGTTTTATTACTCTGATGTATGATAAAGCTTACCATACTCAGGTTTTCTTAGAATAACCTTTAATCTAACCCAACATCAGAAACCATCACTTAATAGCATTACCCATACTGTAGATGTTCTTCTACAACCTAAACAACCAACCGCTCTTTACAACCGTTCTTTTTTAAACTATAAATGATGAAGAAATAAATAGTTTGTAACTTTGATTTGGAAAGAAAATTTAATGTATTCTTTTCCTGTAAATGGCTAGATAAAAATAACCCAGCAGACAACCACATTCAATCAAACCTCATCATTAAAACATGAGAAACATGTTTCCTTGCAGTTGATTGAATAGCAGAGTACTCCTCGGCAAAACGGGCATTCATGCATACTAGTTATTTAAAATGTATTTACTTCAGTAGTCTTTAATTAAAAGACCCTTTAATGTGATTTAAATCAATCTGATGTAGCCTAGGCTTAAACGTTGAGCATTTCATACGAAAGAATTTTACACCTTCCCAGGCTGTTTACTTTAGTTAACAATATATTACAGCGTCTACTTTAGTTTAATATATTGAAAATTTTTTTGATGATTTTTTATGTATATGATACTTACATATATTTTAATTTCCAAAACATTTAAAAAAAGATTTTGTCGCGTGTCGTTAACTTCGTTAATTAGATTTTGTTAAGTTGAGATGATAATATGTTTGGATACCGTTAACTTTGTGATTAAAACTGAATTTCATAAACCATTTTCGTCAACTTGGAGCTTCAGTTTTATGATTTTTACCAAGCTCTTTAAGATTATATTAAGCCTAAGTGGCGTTGTTTCATGCATAACTGTACTCCGATAGTAAAAAAATAAAAAGATATTTTTAGACAAGTAACTTATAAGTGTGAATTATAAATAGAAATATTTTTTTACATTTGCAATATTTTTAGCTAAGTAATGTGTACAGATTCCTAAAAGTTGCACTATTTTAACAGTCACTTTTGTCAACTTAATGGGTAATAAAAGAAACTAAAGCCAAAAACTATGAAGGAATATATATAGCTAGTAGAAACTTAAGAATTAATCATGCCATATTACCATTAGGGCATGGTTAGCATTAATTATGCATGTATTTTATTGATGACATTTTGTGTTACTAAAAAGTTCATTGTAACAAAAAACATATGCGTTATAACAAAAAAACATATGCGAATGTTTTAACGTGTAAAATGAAGTTGATGCTAAAACCACTTTAAGAGAATCTCCCAAGTTTTTAAGGCCTTTTAAATATAAACATTCATCCAGACGTTGCATGTTTTGCCACCCCTCTCGATAAATAATTATCTAACTTCCATATAGTTCTTGATTGATAAGCCATATTTATGCAACAAAATATTTGATCAATATAGTAGCAAAAAATGCCTATTTGTTTAACCCTTTAGCCCAGCTAATTTCTTATAAGTATTGTATAAAATTATTTTCCTTTAACAGAAAACAAAACTTACTGTGGATTTTTAGTCAACTCACCAAGCCTGTTACTGTGCAGAAAAAACAAAGGTTATATTTTTCAATATTTTGTTTTAGTTTTGGCATCAACCTCATTGGAACATTTACTAACACATCCATGAATGATGATCAAAACAAAAGTTTATATTATGTATAAAGAGTTTAAGTGTTTAAACTAATTACTGATTTATTTATAACATTATATCCTTTTTACACATATTCGTGTAAACTCAATTAAAAATTAGTTTAAACTTAAATTAATTTTAAAAGTTAATTTAATATTTTGTGGAAAGTATTTAAGATAACATTAAGATAAAAAGAGAGATTTTCTGCAGGTAAGTTTAATTGTTTGAACAGTTTGTTACTCGTTAAGTCAACTTGGGAAGCTTGACGACCTTGACTGTTTGTTTTACTACTTATGATGTGTTGACGTTACATGTATGCACATGACAAAGCTCAAAGAAGACCTGTTACTGAAAGGTACATTAAACTCAGCTAAAATATTTATTTTTGATCAGCAGACAACAGTTAATGTATACATAAGATCTTGCTAAAATACGATGAATAGCCTCTGAATCATTATTTTACCAAAAAATGTATACAAATTGATAGTTCAGAAATGCCTTTCTTATTTCACATCATGTAAATGAAAAATGTATTTCGTGTACATAAAAATAGACTTAATTATGTTCATGAATGTTTTAGAGCAAGTTTTAGCTTTTAAAAAACTCAACAAGCATTAAATAACTCAGAAATCCTATTTTACAAAGCAGTCAAATGAGTTTTTCAAGTAAAGTTTTGGAACCTACTGATTGTTTGAAATTGGTTGTCGGTTTAAAAAAACCTGTAAATAAATTAGAAAGGTTATGTGTAATGGTAAGGTGGCTTTCCTTTTAATTAATAGTGTCAATGCTTTAATTATTTAAAGTCATGCAATCCTTTTCTAAAAATATCCAATAAATGTCCTTAAATACGGGGTATCTTTCAAAATTAAACTCGAGTTAAAAATTGTCCTACACAGTTATCAAAACGCCATATTATACCTTTAATCTCGTTAATTCGTGCGTTTGATATGGATGCTCTTCCATAATGTTTGATCTAAAATAATAGATTCAAGCTTCCAATTATTTAAATATCCTCTATTTTAAACTAAAATCTAACTAATGCATTTTCGTAAATTATTAAGAGATGATTAAAAAGCGTTCGAAGTTAATATTGAAGCAGTAAAGTTTGATAGACAATTCTGAATTCTCTTCGAAATAGAAATTTCACAGAATCTAGATTTGTAATTTTCAATCCCGAATAAGGATCCCTACATCTGGTCCTGTCGAGGCTGGGGAAGTAAATTGTGTTAGAAAAAGCAATTTCTCCGTGTCAACCTCGCCTGTGGTAAGATACGCTAGTTGTGGACGAATGTAGCGTGAAATAACATGATGTCAGCTTGGTACAAAAACTGTATGTACCACAAAACGTTTGCACATTTTGTTTATGATCAAATCTCAACGTTCTAGTAAATAAATTTAGCATTTGAAATGGTTTTTACCTTCATAAAACCACAAAAAGTTATTTTAAACACCATGCTTTTTACAGCGGATTTTAATTCATATTTACGTTAGAGTAATTAAAGTATCATACAGTAGGTAGCAGATATTTTTCAAATATTAAATTTTCAAACCAATAATCGTTGAAAATGGCTATAAACTCTTTAACACTTCCCGAAATTAGATCTGTTAAAACAAGAATGGGACTAAGGGATGTAATAATGTGTGGCCTTCTATTGTGGTGGTTTTACTATTACAGTACATCCAAGCCATCCAAAATGCGTTAATATTCAATCTAGTGAAACAATTTTTCTAATTTTGCATTTCGCAAAACATCTATCAATTTTGTCATATTACTCTATTTTATCACTGAGCTAGAGAATCTCTGATGTTCTGATGCTGTAGATGTTGCACTGAATGATGAAAATGACAGATGTTGGCCGTCCTATGTACATTGAGTTTAGTAGTCTACATTGGAACTAGGGAAATAGCAGATTGTATGATTGTATAATAATGTCATGAGCAATAATAAATGTTTACAGCCTGTGGCTTTTTCAGATTTTCCGTGCCAGTGTTGCCTTTAGTTTGTTGTATTTCTAGCTCAGAGGTTTTAATGGACTTTACAAGCATGCATTTTGGCCAGAAAACAGCTTTTTGCTCCCTACTTACACTTGTGAATCAGTGATGTGAATTAACATTTGTGTTTCAATAATTATTGGATATTTAATCATTTTAAATACTTGTAAATTGCATCACCCAACCTTAATAATATCATTTTCATACTGGAAAGGTATTCACTAGGGCGAAGTTTTGATAAAACATCAGCCATAAGACAATATACTGGTAGCAAGCATAGTAAGATTAATATTTCTAGTTTCTAACATTTATATCATCTAAAGACGGAATAAATTGAGGCAAAAGTTTATTTATAAATAGTAAAAATTGTTACAACTTTTGTAATTATCCTCGCGATATTAATGGGTTCAAATCCCACCCGCAAAGTAAATCATAAATTATAATCATATTTTGTTATATCGCTTACTCATAAAGTATTTATGTAACTCCTGGGTTTATTTACTATTCATAGTTTGTCCCAGCCGCACTGCGCCTCACTTTATGTTATGATGAAGTTCCGGTCTCCCACATCGTTTGCTCCAACCAGGATGTTATGAGGGACATTTATCAGCATTATTGGAAATGTCAGAGACAAAGACAGGAAGTAGGTGCTATATTTCTGGAGTGAAGGGGAGAAAATCTCCCATTTCTAAGATGTGTAACGTGTTAAATAAATTAAATTTTCAAGTTATCTTTTAAGATTATCTGTAAAATACATTTGGGAAAAAATCGCTAAGGAAGTTCTGCTATTTATTGTTTGGGGCTGGATCACTTATCGATGATTTGGAAGCTAATGCAGCTTGCACTGTGACAATGGCAAAGCTCTGAGTACACAAATTAAAAATCAAACAACAATAGAACACATGGTGACGTCACTAAGCTCTTTTGCCATGATTATACCTACAAGCCGTTTGGTCTAGTGTTGCAGGATTTAGTGTTTAATCATCTATGTAATCTGATATAACTCTAGCAAATTAGCATGAACCAAGTGTTAGTAATCTACAAAGGGATTGAAAATGTTACCGTTTTGTTTATTTACATTTTAAAAGATATTAATGGCCCATTTGGCTAATTTGCTCATTCGTATGTCTCAAATTTACAAAGTATGAAATCCTATCTAAATGTTGAATTCTATAATAAAACTTTTAGATATTTGCTAGCAGCTAAGCGTTTAAGATTTTGCTGCGTTTGCTGTTAAATGTTAACACTGTATTTTTTCAATCCTTTCCTCACTCGTTAACAGCCATATCACCATTATGGCACGTTTGCATTACTTTTGAATTCACCTTAATGATGACATTTAGTGTAAAAAAAATGTATATTGTAACAAAAAACATATTTAATTCAAACAGAACCTAAGGGCCAAACGTGTTATTGTGTAAGTGGATGCTATCACCACTTTGAAAGAATCTCTCAAATTTCTACGATTTTAGAAAATAAATATTTAACCAGATGTTGAATGTTTTACCAACCCTCCCTATAAATAATTATCTAACTTGTATACGGTTTCTTCTTGAATGGCCATATTTATGCAACACACAATTGTATTCCTATAGTGGCAAAGAAGTGGTATTTGTATTAGCGCTCTAACCCAGCTAATGTTTTTATAAGTACGCACTTATTTCCTTGGGAAATAATCGTGTTTTGTAGTTGCAAGATTGAAATTATTATTTTTAACTATTGCGTGGTTATAAATTAATAGAATTTTTAGGATAACAGCAAGTTTTGTATTGCTTGTAGAGAAAAAAACTTACTGTGAACTTTTAGCCAAGTCAACAGGCTTACTGAATACTGATTTATTTGTATCGTTATAAAATTGTTACACATGTCCATTTAACTCACATAAATAAATATTAGTTGAAACCAAAATAAATTTTAAAAGTCTATTTTATATTTTGTGGAAAGTATTTAAGATAAAGTTAAGAAAACAAGAGAGATTGCAGGTAAGTTTAATTGTTTAAACAGTTTATTACTCAGTAAGTCAAGTTTGGAAGCTTGAAGACTTTGAGTGTTTGTCTTACTACTTACGACGTGTTGACGTTAAGTGTATGCACATGACAAAGCTCAAAGAAGATCTGTAAAGCTAAAAGACATATGAAATTCAGATACAGTATTTACGTTTGATCAGCAGTCCCCAGTTGATGTATGCATAAGGTCTTGCTTTTAAATACTATGCACATCACAAAAAGCATTACTTTTTACTAATATATAAAATATAAATGTACATTAACTGCTGTGTAAGGAAATATATTGTTATTTTACACAATATTAACGAAAAGATTTATTTCGTGAACATAAAAATTGACTTTTTATCTATGGAGAGAGGTAGAACAGATTTTAACCTTTGAACAACCCAACATGAATAGAAAGCCAGAGAAATCCTAGTTTACAAGGAGTCAATAGAAAGCATATGGCTTTAATTATCGGAATCTAGGGATTGTTTTAAAGTAGCTGTGTTATTTCGCAACCTTACAAACCTTTAAGAAATCGTTACGTTTAAGAATAGTTACTTTTTGTTGGGTTTTCTTTTTATTAATGATAACGGTGTTTTGGTTTATTTCAGGACATACAATCCCTTTCCAAAATGTTCAATGGATGTCCAACAAGGCGAGGTATCTTTTAAAATCAAAGATGGATTATAAAATAGCTTTCAATATTCTTTAAACCATATTAAACCTTTGGATCTATTGGATTTGGTATGCATTCTGTTTCATATTGTTAGTTGAAGAAATAGATCGAGGGTTTTCATATTAATAAGAATCTAAAACTTAAAAAAAAATTCAACCAGAACTTTTTTGTAAAAGTTTTACATGACAAAACACGTTCAATGTGTATATTTAGGTCGTAATTTTCATTAGGAAATTGTGAATTTCCTCTAAAACATAAATATTTCAGAATCCAGTGTTTGCAATTTTCAACCCCAAGTAAGGATCTCTACATCTGGGAAAGTAAATTGTGTTGGAAAAAGCTTTCTCTGTGTCAACCTCGCCTATGGTAAGATAAGCTATTTGTGGACGAATTTAGCGTGAAATTAAAAGATGTGATCTCGTCACAAAAATGTTTGTACTACAAAAATATGTGCACATTTTGTTTATGGAAAAACCTTAACGTTCTAATAAAAACATTTTTAAACAATAAGTCCAAGGAATGTGAATGTTTAGTGACATTGATTCTTATTGTGGCGTTTTTAATGTTACAATACAGCTGAGCCATCCAAAAATCATCTTCATTCTCTAGCAAAACGTATAAGTTTACCTGACCAAAACATCACTTTTTGCCATATTACTATATTTTTATCACTGAGATAGAGATGCACTGGATGAAGCACTCAATGATATAATTGACAGACGTTGGCCATACTATATACTAGGGGTAAAGTAAATTGTATTTAGTACATTGGAACAAGGGGAATAGGGGATTTCGGGGCTGCAATTAACTAATGAGCCAATGAGCTGGTTGACTCCTCTAATTTATACATACATAACAACATTTTACAGGGTTTAGTTTAGAGTTGCTGTGTCTGCGTTGCCACCAGTTGTCCAATTGCAGAAAACTACTTTTTGCAGCCTACTTAATCAAATATGATTAAATTTGTACAACTGCACGGCAATAACTTTAGCTGGACACTAGCTGATAATAATATTTTTTTAGCTATTAAAAACATCATATATTTTGCAAATATAAATAATTATCAACGTAAAAATTACAATAAAGTTAATTCAACAGATTTTATACAGACGTATCTTACATTTTCGATTTTACGTACTTGAGCTGTTGTTAATATTAGGTTTTAAATAGTGTTAATCGTAAAGGTTAAATTAACATGGAAAATAAAAAACTAAACGATGAATTCGTGTTATTTCTACTAATATGTTCATACCTGAAAACCTATGGGTCATGCAAGGAAAAGGAATTAAGAGCAATAACGCGTATTTAAATTTTAAACCTAACAAGTACCAATTACCATGATTAATTCATTTTCTTATCAATAGTTTATAGTTTGTTATTTACTTCTAAAAATTTTAATGGTCTTGTTCTAAGAAATTACCTCAGTAACAACCAGGGACAGTTTTAGACCTTTATTGAAATTGAAAAAAGCCACACAGGCGTCAAGAAGATGATTTAGGTGATTGGTGCATTGTCAACGGTTAACTCGTAAGCAAAAGGAATTTTTTCTAGGACGAAAATACGCGCATTTGTATATTTACTACGGCGGTTAGATCTTGTAAAACATTTTTACTACGGGTTGTTATACAATGACATTCTACAGGGATACGCTAAATTTGAAGTGTAAATGTTCTTGGAGTATAATAAGCATACTGAACCATTCCCAGTTTCTTAAACAATTAACATGTGTGAAACTGTGATGTAAATAAAAAGTGCTCAACATTTTAAATACTTGTAAATTGCATCCTATAATCCTAATTTTTCTAATCTCATGTTTGTACTGGAACGGTATTTTACTGCAGCAAAAGCTTCACTGCGGATGAATTTTGATATAATATCAGCTATTATAAATTATGATGAGAGCAGGCATACGTAGGATAAATATTTTTTTACATTTACAACTTTTTAAAGAATGAAAGATTTGAGGTAAAACTTTGGTTAAAAATAGTATAAACTTCCCACCTCATGTAGTAACTCAATGCGAGAATAATGAGTTCAAATCCCACCCACAAATCGTATGGTATTTGGATCACTTCCCATAAGGTTTTTGTGTACTTCCTTATTGAAAATTCATTCTACAGGCGTACATAATATCAAAAAAGCAAAGAGGTTTATTTTGCATGTATACTTTATGTTACGATGAAGTTCCGTTCTCTCGCATCGTTTTCTTTCCGATCTCTCACATCGTTTGTTCCAACCAGGATGTTATGAGGGACGTTTATCAGCATTATTGGAAATCTCAGAGACAAAGACAGGAAGTAGGTGCTGTATTTCTGTAGTGAAGGGGAGAAAATCTCCCATTTCTAAGATGTGTAACGTGTTAAATAAGTGAAATTATCAAGTTATCTTTCAGAGTATCTGTAAAATATATTTGGAAAAATCGCTAAGGAAGTTTTGCTATTTATTGTTTGTGGCTGGATCACTTATATCGATGATTTGGAAGCTAATGCAGCTTGCACTGCGACAATGGCAAAGCTCTGAGTACACAAATTAAACATCAAACAACAATAGAGCACATGGTGACGTCACTAAGCTCTTTTGCCATGATTATACCTACAAGCCGTTTGGTCTAGTGTTGCAGGATTTAGTGGCTAATTGTCTATGCAATCTGATCTAACTCTAGCAAATTAGCGTGAATAAAGTGTTAGTAATCAACCAATTGATTAAGAACGTTACTGTTTTGTTTATCTACATGCGAAAGTATATTAATGGCCCATTTGCATATCTATTGGTATGTCTAAAATAGACAAAGGATGAAATCGTATAGAAATTTTGAATTCTTTACCGAAACTTTAAATATTTGCTAGCAGCTAAGCGTTTAAGAGTTTGCTGTGTTTGCTGTAAAATGTTAATACTGTATTTTTTCAATCCTTTCCTCACTCGTCAACAGCCATATCACCATTAAGGTGCGTTTGCATTACTTTTAAATTGACCTTAATTATGACATTTCGTGTTAAAAAAATGTATATTGTAACAAAAAACATATTTAATTCAAACAGATTCTAAGGTGCAAACGTTTTAATGTGTAAGTGGATGCTAACACCACTTTAAAAGAATCTCCCAAGTTTCTACGATTTTAGAAAATAGATATTTAACCATACGTTGTATGTTTTACCATTGACTTTATATCTAATGACGTGTAGATATAAAGTCAATGGTTTTATCAACCCACTCTATAAATAATTATCTAACTTGTATACGGTTCGTTCTCGAATGGCCATATTTATGCAACACACAATTTGATCGCTATAGTGGCAAAGAAGTGGTATTTGTATTAACGCTCTAACCCGGCTAATGTTTTTATTTTCCTTGGGAAAAGATTTCGTGTTTTGTAGTTGCAAGATTGCATTTTTTTTACTATTGCGTAGTTATCATTATGAAAATTTTTTACGTGTCCATGTAAACTCACATTGATATTAGTCGAAACCAAAATAAATTTTAAAAGGCTCTTTTATATTTTGTGGAAAGTATTTGTGATAACGTTAAGATAACAAGAGAGATTGCAGGTAAATTTAATTGTTTGAACAGTTTGTTACTCAGTAAGTCAACTTGAGAAGCTTGACAACTTTGACTGTTAGTCTTACTACTTATGATGTGTTGACGTTAGTATGCACATGACTAAGCTCAAAGAAGATCTGTAAAGCTAAAAGACATATGAAATTCAGGTATAGTATTTACGTTTGATCAGCAGTTAACAGTTGATGTATGCATAAGATCTTGCTAAAATATGATGCACATCACAAAAAGCATTACTTTTTTCCAAAATATAAAATATATACGTACATAAATTGCTGTTTAAGAAAATATATTGTTTTTTTTTGCACTATATTATTGACAAAATTTATCTCTTTAACATAAATTTATAACATAAAAATGTACGCAGATGGGTATGGTAGATTTTAACCTTTAAACAACCCAGAATAAATAGAGAGCCAGAGAAATCCTAGTTTACAAGGATTAAATAGAAAGCAAATGGCTTTAACTATAGGAATCTAGTGATTGTTTTAAAGTAGCTGTGATATTTCGCAACCTTACAAACGTTTAAGAAATCATTACTTTAGGAATAGTTACTTTTTGGTGGGATTTCTTTTTATTAATGATAACAAATATTTTGATTTATTTAAGGACATACAATCCCTTCCAAAAATGTTCAATGAATGCCCAATAGTGATGATATCTTTTAAAATCAAATACGGATTATAAAATAGCTATCAATGTTCTTGAAAACCACATTAAACCTTTGGATCTATTTGATTAAGTATGCATTCTATTCCATAATGTTTGTTAAATAATAGTTTGAGGGTTTTCATATTAATAATAATCCAAAACATAAAACAAAAAATTCAACCAGAACATATTCGTAAATGTTTGAAATGACAAAACACGTTTAATGTATATACTTCGGTCGTAAATTTCATTAGGACATTGTGAATTTCCTCTAAAACATAAATATTACAGAATCTAGTGTTTGTAATTTTCAACGCCAAGTAAGGATCCCTAAATCTGGTCCTGTCGAGGCTGGGAAAGTAAATTGTGATGGAAAAAGCAATTTCTTGTAATTGTTTATAATTGTAAACAATCTAATTAAACATCAAACAACAATAGAACACATGGTGACGTCACTAAGCTCTTTTGCCATGATTATACCTACAAGCCGTTTGGTCTAGTGTTGCAGGATTTAGTGTTTAATCATCTATGCAATCTGATCCAACTCTAGCAAATTAGCGTGAACCAAGTGTTACTAATCGGAAAAGTGATTGTGAAGGTTGTAGTTTAGTCTATCTATACTTTAAATGGCATTTTCTGTCCTTTGTATATCCATTATTTATTTCAACTCTAAAGTAAACATTTCTTATTAAAATTTCGTAGTACAAAAGCGGTTTTAAAACGAGTAAATGAGTTTAGTTTTTTATTGGTATGTCTTAAATTGATAAAAGTTGAAATCGTATCGAAATCTTAAATCCCTTACCAAAACTTTAAATATTTGCTAGCAACTAGGCGTTTAAGAGTTGACTCCGCTGTAAAATGTTAACACCATATATTCTTTCAACATCTTCCTCACCCGTAAACAATACTGAAAGCTCTTCAAATCATTTCGAGAAAAGCGTTAAGTAGAGTTTCACTTTCTTCATGACGGCTTAAAATATATTTGGCATTTACAAAAGAATTGACTGAAAAATACTCATTAGAAAGTAGATTATTATTTTTGATGCAATGATTTTTGTTGATACCAACAGTTCGAAATTTGATATTTTGTCATTTTAATTTTATCTTCATAAATACAATATAAGAAATATAAAGTTTATTAATAGATTTTTTTCTTTTTCGTTTTAATGTTTACTAATGTTCTTAGCATGCGCTTTGTAAAAGTTTTCCTAGTTGAATTCAAAAATTTGTTAATATTTAAATTATCTTCTCTGCCCCAAATATTGAATATTTAATTAATAAGTAATTTTTTTATTAACTTCGATTCATTTAATTTAACAACACAATTTGAAAAACAAGTAAAATATACACTTTTTACATGAAGTGTTAACAGTTAAAACATTTTCATACTACTTCACATCCAAATACGTTACTTACCTTTCAGTTTAGATAATTTGTATATACTCAACCACAAAAATCACATAAAATCTAAATAAAATACTTTACAACAACCCAAATCTTTCAGAATTGGTAAAAAATCTTTTACCCAGAGACTTCGATACATCAAAGTGTTTCTAAACTGAGAAAATAAGGTTTTCATGGTCACTAGAAATATGTGCATATGTCACCATTCAAAGGATTTTGCATAGACCCGGTGATCTCTTGACAATAAGATAAGTTGTTTAGGCAGGTCTAATGGAATATGCTAATTAAAATTAAATAACATATTTATTAATAACATAAAATAATAATGTTAAATAATATTTGGATACACCTAAAATGTATTTGGGATTGTTCAAAGCATAAATTATGTAATTTAATGTAATTTATTAATTCAAATGGAAAGTCAAATAAACATTGATGCATAGCAATAGTAGTTTGTTACAGGTAAAACTGATTTTTTACAGCTAGTTAGATTATATCATGTGAACCTATTTAATGGTATACCTAAACCAACTATTAATAGGCCTTACCATTTCTAAATAACCTTACTTATACAGTAATTTAATCCGACCTTGCGTAGCCACACCTAACTTAAATAAACTTACGTAAAAATACTTACTTATGATAAAAAATTCTTTACACTTTTACCAGGAATGCTTAAAATAAATAAGGTAAAAGTTATTAATTTAGGCAAAATGTAACAACGTTCAACCTCATATAGTCAAAGTTGAGATGAACATGAGATAAAGTTCTCTACGCGTAATTGAAATTCAGAATACACTGGTGCGAATCTACCACCCGTGCATTCCATTCCCAATTTAAGTATCGTACAGTGAGTTTTTTTCAGGCTGAAATCAAAATAAATCATATGTTCATTTGGTCAGCTCAAATAAAGATGATCCCTTGAGTTTGTTTAACTCAGGGACAGTAACGTTTAATTTGATTTTATTAGTTACTGAATTACATACTGGTGACCTTTGTAAAGCAATTATGTTTAATCCTCCCAAACTTAATAAGAATTACGGTTCTAAATGACTTTATTTCGTTAATAAATAATCTGATAAATGGAGTTATGTATGAAAGAATCTTGATAAAGATGTGATCATGATATAGTTCAAATATGTTTGCTCAGTTAGTAAGTAAAACTTATGAAACATCTTATAACGATAATAAACTAGTCAAAATATAGTTCCTCTAGTTACAAAGTGTTTATCTGTGATGTAGAATTGAGCATGCAAACCAGGTGATAAAATTGTCTGAACGTGGACTTGCCTCATCCCCCCTGAATGAACTCTTTTACTACCATAACATTGAGGCAAAACCATTCTATTTGTTTATAGTATTGTGAACAAATTCAAACATTAGGTTTAATATTTAGCAGTGATAAAATAGCCCAACCACAGAACACCTGCAGACTAAGCGCATTTCCATTTTCCCGATTGGATTTCCACTAATATTGTAATATTTTATGTCTGCCTTGTCGTTTTGTAATTTAACATATAGTCTATTATTTATTATGATTTTGTAAATATCATTGTCAAATTTTGTTAAATACATTCACCTTTTGTATTCACGTCTATTAATTTCATTTTCTTAAGTCTTGTCCGTCCCTTTTACAAATATATTTCCTCAAAATTGTCTGATTTATTTCCTATTTAAGTAACATCAAGAATTTATTTAATGAGTATTTAGGTTTGCTGCTAGATGGAGGGTAATTAAGAGTCCTTTCGTTGAAATATTAATAGTATGAAATGAATTAATTCACTGGATTTTATTTAAGCAGACATCTGTAAAAATGATAACACTATATTCTTTCAACCTCTTCACCCGTCACCATTACTTAAAGCTTTTTCCTAAAGCTTAACAAGTTGTTTCGAGGAGAGCATTAAGTGAAGTTTTACGTTTTTTATGACAGCCTAAAATATATTTGGCATTTGCAAATGAATTACAAAAAAATACTCATTACAAAGTAAATTATTTTTTATTTAACGATATACGTTGATACCTACTCATCAAAATACTTTGTTTATCATTAAAATGGGATCTTATTAGATGTAGTATATTAAATATAAATTTTTCGAATAGATTTTATTTTATCCCTGTCCTTTCAATGTTAACCGAAAATATTCTTGGCACATTTAGTAGTTCTTCTAGTTGTCAAACTTATTATTATTGTAAATACAACTTGGTATTTAATTTTTAATCTTCCATACACCCAAAAATTAAATGTTTATTTTAAAATATAAATTTGTTAATTAGCTTAAGTTTATTTAATTTAACTTCATTTATAAATTTTATTCTTCGGAATCAAAGGATTTTTATTTGAAGTTTTTTTGGTCTAACTCAGAAAAAAACCAGTCTGTCATTTTATATAAATCTTAATCTAACATTTCGCAGCGAAGGTTATTTTTAAGCTAATTAATTTTAGGAAAAACAACTAATTTGAAATTAATATTGCTTCTCACTTTTCTAAAAAGTATAAAAAAATAATTTTAAGCATATACTCACAACGCGTAAATAACGCCAATCTTAGCAGTCAAATATAAGAACGGTACTGATTGAACTTATTTTTAACAAAACACGAAGATCTTAACAAGTAAATAGACGGAATTTTCATAAGAGGTGTTAACATTTAAAACAGTTTTATGTTAATTTATATCTAATTACTAACTGTTTTCATTACTTTTCAGTTTAAGTCATTTGTATACATCCAACCTAAAAAAATCACAAGAAAATCTAAAAGAGAGTTCACCACATCCCAAAAAATCATAAGCATCTGTCAGAATCGGTAAAAAAGTAATGTTTTACCCAGAGACTTTGATACTTCAAAGAGTTTGTAATCGGAGAAAATAAGGTTTCGACTGTCATGGAAAAACATCTCGTTCAAATGATTTTGCAAAGACTCCGGTGATCTCTTGATAAAACGATAGGTTATTTATGTTTAATGAGGTCTTAATGATTTTTAATGAGGTATATGGTAATGCTTACTATATTTTATCATCTTATTTCATGGTAATATACATTAACCATATAAAATGATATTTTGGCGTGTCTAAAATATAAATCATCTATGCTTTACCATTCCCTTTTGTCCTACTATTCTCTAATTACCGCTCTATAATAATTTAACCCAACCTTAAGGAGCTACGCCTATTTTTAAAACATTTAATAAACCCAATCTTACAGAATACATGATAAAGGAAAAAATCTGTAAATGCACACTTAAGGAAAGCTTAGTTAACTTAATGATTTGGTCAGTCAAAAATTTAACACAATATTTGACCTCGGAAAAATCAAACTACAACATTAAGGCTAGGATTATACTAGGACGCTGGCGTCCGAGAGGCCAGCGTCCGGGACGCTAACGGGGCATTAAATCAAATGGGGGCGATTAATACTATGGATGCTAGCGTCGGATGCTAAAAAGAGCCACCGGACGCTCGAAGCTATTACCGTAGGTGACATGGTAAGACCTAGGCCCGGGACCGATTTACTTTTTCATTTTGATGTCCCCAGAGGCCATAAACACCACCCGTTCGTATAGATGTCTGTAAACGCGATAACTGGAGTAACTTTTGTCCTATTTTGAAGAAATTCTGTTTTAAGGTGAGGGGTGGGATAAACTTGAATGAGTTCGTGAACCAGCATGAACATACCTTGGGAACGGGGTTTTATGTGCTAAAAAAGGGGGTTTGTCATTTTTGACCCATAAAACGGAAAAATTCCCAATTTCTCTCTAGACAATTTTAATGAGCTTAAAAACAAATAATTTAGTATATTTAAGTGTTTTTGTACTGTTATTAGTTATGGAGAAATTTAAAAAAGAGTATATTAAAAATTGCCGTGTTATTCTTATAGAAAATGTGGTTATGTGTTGGAATTTGCTTGTGTATGGATATATTTTGATTAAACTTGGACGATTTGTTTTATACTAAGCTAATAATACAGTATTTTACTAAAAACACACTTTATTAGCCCCCTTAAAGTATCAAACCTTGGTACTCGTCAAACCTAATGTTATTTAATAAATAGATATAAACAAAAAGTGACCAAACATTGAAATAAAATGGCAGTCTGAGAGGCTAGCATCCCAACACTAATCACGTCATTTTTCGGCTCGAGGTGGGACGCTAGCCTCTCGGACGCCAGCCTCCCGGACGCCAGCGTCCTAGTATAATCCTAGCCTAAAACATGAGAAACATGTTCCCTACGCTTTATTGAAATTCAGACTACACTGGTGCACTCCATTCCCAATAACTGTAGTATCTCGCATTGAGGTTTTTATCACGCTGAATTTAAAATAAATCGTACATAAATATATATGCAGAATGTTTAACAATGTTTTTCTCACCCGTTTTCTTAAAACATAACAGATTCAGTTTAAACTTATGTTTTGTATGTGTGTTTGGTTAAATTGTACAGTTTATATATGTTACTATTCATTGCATAAAGTACAGATACTATTGTGCAAAACGTTAATGTTTTTCCTAACCTATATAAATTCCATTAACTACTTACATTAACTCAGCTCAAATGGAGATGATCCCTTGAGTTTGTTTAACTCAGGGACAGTAACTTTTAATTTGATTTTATTAGTTACTGAATTACATACTGGTCACATTTGTAAAGCAATTAAGTTGAATTTTCTTAAACTTATAGTAATTACGGTTCAAAATGACTTTATTTCGTTGATAAATAATCTGACAAATGGAGTTATATATGAAAGAATCTTGGTAAATTAGATGCGATCATGCATGATATATTTCAATTTTATATAGCCAATTGGCTCAGTAAATAAAATTTTACAAAACATATAAGCTATGAAATGAATATACTGTACAAGGAGAACATAATGATTTTATTATAGGTTATAACCGTGACAAAACACCCGGAAAAGAATACACCATACAATACCATCAATAATTCTCAGCAGGGAATTCCAGCAGAGCCATAATGTATTATATTCTTTAATATTTCACTGAGTTACGCGTTCTTTGCTGAGAATACAATTTCTTTTTCTATACATTTCTACAAAATCTTTTACAAACATTATTTACAAGTAAAGGAAATATTGTGTAGATTAAATCATTCCTGATTTTATATTTTACTAGTTATTATTATTTTTTTGTAAAATAAAGGTTTTATGAAAACCATACTTAAATGTGGAATTTAAATATCATTTAAAACCGTTATACATGGTTTTAAATACTATACTTTCTACTTTATAAATGTGTAATACACCCTGCATTGCATCTGGAAATATATATTATGAATACCACTCCATAAAAGCATATTTTTATTTAAAATGGCATTTCTTTTTTAAAAATCACAACAATTAAGGTATTCGGCATTTTACCTCGTATACAGGCTTGCTGCAACAGAGTTATCTAGTATTATTAAAACCAAAACAAATTAATGAGTTTTAACATAATATGAACAAAACAAAAATTGTGCACATTAACATTAAAAGGAGGTTGCTGACGCAGATTAGAAAAGAAAAAACAAACAATCCGTTAACACATACTGGTAGTATGAGTAGATTGCTGAAGTATATAGTTATTTATCTTAAACTAATTTTATTAACCTGTCAGAGAAAGTGTAGTCAATGTAAGGGAAATATCCAAAGAAAAGCAACAGCATTAAAAATATGAACATGAAAAATAATTTATTTGACTTACTCGATTGTTTTGTTATATTTGATTAGTAATCTGGCATCATATAAATTAAGCTATTCATTGTAAGCTAAATAACTGTTTTGTAAAAGTTTTCTGATGTTAATTTTGTTAAATCCCCTTTGATTAGAGATTCCAAGATCGTTTTTCACAATTTAGTTCTGAGGTTTAGCTAAGAAAACTCCAGTGCTTCTAACTAAGATATTCCCTCAGGTTTTAATAATGCCAGTTGTATGCTTTTAGTGAAATTCGTGCAACCACACATGCATTCACAGAAACATACACATTCTTCATTATCATTCACATATCTTTTGAATATCCACATATCTTTTGAATATTCACATATCTTTTGAACATTTAAAAGATTGGTGAAAGATTCAACACAAGTAAAAACATTGATAAGCTTATTGTTGTACTTCTATACACTATTAAACAATATTAAGAGTTCGTTATGCAAACCTTTGTAGGACCTCTCCAAACTAATATTCAAATGCTCATTAAAAATATTTGTGTGTGTTATATTAAAGAAACCATAATTAAAGCTTAATATTTTTACTGAAAATTGACAAGTATTACACTAACTATAATACATTTGATTTAGATTTTTAAGTTTACTATCTGGAATCTTGGGTTATTTATTATTTAATCTAATGATATTGATAAAAATCTCATGTCCTCCCTATGTCGTGATTTTTCTGTCCATACACCTTTACTTCGCACCATCAATTTCAACATCATATCTGTATCTGGAAATGTTATTAATCTAGTTATAAGTATGGATTTACGAGTATAATTGACGTATCCTTAACGCCATAAAAGACCAATGTCCAATGCTCAAAAGTTAATGTTCCATCATAACTGGCAAACATTTCACATATCTTGTCTACGTTATCGGTTTTACATAATCAATAGTTTGCCCAGTCGCACTGGGCCTTACTTACTTCATGTTATGATGAAGTTCTGTTTTTGATTCTTTATCAGGATTATTGGAAATGTCAAAGACAAAATAGAGAAAATGTACGAAAATATTTCCACTAAACAATTCAGATAATAAAAACATGCCTTGTTTGCTGAGTAGAGCCTTATTTACTTGGCTACCTGGTAAGTGAACAAATTATAACATTAAAGAATGTAATACAACTAAATAGTACAGG
Organism: Macrosteles quadrilineatus; assembly: GCF_028750875.1. NCBI lineage: Eukaryota > Metazoa > Arthropoda > Insecta > Hemiptera > Cicadellidae > Macrosteles > Macrosteles quadrilineatus. The sequence continues at coordinate 213,339 of NW_026542692.1, forward strand.
TAATTAGTGAGATTTGTCTAAAATGGAATTACAGAGGGATTCAAACTTGTATACAGTATATTAATAAGAAGCATGTCAATTCCTTGTTATGGTAGCATAACTGAATGATGAATTCAAAGGTAATGCAGCTTACACTGACAATAACATTATAATCTCTGAGGACAGTTAAACATCAAACAACAATAGAACATGTAGTGCCGTCATTAAGCTTTTTTGGCATAATTAGACCTAAAATCAATGTAGTCTAGTGTGGCAGAATTGTGTATGTAATCACCCAAGTTGCCATCTCATTTAACGCCGTAGTATTGTCGTTCTCCAATTATAACTAAGCTACAAAGTTATTTCATAGTTTGGTGTTAAATTTATCTTTCTTTTGGTTTTTAGCTTTATTATTAATGTGTAATATTGTTAAATCGTACTTACGCTTAATCAATAATGAAGCTTTATTGATTTACAAATACGGAAAGTAAAAGATAAATACGTGTAATAGCACTACAAGCATATATTTACACTTATTCAGTTAACTCAAGAGACGGTAAGTACATATAAAAGTATGTAAGTGGCTATATAAATTTGAAGGGTCTAATTTCAAAGTCAATTCCGAAATCATACGCCTTTTGGTTCTGATGATGGTTAGAGAGTCCAGTCGAAATCAATCACCGCTAACTTACATACTTTTATTTGTATTCACCGTCTTGTGAGTTAAAAGTATAAGTGTAAATATAATATTTTTTATTTACTCTTCGAAATAATGACACATGTAACAGGTAAAATGATACAACATTTTATGTTACAACATTAACATTAAAATACATGTAAAATTACACATACATTGTTAATTAAGAATTTATTGATTAATAATTACAAAGAAAAAATGTGTTGTATAGCTTACTTAGGGCTATATATTTTTAGAATATCTTTAACAAAATCTATTGGTAATTTACGGGATTTTAACTCGTATGACTAACAATATCTTCACAGCACAAATATTAGATGAAATAGCATTGAAAAACCATCTTATTCAATCATTAAAGACTATGGGAAATTGTATTTTAATGGCTAATTTCAATTTTGATTTATACCACGTTAACGATGTTTTCAAATGGTTACTCATTCTTTTTATTGTAAAATTTATCGTACCAGTTCAGGCTTTAAAACTACTCCAGTAACTAAATTCAAGCTATCTTTTAAGAGTTAAGAAGTAGAGTGTACGAGACTTTCACAAGAAGCCCTGTGTAAGATCGTTTCACAATAAGCGGAAAATAAAACAGCTTAAGTGTCTAGGGTCATTGAACACGGTACAGTCTATGCACCTTTATGAAATCTCTCTCCAGATTTTAAAATTAATTTATTCATACAGTTACCTGACACCGTGCGCTTTCTTGTTCTGATTTTAGCACGCAAATTAGCTAATCGCTGAAACTATTTGCTTTTGCCGCACTTGTTTTACTTTTGCCATACTCATTTTTTGCCGCACTCCAGTATTCTAACCAAACAACAAAAAACAGTATGCTTTTATTAGGAACGTAATACGTGTACGCTTGAAAATAAGTTTTCAGCCCTTAAATTTACTAAGATTACTAATGTACTAATGATTAAGCTGTGCAGTGTTTCCCTAAGAATACAATCAGCTGTTGCAGTGTTTCCCATTTCGTTCAAAACTTGGATTTAACATAAAATGTGTTGTTTAGTGTTTCAAATCTAATTATTTCTATGCTTTATTATAACTTTGGGAAAATATGATAATCTAATGATATAATAATCTAGTTCAATAAAAGATTTACCACAGTATTTTAAAAGTAAAAGTTGTGAATCAGTTTGATTAATTGTAAATAAACTTGAGTCTGATTGAAATATAAAATATCTCTCTAAGGTTCTAAATATCCGCAGACAGCTAAGGGGAGTTTAAGGGAGCGCTCAGCTGTGAAATGTTAACACTATATTCTTCCAACCCCCTTTTCCCCCGTCAACTTTTCTAGAAGCTTTTCTCTTTTAATGCTTACCAAATCTTTTAAATCGTTCTGACAACAGCGTGAAATGACGTTCAACGTTTTCAACTTAAAAAAAAATGTTTAGTTTGTTGTTACTTTAAAATACTGATTAGGCCTACATATATATATATATTTTAATATAAGATGATATTTGTAGAAAAATCACCGGTACATTGATTTATCAGGGAAATTGGTGAACTATAACAAAATATTATAAAAAACATGTATATTTAGAAATAATATTTTGTTCTATAAAAGTAAATTGGTGAGAACCAATTATTTATTATAAACCTTTTTGCTAAGCTATCCGTACAAGGAACTTTCACTGATCGAGTTACATGAAATATTTTACTCTTATAAACGTCATCATTATAAGAAATCATTATAAAACCATAGTAGCTGAATTTAAATTTTTCATCATAACTGTCCAATATTTTACACACATACTATTTATGCTAAAAGGTTTAACACAATCGATTGTTTTGTCCGCCGCACTGCGCCTCGTTTCACGTGACAATGAAACCCCGATTTCTCATATCGTTTATCTCAGCCAGAATAACATTATGATAAATAAGTTCAATGATTTTCAGTAAATAAAAAAATACATTTGACTGATCGGATTATAATACTCGATAACATTTACTATTTCAAAAATATTAAAACAGTACGGTATTTTGATACTGTTAATAATGATACTGTAATTGTATTCGTATCCGTTTTAACTACTATTATATGGGTAAATGACAGGTTTGTTCTGTCATTTTTTTGTGGTTCTATGTTTTATAATTGGTTGAAGATAAAAATTACTTAAATATATAGGCTGATATTGTACACAATAGTATATTATAAACCGGGATGTTGAGAGAGCGCATATTATTTTTTTGACATCTTATCAGACTGCGCCCGTTGAATATTCGATTGGAGGGTGGAACTTTTGGTAGTAAATATTTATTGGTCTCTATAAAAACAAAAGAAACCCCCTAACTGCGTACTCTTGCTGTATTTACACACAAATCTACATAATAGCTGGATTAATATATGTTTTACTAGGCATCTTAGCTAACTAAATTGTACTAAAGAGAATTCAGAGGGGAAAACAAACCTCTCTTGCTGTGTTTACAATTAAATAATTAACTAATACAACGAGTGAACAAATATTTAGCTAACGATACTTTGCTATTTAGCTAATGGCTCCCTGACTAAATTACACCAAAGAGTAAAAGAGAGTAAAAGAGTAATCATTTTCAAATCATTTTGTTTTATAGTTTATCGTAGGAGTGATTGAGTTTAATGCTGTATATTTAAGGAATCATTCTTTTTTATTTTATCCCCCGCTCTTATTCCATTGCCAAAGGGGGATATCACCTAGTATTTTATAAAAAAACTAATCAGTAAATATTTTGTGAAAAAAGACAATGACCTGTGCACATGTTTTAAACGACAAATTTTTAAATTCCTGTAGATTGGTTTAAGATTATTTATAACAAATATTTTTTCATGTACAATATATTGTTCACTATAAATTGTTTACAATAATATGTTGTGTATAACTTAATTCTCATTCGTTGAGTGTTACTCACTTTGTCAATGGTTGCATAACCAAATGATGATTTCAAAGGATATGCAACTTCACTTTGCCAATGACAACATAATCTCTGATTACACAAATTGCACATCAAACAACAATAGAGCATGTAGTGACGTCATTAAGCCCTTTTGGCATAACTAGACCTGCAAGCCGTGTAGTCTAGTGTAGCAGGATTTGTTGTTTAATCATCTATGTCACAATCTCACTTAACGCTGTGATTATCGTTCTCTAATAAATTATCAATTATCTATAAAGTGCTTTGGAAATTGGGTTTATCTATTTTATTGGGTTTATTTGTTATTTGGTTGAGTTTAATCTTACCTATTGTTAATAATAATTATATAGGTACCTATGTATTGCTAAAAATAATTTCTGTTCGGATCTGTCATTGCTTTGTTACTGATTTATGAAGAATATTCTACTGTGTGAATCCTTTAATGGACATAATCAGGATTCGAACCCATCACATCGCTGCTAAGGCTTTAAAATTCGTTGTGCGGCCTACTAAGTGACTGAATCATCATATATTGGCTTAGTTTTATTTACGATATATTTTAAACCCAACGTTAAATAACGTGCCATAAGTGTGTAATATTGTTTAACAGCCTCCTTTGTGTAAATTGAGACACAACACACATGTGTAATCGATAGAGTTACACAAAGCAATTAATTTGTATACAATGTAAACCGATTAATTACATGTTGAAGTATTCTGGTAGGTAAAAGTGGTTACAAAGCAACAAAGTTTTTAGTGGGTCGTCGACATGTAGTGATAGTTAACTTATATTTATATCGTGTCACTGGCTTAGCAAGTTACTGGAGAAAAATGTGTGCTTCAAACTTTTTAGCTAAAGGGAAACACATTGTATTATTGAATGTATGTTCTGAATCTTATATCTTTGTTCCAACAGATTTTACTTTGTTCTGTAAAATTTAAAGAATTGGATTTGTCCCAACACGACATCGAAGTTTGCAAGGAAATAACCATTGTATAGCTAGTATCTCAGAGATGGAGTTGTATAGTTAATGTTCGTCTATTAAACAAAAAACTGCTAAATTGAAAATTCCTAAAATGCGTAATAATTTAATGGCTTGAAACTCAACTCAGCTGTCCTTTTTCTACTAGGCATTTAGAAGTAACCCTGAATCTAAAATCAGCCTTAGTCAGTACCGGTAACGAAGAAATTATCTTATTCAATCACCACTCCATTCTTTACTCATCTTAGCCATAAACAACACACCAAAATGTGTCGACTTTAAAGATATGAAAAGCTATCTGACCTTCTTAACCTTGCAAGTTTTTGCATACAAAAATTTTATATTTTATGGATGTTAGCCTCCAGACAACTGTATGAAACTTAAAGTGGTTTAGATACCTGCATTTTAGTAATACAATTCGTTGCTTTATGTTGCAACCGGTTTCAACCCCGTGGAGTCATCTTCAGGCTTTCAAGGATATAAGTTGTCACTTTATTTGAAGTTAGTCATAGATTTTAAAAAACTAATAAACACTTATCACGAACATTGAACATTGAGAACTGACGTTAAACATAAAAAACGCACAAACACAATTACAGTGAAGGTGAGCGGCCATCTTTTCAGTATTGGCCGTATGAGGAAGCTTTTAGTGAAATATGTTTTTATTAAAGCAGTAAATTGTTATTTTTTTTATATTTTTTGTTTGTAGATAATACTTCATACAAACTACAACCACTTCAAGTTAATAATCTTAAGTGGAGCGTATAAGAAACGTCTTAAAATATCCTAATTTTCACTGTTTATTTTAAAATTTCAATCTTAAAGATATATTATATGATAGTCATACAATAATATATCAATTAGGTGACTGTAGTAAACTTTAAGGTAATTACTCTTTCACAATTAAAAATGTATATTGCATTTATATTATTATTTAAATTAAAACCGCATGACAAATGTATTTTATTTTATAGATAGTTTGAGTATCTTAGGTCCATTCTGTCTACATAGTTTTACATATGAGCCCCCTCCCCCTCCATCATAATATCCCGTCCTGGAGTCGTCCACTCCTAGATATTTTACGAGCATTTGCGAGATTTCCCTCCGGGTTGAAAAACTTGTTTGGTCCTGTCAAAGCCAGTCGATCTCTTGTAGCTTTTAAAGCAAAACTTTTCCACTATTACTATGACAGCTTTTAGTCCAGTTATAAACTTATTTTAAAGTTTAACGACACAAATGACATGTTCTGTAAAAAGCCTTCAATTGACTTTACTTCAATTAATCCTTCTAGTAAAGGTTTTATTTCCTCACTTTAGATTAACCGCCTAACACATTTAAAAATTAGTGTAACAGCACAGACTCCGACTGATGTTTACATGGTAAAGAGCGGCTACGTGCCGACGAGTGTATCTTGCAGTTTTGGTGTCGCATACTGATTTTGTTAATTGAGTTTTGAAAGGATTTCTTTTACCACTGCTGTGCAATGGAATTAATTTGTGATTGATGAATAGATATATTTGAACTAGATTTTGACAGATCTTTTGTATTATTTGTATATTATACTGAACCACGTCCTCGCACCTGCAAACCATGCAAACTAACTGGGAGGCGTGATTTCATGTGCAGGGATGGGGAGCAACTCACAGTCCTACCTAACAACAAGAAAACCCGTTGAGGAAAGGTTCAAGAACAACTCGCCGTTTTAGAGGAACAAGCTGTAATGAACATTTAAAAAAATAACAAAATTATCAAATAATTTTATAAATCACAGCAATAACAATGCCTACTATTTCAACTTTAACCTTGCAAAATTATTTTACTGTCAGGACCTCCCCTAAATGAATAAAAAATAACAAATAATAATGAATGAATAGTAAATATAACATTTGACAAATTAATAACAATAAATAAATCTTTAAATCTGTCGGGCAACAACAGTAATAAATTTCTATAAATGACAATAAAAAAACCCAATGTGACAAACAAAACTTGTGGCAGACGAGACGGCTTGTTTGTCAAGCGCAGGACACCGGAGGGGTGAAGAAGCAGGGTGGGGAGGGTGCCTGAGTCCAATGGTAGGCCAGATGGAAAATTCCTCTCCACCGAGGCTCATGGTGGTCAGGTAGATCTCCTCCGGGGCCCTAGTTGACAAAACTCAGAAACTCGGTAGTAAAGATACATATTTAATATTCCACAAAATATTTCACTGCCACTTTCTTCAAATAGTTTTTTACTGAGTTCCAAAATTTCAATAGGCCTAGTCTTAACAATCTCAATAAGAGAATCGATATTTTCAAAATATTGTTTTTAATAGCTTTAAATAATATAAACAATATTCAATCAAATAAACGTGACCTTTTGAACAAACTAACTAAGTACAAAATCAAAAACATTGATATTTGAGGTAAAAATTACTGGCAGTACAGATAAGTATGTGAAAGTGACAAATATTATAATTTAAAGCAAAAGCTTTAAATTACCTGGTCCAACATGACCAAGAGTAAAAGTAAACAACCAAACAATTAAAACATATAAAAATGCTTCAAAATCTGCTTTTATTGTTCTTAAGAAATGTCCTTTATCGTAGTTAAAAAAAGGCAAGTTGAAAAAGGCGAGACAAACACAAGTATTATCGTTAATAATTCAAAACGTTACTGGCAGACCTTGTTCGGAATGGTCTTAAAATCTGGTGGAAATATTTAAAAAACTTGTCCATACCATGCCAAGCCTTAAATCAAAGGCTGAGACCAGTGGGCCTTCAGGTTACCCATGTCACATCTGACTGAAAAACTGCAAACTTTAAAATGCCCGTAAATATTTTTTTTTTTTAGCTTTTCTTATCGGACTCAAACTTTCAGGGGACATTTATGAGCATGAAAAAACAACTAAATTTAACTTGTTTAGCACTGGCAAATAAACAGAAATTTATAATAAAAACTATGTTACAGGGTTTCACAAGCTGAAGATTTTACAAGACAAAACAAACACATTTGATAAGGGACAAAAAATAAACAATTCCTACACAAGTAGTAGCCTAAGACATTTAAATTTAAAACATATTTTATAGGCGTAGGCCTAGAATTGAACGGACAAAAAACAAAGCACAGAATTTTCAGTTTTTCTCAAACAGTGGTTTTCAACAACACATATATCGAAATTTCTGCACTCGTATCCCAGGGAAGGTCATGAAAAGATCAAACCAATCTAATTAACAAACTAAGCAAAATAATTGTCTGGCGTCCCCTAGTCCTAGGCCAAAAGGGCAAGTGAAAATATGTTTAGTGGAACTAACATAAATAAAAAAAAAAAAATTAAGAACACCAACATTGGAAAAAAACACGTCCTATATACAATTTGAATCACAAAATAAGTTGTTACATTCGTTGGTGAAAAGTAGTCATTGGTCAATTAAAGAAAATATTTGTTTAGTTTAAAAAAATATTTTAATGTTTGTTTAAACGAAAAATCTACGAAGAGGGCAAGGCCTATATAGAAATAATCTAAATCAATGACAAATTAACTAAATATAAGTAAGACATTTTTGTGACCGATTCATGTTCTATATTTCCAAAGTCCCTCTGATAGCTAAGTGTTAATCGCATATATGTGAGCACTCTGCTGTAAAATGATAACACTATATACTTTCAACCTCTTCCTCGTCTGTCAATGTTACTGAAAGCTTTTACCTTCAAGCTCACCAAATCGAATCGGAAAAAGGCGTGACATGGTGCTTCAAGTTTGTATATGACATACAACATTTTATGTCGTCAAAATAGGATTAGTATCTTTCCACAACAAAAAAAGTACAAGTATTAAACACTGAATTATACTTAACTAATAAACCACAATTATACTAAGTAGTTTTCGAGGTGAATCGTGGGTAAAATGTATGGATTGGCAAACATATTTTCTGTTCAGAAAAAGAATATATTGTTATTTGTACATAAATCAACCACCCGGTGAAATTTTGGGCTGGGGAATAGAACGTTTTTTACGACGTTAGTATGCACATGACTAAGCTCAAAGAAGATCTGTAAAGCTAAAAGACATATGAAATTCAGGTATAGTATTTACGTTTGATCAGCAGTTAACAGTTGATGTATGCATAAGATCTTGCTAAAATATGATGCACATCACAAAAAGCATTACTTTTTTCCAAAATATAAAATATATACGTACATAAATTGCTGTTTAAGAAAATATATTGTTTTTTTTTGCACTATATTATTGACAAAATTTATCTCTTTAACATAAATTTATAACATAAAAATGTACGCAGATGGGTATGGTAGATTTTAACCTTTAAACAACCCAGAATAAATAGAGAGCCAGAGAAATCCTAGTTTACAAGGATTAAATAGAAAGCAAATGGCTTTAACTATAGGAATCTAGTGATTGTTTTAAAGTAGCTGTGATATTTCGCAACCTTACAAACGTTTAAGAAATCATTACTTTAGGAATAGTTACTTTTTGGTGGGATTTCTTTTTATTAATGATAACAAATATTTTGATTTATTTAAGGACATACAATCCCTTCCAAAAATGTTCAATGAATGCCCAATAGTGATGATATCTTTTAAAATCAAATACGGATTATAAAATAGCTATCAATGTTCTTGAAAACCACATTAAACCTTTGGATCTATTTGATTAAGTATGCATTCTATTCCATAATGTTTGTTAAATAATAGTTTGAGGGTTTTCATATTAATAATAATCCAAAACATAAAACAAAAAATTCAACCAGAACATATTCGTAAATGTTTGAAATGACAAAACACGTTTAATGTATATACTTCGGTCGTAAATTTCATTAGGACATTGTGAATTTCCTCTAAAACATAAATATTACAGAATCTAGTGTTTGTAATTTTCAACGCCAAGTAAGGATCCCTAAATCTGGTCCTGTCGAGGCTGGGAAAGTAAATTGTGATGGAAAAAGCAATTTCTTGTAATTGTTTATAATTGTAAACAATCTAATTAAACATCAAACAACAATAGAACACATGGTGACGTCACTAAGCTCTTTTGCCATGATTATACCTACAAGCCGTTTGGTCTAGTGTTGCAGGATTTAGTGTTTAATCATCTATGCAATCTGATCCAACTCTAGCAAATTAGCGTGAACCAAGTGTTACTAATCGGAAAAGTGATTGTGAAGGTTGTAGTTTAGTCTATCTATACTTTAAATGGCATTTTCTGTCCTTTGTATATCCATTATTTATTTCAACTCTAAAGTAAACATTTCTTATTAAAATTTCGTAGTACAAAAGCGGTTTTAAAACGAGTAAATGAGTTTAGTTTTTTATTGGTATGTCTTAAATTGATAAAAGTTGAAATCGTATCGAAATCTTAAATCCCTTACCAAAACTTTAAATATTTGCTAGCAACTAGGCGTTTAAGAGTTGACTCCGCTGTAAAATGTTAACACCATATATTCTTTCAACATCTTCCTCACCCGTAAACAATACTGAAAGCTCTTCAAATCATTTCGAGAAAAGCGTTAAGTAGAGTTTCACTTTCTTCATGACGGCTTAAAATATATTTGGCATTTACAAAAGAATTGACTGAAAAATACTCATTAGAAAGTAGATTATTATTTTTGATGCAATGATTTTTGTTGATACCAACAGTTCGAAATTTGATATTTTGTCATTTTAATTTTATCTTCATAAATACAATATAAGAAATATAAAGTTTATTAATAGATTTTTTTCTTTTTCGTTTTAATGTTTACTAATGTTCTTAGCATGCGCTTTGTAAAAGTTTTCCTAGTTGAATTCAAAAATTTGTTAATATTTAAATTATCTTCTCTGCCCCAAATATTGAATATTTAATTAATAAGTAATTTTTTTATTAACTTCGATTCATTTAATTTAACAACACAATTTGAAAAACAAGTAAAATATACACTTTTTACATGAAGTGTTAACAGTTAAAACATTTTCATACTACTTCACATCCAAATACGTTACTTACCTTTCAGTTTAGATAATTTGTATATACTCAACCACAAAAATCACATAAAATCTAAATAAAATACTTTACAACAACCCAAATCTTTCAGAATTGGTAAAAAATCTTTTACCCAGAGACTTCGATACATCAAAGTGTTTCTAAACTGAGAAAATAAGGTTTTCATGGTCACTAGAAATATGTGCATATGTCACCATTCAAAGGATTTTGCATAGACCCGGTGATCTCTTGACAATAAGATAAGTTGTTTAGGCAGGTCTAATGGAATATGCTAATTAAAATTAAATAACATATTTATTAATAACATAAAATAATAATGTTAAATAATATTTGGATACACCTAAAATGTATTTGGGATTGTTCAAAGCATAAATTATGTAATTTAATGTAATTTATTAATTCAAATGGAAAGTCAAATAAACATTGATGCATAGCAATAGTAGTTTGTTACAGGTAAAACTGATTTTTTACAGCTAGTTAGATTATATCATGTGAACCTATTTAATGGTATACCTAAACCAACTATTAATAGGCCTTACCATTTCTAAATAACCTTACTTATACAGTAATTTAATCCGACCTTGCGTAGCCACACCTAACTTAAATAAACTTACGTAAAAATACTTACTTATGATAAAAAATTCTTTACACTTTTACCAGGAATGCTTAAAATAAATAAGGTAAAAGTTATTAATTTAGGCAAAATGTAACAACGTTCAACCTCATATAGTCAAAGTTGAGATGAACATGAGATAAAGTTCTCTACGCGTAATTGAAATTCAGAATACACTGGTGCGAATCTACCACCCGTGCATTCCATTCCCAATTTAAGTATCGTACAGTGAGTTTTTTTCAGGCTGAAATCAAAATAAATCATATGTTCATTTGGTCAGCTCAAATAAAGATGATCCCTTGAGTTTGTTTAACTCAGGGACAGTAACGTTTAATTTGATTTTATTAGTTACTGAATTACATACTGGTGACCTTTGTAAAGCAATTATGTTTAATCCTCCCAAACTTAATAAGAATTACGGTTCTAAATGACTTTATTTCGTTAATAAATAATCTGATAAATGGAGTTATGTATGAAAGAATCTTGATAAAGATGTGATCATGATATAGTTCAAATATGTTTGCTCAGTTAGTAAGTAAAACTTATGAAACATCTTATAACGATAATAAACTAGTCAAAATATAGTTCCTCTAGTTACAAAGTGTTTATCTGTGATGTAGAATTGAGCATGCAAACCAGGTGATAAAATTGTCTGAACGTGGACTTGCCTCATCCCCCCTGAATGAACTCTTTTACTACCATAACATTGAGGCAAAACCATTCTATTTGTTTATAGTATTGTGAACAAATTCAAACATTAGGTTTAATATTTAGCAGTGATAAAATAGCCCAACCACAGAACACCTGCAGACTAAGCGCATTTCCATTTTCCCGATTGGATTTCCACTAATATTGTAATATTTTATGTCTGCCTTGTCGTTTTGTAATTTAACATATAGTCTATTATTTATTATGATTTTGTAAATATCATTGTCAAATTTTGTTAAATACATTCACCTTTTGTATTCACGTCTATTAATTTCATTTTCTTAAGTCTTGTCCGTCCCTTTTACAAATATATTTCCTCAAAATTGTCTGATTTATTTCCTATTTAAGTAACATCAAGAATTTATTTAATGAGTATTTAGGTTTGCTGCTAGATGGAGGGTAATTAAGAGTCCTTTCGTTGAAATATTAATAGTATGAAATGAATTAATTCACTGGATTTTATTTAAGCAGACATCTGTAAAAATGATAACACTATATTCTTTCAACCTCTTCACCCGTCACCATTACTTAAAGCTTTTTCCTAAAGCTTAACAAGTTGTTTCGAGGAGAGCATTAAGTGAAGTTTTACGTTTTTTATGACAGCCTAAAATATATTTGGCATTTGCAAATGAATTACAAAAAAATACTCATTACAAAGTAAATTATTTTTTATTTAACGATATACGTTGATACCTACTCATCAAAATACTTTGTTTATCATTAAAATGGGATCTTATTAGATGTAGTATATTAAATATAAATTTTTCGAATAGATTTTATTTTATCCCTGTCCTTTCAATGTTAACCGAAAATATTCTTGGCACATTTAGTAGTTCTTCTAGTTGTCAAACTTATTATTATTGTAAATACAACTTGGTATTTAATTTTTAATCTTCCATACACCCAAAAATTAAATGTTTATTTTAAAATATAAATTTGTTAATTAGCTTAAGTTTATTTAATTTAACTTCATTTATAAATTTTATTCTTCGGAATCAAAGGATTTTTATTTGAAGTTTTTTTGGTCTAACTCAGAAAAAAACCAGTCTGTCATTTTATATAAATCTTAATCTAACATTTCGCAGCGAAGGTTATTTTTAAGCTAATTAATTTTAGGAAAAACAACTAATTTGAAATTAATATTGCTTCTCACTTTTCTAAAAAGTATAAAAAAATAATTTTAAGCATATACTCACAACGCGTAAATAACGCCAATCTTAGCAGTCAAATATAAGAACGGTACTGATTGAACTTATTTTTAACAAAACACGAAGATCTTAACAAGTAAATAGACGGAATTTTCATAAGAGGTGTTAACATTTAAAACAGTTTTATGTTAATTTATATCTAATTACTAACTGTTTTCATTACTTTTCAGTTTAAGTCATTTGTATACATCCAACCTAAAAAAATCACAAGAAAATCTAAAAGAGAGTTCACCACATCCCAAAAAATCATAAGCATCTGTCAGAATCGGTAAAAAAGTAATGTTTTACCCAGAGACTTTGATACTTCAAAGAGTTTGTAATCGGAGAAAATAAGGTTTCGACTGTCATGGAAAAACATCTCGTTCAAATGATTTTGCAAAGACTCCGGTGATCTCTTGATAAAACGATAGGTTATTTATGTTTAATGAGGTCTTAATGATTTTTAATGAGGTATATGGTAATGCTTACTATATTTTATCATCTTATTTCATGGTAATATACATTAACCATATAAAATGATATTTTGGCGTGTCTAAAATATAAATCATCTATGCTTTACCATTCCCTTTTGTCCTACTATTCTCTAATTACCGCTCTATAATAATTTAACCCAACCTTAAGGAGCTACGCCTATTTTTAAAACATTTAATAAACCCAATCTTACAGAATACATGATAAAGGAAAAAATCTGTAAATGCACACTTAAGGAAAGCTTAGTTAACTTAATGATTTGGTCAGTCAAAAATTTAACACAATATTTGACCTCGGAAAAATCAAACTACAACATTAAGGCTAGGATTATACTAGGACGCTGGCGTCCGAGAGGCCAGCGTCCGGGACGCTAACGGGGCATTAAATCAAATGGGGGCGATTAATACTATGGATGCTAGCGTCGGATGCTAAAAAGAGCCACCGGACGCTCGAAGCTATTACCGTAGGTGACATGGTAAGACCTAGGCCCGGGACCGATTTACTTTTTCATTTTGATGTCCCCAGAGGCCATAAACACCACCCGTTCGTATAGATGTCTGTAAACGCGATAACTGGAGTAACTTTTGTCCTATTTTGAAGAAATTCTGTTTTAAGGTGAGGGGTGGGATAAACTTGAATGAGTTCGTGAACCAGCATGAACATACCTTGGGAACGGGGTTTTATGTGCTAAAAAAGGGGGTTTGTCATTTTTGACCCATAAAACGGAAAAATTCCCAATTTCTCTCTAGACAATTTTAATGAGCTTAAAAACAAATAATTTAGTATATTTAAGTGTTTTTGTACTGTTATTAGTTATGGAGAAATTTAAAAAAGAGTATATTAAAAATTGCCGTGTTATTCTTATAGAAAATGTGGTTATGTGTTGGAATTTGCTTGTGTATGGATATATTTTGATTAAACTTGGACGATTTGTTTTATACTAAGCTAATAATACAGTATTTTACTAAAAACACACTTTATTAGCCCCCTTAAAGTATCAAACCTTGGTACTCGTCAAACCTAATGTTATTTAATAAATAGATATAAACAAAAAGTGACCAAACATTGAAATAAAATGGCAGTCTGAGAGGCTAGCATCCCAACACTAATCACGTCATTTTTCGGCTCGAGGTGGGACGCTAGCCTCTCGGACGCCAGCCTCCCGGACGCCAGCGTCCTAGTATAATCCTAGCCTAAAACATGAGAAACATGTTCCCTACGCTTTATTGAAATTCAGACTACACTGGTGCACTCCATTCCCAATAACTGTAGTATCTCGCATTGAGGTTTTTATCACGCTGAATTTAAAATAAATCGTACATAAATATATATGCAGAATGTTTAACAATGTTTTTCTCACCCGTTTTCTTAAAACATAACAGATTCAGTTTAAACTTATGTTTTGTATGTGTGTTTGGTTAAATTGTACAGTTTATATATGTTACTATTCATTGCATAAAGTACAGATACTATTGTGCAAAACGTTAATGTTTTTCCTAACCTATATAAATTCCATTAACTACTTACATTAACTCAGCTCAAATGGAGATGATCCCTTGAGTTTGTTTAACTCAGGGACAGTAACTTTTAATTTGATTTTATTAGTTACTGAATTACATACTGGTCACATTTGTAAAGCAATTAAGTTGAATTTTCTTAAACTTATAGTAATTACGGTTCAAAATGACTTTATTTCGTTGATAAATAATCTGACAAATGGAGTTATATATGAAAGAATCTTGGTAAATTAGATGCGATCATGCATGATATATTTCAATTTTATATAGCCAATTGGCTCAGTAAATAAAATTTTACAAAACATATAAGCTATGAAATGAATATACTGTACAAGGAGAACATAATGATTTTATTATAGGTTATAACCGTGACAAAACACCCGGAAAAGAATACACCATACAATACCATCAATAATTCTCAGCAGGGAATTCCAGCAGAGCCATAATGTATTATATTCTTTAATATTTCACTGAGTTACGCGTTCTTTGCTGAGAATACAATTTCTTTTTCTATACATTTCTACAAAATCTTTTACAAACATTATTTACAAGTAAAGGAAATATTGTGTAGATTAAATCATTCCTGATTTTATATTTTACTAGTTATTATTATTTTTTTGTAAAATAAAGGTTTTATGAAAACCATACTTAAATGTGGAATTTAAATATCATTTAAAACCGTTATACATGGTTTTAAATACTATACTTTCTACTTTATAAATGTGTAATACACCCTGCATTGCATCTGGAAATATATATTATGAATACCACTCCATAAAAGCATATTTTTATTTAAAATGGCATTTCTTTTTTAAAAATCACAACAATTAAGGTATTCGGCATTTTACCTCGTATACAGGCTTGCTGCAACAGAGTTATCTAGTATTATTAAAACCAAAACAAATTAATGAGTTTTAACATAATATGAACAAAACAAAAATTGTGCACATTAACATTAAAAGAAGGTTGCTGACGCAGATTAGAAAAGAAAAAACAAACAATCCGTTAACACATACTGGTAGTATGAGTAGATTGCTGAAGTATATAGTTATTTATCTTAAACTAATTTTATTAACCTGTCAGAGAAAGTGTAGTCAATGTAAGGGAAATATCCAAAGAAAAGCAACAGCATTAAAAATATGAACATGAAAAATAATTTATTTGACTTACTCGATTGTTTTGTTATATTTGATTAGTAATCTGGCATCATATAAATTAAGCTATTCATTGTAAGCTAAATAACTGTTTTGTAAAAGTTTTCTGATGTTAATTTTGTTAAATCCCCTTTGATTAGAGATTCCAAGATCGTTTTTCACAATTTAGTTCTGAGGTTTAGCTAAGAAAACTCCAGTGCTTCTAACTAAGATATTCCCTCAGGTTTTAATAATGCCAGTTGTATGCTTTTAGTGAAATTCGTGCAACCACACATGCATTCACAGAAACATACACATTCTTCATTATCATTCACATATCTTTTGAATATCCACATATCTTTTGAATATTCACATATCTTTTGAACATTTAAAAGATTGGTGAAAGATTCAACACAAGTAAAAACATTGATAAGCTTATTGTTGTACTTCTATACACTATTAAACAATATTAAGAGTTCGTTATGCAAACCTTTGTAGGACCTCTCCAAACTAATATTCAAATGCTCATTAAAAATATTTGTGTGTGTTATATTAAAGAAACCATAATTAAAGCTTAATATTTTTACTGAAAATTGACAAGTATTACACTAACTATAATACATTTGATTTAGATTTTTAAGTTTACTATCTGGAATCTTGGGTTATTTATTATTTAATCTAATGATATTGATAAAAATCTCATGTCCTCCCTATGTCGTGATTTTTCTGTCCATACACCTTTACTTCGCACCATCAATTTCAACATCATATCTGTATCTGGAAATGTTATTAATCTAGTTATAAGTATGGATTTACGAGTATAATTGACGTATCCTTAACGCCATAAAAGACCAATGTCCAATGCTCAAAAGTTAATGTTCCATCATAACTGGCAAACATTTCACATATCTTGTCTACGTTATCGGTTTTACATAATCAATAGTTTGCCCAGTCGCACTGGGCCTTACTTACTTCATGTTATGATGAAGTTCTGTTTTTGATTCTTTATCAGGATTATTGGAAATGTCAAAGACAAAATAGAGAAAATGTACGAAAATATTTCCACTAAACAATTCAGATAATAAAAACATGCCTTGTTTGCTGAGTAGAGCCTTATTTACTTGGCTACCTGGTAAGTGAACAAATTATAACATTAAAGAATGTAATACAACTAAATAGTACAGGTAATTAGTGAGATTTGTCTAAAATGGAATTACAGAGGGATTCAAACTTGTATACAGTATATTAATAAGAAGCATGTCAATTCCTTGTTATGGTAGCATAACTGAATGATGAATTCAAAGGTAATGCAGCTTACACTGACAATAACATTATAATCTCTGAGGACAGTTAAACATCAAACAACAATAGAACATGTAGTGCCGTCATTAAGCTTTTTTGGCATAATTAGACCTAAAATCAATGTAGTCTAGTGTGGCAGAATTGTGTATGTAATCACCCAAGTTGCCATCTCATTTAACGCCGTAGTATTGTCGTTCTCCAATTATAACTAAGCTACAAAGTTATTTCATAGTTTGGTGTTAAATTTATCTTTCTTTTGGTTTTTAGCTTTATTATTAATGTGTAATATTGTTAAATCGTACTTACGCTTAATCAATAATGAAGCTTTATTGATTTACAAATACGGAAAGTAAAAGATAAATACGTGTAATAGCACTACAAGCATATATTTACACTTATTCAGTTAACTCAAGAGACGGTAAGTACATATAAAAGTATGTAAGTGGCTATATAAATTTGAAGGGTCTAATTTCAAAGTCAATTCCGAAATCATACGCCTTTTGGTTCTGATGATGGTTAGAGAGTCCAGTCGAAATCAATCACCGCTAACTTACATACTTTTATTTGTATTCACCGTCTTGTGAGTTAAAAGTATAAGTGTAAATATAATATTTTTTATTTACTCTTCGAAATAATGACACATGTAACAGGTAAAATGATACAACATTTTATGTTACAACATTAACATTAAAATACATGTAAAATTACACATACATTGTTAATTAAGAATTTATTGATTAATAATTACAAAGAAAAAATGTGTTGTATAGCTTACTTAGGGCTATATATTTTTAGAATATCTTTAACAAAATCTATTGGTAATTTACGGGATTTTAACTCGTATGACTAACAATATCTTCACAGCACAAATATTAGATGAAATAGCATTGAAAAACCATCTTATTCAATCATTAAAGACTATGGGAAATTGTATTTTAATGGCTAATTTCAATTTTGATTTATACCACGTTAACGATGTTTTCAAATGGTTACTCATTCTTTTTATTGTAAAATTTATCGTACCAGTTCAGGCTTTAAAACTACTCCAGTAACTAAATTCAAGCTATCTTTTAAGAGTTAAGAAGTAGAGTGTACGAGACTTTCACAAGAAGCCCTGTGTAAGATCGTTTCACAATAAGCGGAAAATAAAACAGCTTAAGTGTCTAGGGTCATTGAACACGGTACAGTCTATGCACCTTTATGAAATCTCTCTCCAGATTTTAAAATTAATTTATTCATACAGTTACCTGACACCGTGCGCTTTCTTGTTCTGATTTTAGCACGCAAATTAGCTAATCGCTGAAACTATTTGCTTTTGCCGCACTTGTTTTACTTTTGCCATACTCATTTTTTGCCGCACTCCAGTATTCTAACCAAACAACAAAAAACAGTATGCTTTTATTAGGAACGTAATACGTGTACGCTTGAAAATAAGTTTTCAGCCCTTAAATTTACTAAGATTACTAATGTACTAATGATTAAGCTGTGCAGTGTTTCCCTAAGAATACAATCAGCTGTTGCAGTGTTTCCCATTTCGTTCAAAACTTGGATTTAACATAAAATGTGTTGTTTAGTGTTTCAAATCTAATTATTTCTATGCTTTATTATAACTTTGGGAAAATATGATAATCTAATGATATAATAATCTAGTTCAATAAAAGATTTACCACAGTATTTTAAAAGTAAAAGTTGTGAATCAGTTTGATTAATTGTAAATAAACTTGAGTCTGATTGAAATATAAAATATCTCTCTAAGGTTCTAAATATCCGCAGACAGCTAAGGGGAGTTTAAGGGAGCGCTCAGCTGTGAAATGTTAACACTATATTCTTCCAACCCCCTTTTCCCCCGTCAACTTTTCTAGAAGCTTTTCTCTTTTAATGCTTACCAAATCTTTTAAATCGTTCTGACAACAGCGTGAAATGACGTTCAACGTTTTCAACTTAAAAAAAAATGTTTAGTTTGTTGTTACTTTAAAATACTGATTAGGCCTACATATATATATATATTTTAATATAAGATGATATTTGTAGAAAAATCACCGGTACATTGATTTATCAGGGAAATTGGTGAACTATAACAAAATATTATAAAAAACATGTATATTTAGAAATAATATTTTGTTCTATAAAAGTAAATTGGTGAGAACCAATTATTTATTATAAACCTTTTTGCTAAGCTATCCGTACAAGGAACTTTCACTGATCGAGTTACATGAAATATTTTACTCTTATAAACGTCATCATTATAAGAAATCATTATAAAACCATAGTAGCTGAATTTAAATTTTTCATCATAACTGTCCAATATTTTACACACATACTATTTATGCTAAAAGGTTTAACACAATCGATTGTTTTGTCCGCCGCACTGCGCCTCGTTTCACGTGACAATGAAACCCCGATTTCTCATATCGTTTATCTCAGCCAGAATAACATTATGATAAATAAGTTCAATGATTTTCAGTAAATAAAAAAATACATTTGACTGATCGGATTATAATACTCGATAACATTTACTATTTCAAAAATATTAAAACAGTACGGTATTTTGATACTGTTAATAATGATACTGTAATTGTATTCGTATCCGTTTTAACTACTATTATATGGGTAAATGACAGGTTTGTTCTGTCATTTTTTTGTGGTTCTATGTTTTATAATTGGTTGAAGATAAAAATTACTTAAATATATAGGCTGATATTGTACACAATAGTATATTATAAACCGGGATGTTGAGAGAGCGCATATTATTTTTTTGACATCTTATCAGACTGCGCCCGTTGAATATTCGATTGGAGGGTGGAACTTTTGGTAGTAAATATTTATTGGTCTCTATAAAAACAAAAGAAACCCCCTAACTGCGTACTCTTGCTGTATTTACACACAAATCTACATAATAGCTGGATTAATATATGTTTTACTAGGCATCTTAGCTAACTAAATTGTACTAAAGAGAATTCAGAGGGGAAAACAAACCTCTCTTGCTGTGTTTACAATTAAATAATTAACTAATACAACGAGTGAACAAATATTTAGCTAACGATACTTTGCTATTTAGCTAATGGCTCCCTGACTAAATTACACCAAAGAGTAAAAGAGAGTAAAAGAGTAATCATTTTCAAATCATTTTGTTTTATAGTTTATCGTAGGAGTGATTGAGTTTAATGCTGTATATTTAAGGAATCATTCTTTTTTATTTTATCCCCCGCTCTTATTCCATTGCCAAAGGGGGATATCACCTAGTATTTTATAAAAAAACTAATCAGTAAATATTTTGTGAAAAAAGACAATGACCTGTGCACATGTTTTAAACGACAAATTTTTAAATTCCTGTAGATTGGTTTAAGATTATTTATAACAAATATTTTTTCATGTACAATATATTGTTCACTATAAATTGTTTACAATAATATGTTGTGTATAACTTAATTCTCATTCGTTGAGTGTTACTCACTTTGTCAATGGTTGCATAACCAAATGATGATTTCAAAGGATATGCAACTTCACTTTGCCAATGACAACATAATCTCTGATTACACAAATTGCACATCAAACAACAATAGAGCATGTAGTGACGTCATTAAGCCCTTTTGGCATAACTAGACCTGCAAGCCGTGTAGTCTAGTGTAGCAGGATTTGTTGTTTAATCATCTATGTCACAATCTCACTTAACGCTGTGATTATCGTTCTCTAATAAATTATCAATTATCTATAAAGTGCTTTGGAAATTGGGTTTATCTATTTTATTGGGTTTATTTGTTATTTGGTTGAGTTTAATCTTACCTATTGTTAATAATAATTATATAGGTACCTATGTATTGCTAAAAATAATTTCTGTTCGGATCTGTCATTGCTTTGTTACTGATTTATGAAGAATATTCTACTGTGTGAATCCTTTAATGGACATAATCAGGATTCGAACCCATCACATCGCTGCTAAGGCTTTAAAATTCGTTGTGCGGCCTACTAAGTGACTGAATCATCATATATTGGCTTAGTTTTATTTACGATATATTTTAAACCCAACGTTAAATAACGTGCCATAAGTGTGTAATATTGTTTAACAGCCTCCTTTGTGTAAATTGAGACACAACACACATGTGTAATCGATAGAGTTACACAAAGCAATTAATTTGTATACAATGTAAACCGATTAATTACATGTTGAAGTATTCTGGTAGGTAAAAGTGGTTACAAAGCAACAAAGTTTTTAGTGGGTCGTCGACATGTAGTGATAGTTAACTTATATTTATATCGTGTCACTGGCTTAGCAAGTTACTGGAGAAAAATGTGTGCTTCAAACTTTTTAGCTAAAGGGAAACACATTGTATTATTGAATGTATGTTCTGAATCTTATATCTTTGTTCCAACAGATTTTACTTTGTTCTGTAAAATTTAAAGAATTGGATTTGTCCCAACACGACATCGAAGTTTGCAAGGAAATAACCATTGTATAGCTAGTATCTCAGAGATGGAGTTGTATAGTTAATGTTCGTCTATTAAACAAAAAACTGCTAAATTGAAAATTCCTAAAATGCGTAATAATTTAATGGCTTGAAACTCAACTCAGCTGTCCTTTTTCTACTAGGCATTTAGAAGTAACCCTGAATCTAAAATCAGCCTTAGTCAGTAACGAAGAAATTATCTTATTCAATCACCACTCCATTCTTTACTCATCTTAGCCATAAACAACACACCAAAATGTGTCGACTTTAAAGATATGAAAAGCTATCTGACCTTCTTAACCTTGCAAGTTTTTGCATACAAAAATTTTATATTTTATGGATGTTAGCCTCCAGACAACTGTATGAAACTTAAAGTGGTTTAGATACCTGCATTTTAGTAATACAATTCGTTGCTTTATGTTGCAACCGGTTTCAACCCCGTGGAGTCATCTTCAGGCTTTCAAGGATATAAGTTGTCACTTTATTTGAAGTTAGTCATAGATTTTAAAAAACTAATAAACACTTATCACGAACATTGAACATTGAGAACTGACGTTAAACATAAAAAACGCACAAACACAATTACAGTGAAGGTGAGCGGCCATCTTTTCAGTATTGGCCGTATGAGGAAGCTTTTAGTGAAATATGTTTTTATTAAAGCAGTAAATTGTTATT
Organism: Macrosteles quadrilineatus; assembly: GCF_028750875.1. Taxonomy (NCBI): domain Eukaryota; kingdom Metazoa; phylum Arthropoda; class Insecta; order Hemiptera; family Cicadellidae; genus Macrosteles; species Macrosteles quadrilineatus. The sequence goes on from NW_026542692.1 coordinate 235,944, forward strand.
TTTTTTATATTTTTTGTTTGTAGATAATACTTCATACAAACTACAACCACTTCAAGTTAATAATCTTAAGTGGAGCGTATAAGAAACGTCTTAAAATATCCTAATTTTCACTGTTTATTTTAAAATTTCAATCTTAAAGATATATTATATGATAGTCATACAATAATATATCAATTAGGTGACTGTAGTAAACTTTAAGGTAATTACTCTTTCACAATTAAAAATGTATATTGCATTTATATTATTATTTAAATTAAAACCGCATGACAAATGTATTTTATTTTATAGATAGTTTGAGTATCTTAGGTCCATTCTGTCTACATAGTTTTACATATGAGCCCCCTCCCCCTCCATCATAATATCCCGTCCTGGAGTCGTCCACTCCTAGATATTTTACGAGCATTTGCGAGATTTCCCTCCGGGTTGAAAAACTTGTTTGGTCCTGTCAAAGCCAGTCGATCTCTTGTAGCTTTTAAAGCAAAACTTTTCCACTATTACTATGACAGCTTTTAGTCCAGTTATAAACTTATTTTAAAGTTTAACGACACAAATGACATGTTCTGTAAAAAGCCTTCAATTGACTTTACTTCAATTAATCCTTCTAGTAAAGGTTTTATTTCCTCACTTTAGATTAACCGCCTAACACATTTAAAAATTAGTGTAACAGCACAGACTCCGACTGATGTTTACATGGTAAAGAGCGGCTACGTGCCGACGAGTGTATCTTGCAGTTTTGGTGTCGCATACTGATTTTGTTAATTGAGTTTTGAAAGGATTTCTTTTACCACTGCTGTGCAATGGAATTAATTTGTGATTGATGAATAGATATATTTGAACTAGATTTTGACAGATCTTTTGTATTATTTGTATATTATACTGAACCACGTCCTCGCACCTGCAAACCATGCAAACTAACTGGGAGGCGTGATTTCATGTGCAGGGATGGGGAGCAACTCACAGTCCTACCTAACAACAAGAAAACCCGTTGAGGAAAGGTTCAAGAACAACTCGCCGTTTTAGAGGAACAAGCTGTAATGAACATTTAAAAAAATAACAAAATTATCAAATAATTTTATAAATCACAGCAATAACAATGCCTACTATTTCAACTTTAACCTTGCAAAATTATTTTACTGTCAGGACCTCCCCTAAATGAATAAAAAATAACAAATAATAATGAATGAATAGTAAATATAACATTTGACAAATTAATAACAATAAATAAATCTTTAAATCTGTCGGGCAACAACAGTAATAAATTTCTATAAATGACAATAAAAAAACCCAATGTGACAAACAAAACTTGTGGCAGACGAGACGGCTTGTTTGTCAAGCGCAGGACACCGGAGGGGTGAAGAAGCAGGGTGGGGAGGGTGCCTGAGTCCAATGGTAGGCCAGATGGAAAATTCCTCTCCACCGAGGCTCATGGTGGTCAGGTAGATCTCCTCCGGGGCCCTAGTTGACAAAACTCAGAAACTCGGTAGTAAAGATACATATTTAATATTCCACAAAATATTTCACTGCCACTTTCTTCAAATAGTTTTTTACTGAGTTCCAAAATTTCAATAGGCCTAGTCTTAACAATCTCAATAAGAGAATCGATATTTTCAAAATATTGTTTTTAATAGCTTTAAATAATATAAACAATATTCAATCAAATAAACGTGACCTTTTGAACAAACTAACTAAGTACAAAATCAAAAACATTGATATTTGAGGTAAAAATTACTGGCAGTACAGATAAGTATGTGAAAGTGACAAATATTATAATTTAAAGCAAAAGCTTTAAATTACCTGGTCCAACATGACCAAGAGTAAAAGTAAACAACCAAACAATTAAAACATATAAAAATGCTTCAAAATCTGCTTTTATTGTTCTTAAGAAATGTCCTTTATCGTAGTTAAAAAAAGGCAAGTTGAAAAAGGCGAGACAAACACAAGTATTATCGTTAATAATTCAAAACGTTACTGGCAGACCTTGTTCGGAATGGTCTTAAAATCTGGTGGAAATATTTAAAAAACTTGTCCATACCATGCCAAGCCTTAAATCAAAGGCTGAGACCAGTGGGCCTTCAGGTTACCCATGTCACATCTGACTGAAAAACTGCAAACTTTAAAATGCCCGTAAATATTTTTTTTTTTTAGCTTTTCTTATCGGACTCAAACTTTCAGGGGACATTTATGAGCATGAAAAAACAACTAAATTTAACTTGTTTAGCACTGGCAAATAAACAGAAATTTATAATAAAAACTATGTTACAGGGTTTCACAAGCTGAAGATTTTACAAGACAAAACAAACACATTTGATAAGGGACAAAAAATAAACAATTCCTACACAAGTAGTAGCCTAAGACATTTAAATTTAAAACATATTTTATAGGCGTAGGCCTAGAATTGAACGGACAAAAAACAAAGCACAGAATTTTCAGTTTTTCTCAAACAGTGGTTTTCAACAACACATATATCGAAATTTCTGCACTCGTATCCCAGGGAAGGTCATGAAAAGATCAAACCAATCTAATTAACAAACTAAGCAAAATAATTGTCTGGCGTCCCCTAGTCCTAGGCCAAAAGGGCAAGTGAAAATATGTTTAGTGGAACTAACATAAATAAAAAAAAAAAAATTAAGAACACCAACATTGGAAAAAAACACGTCCTATATACAATTTGAATCACAAAATAAGTTGTTACATTCGTTGGTGAAAAGTAGTCATTGGTCAATTAAAGAAAATATTTGTTTAGTTTAAAAAAATATTTTAATGTTTGTTTAAACGAAAAATCTACGAAGAGGGCAAGGCCTATATAGAAATAATCTAAATCAATGACAAATTAACTAAATATAAGTAAGACATTTTTGTGACCGATTCATGTTCTATATTTCCAAAGTCCCTCTGATAGCTAAGTGTTAATCGCATATATGTGAGCACTCTGCTGTAAAATGATAACACTATATACTTTCAACCTCTTCCTCGTCTGTCAATGTTACTGAAAGCTTTTACCTTCAAGCTCACCAAATCGAATCGGAAAAAGGCGTGACATGGTGCTTCAAGTTTGTATATGACATACAACATTTTATGTCGTCAAAATAGGATTAGTATCTTTCCACAACAAAAAAAGTACAAGTATTAAACACTGAATTATACTTAACTAATAAACCACAATTATACTAAGTAGTTTTCGAGGTGAATCGTGGGTAAAATGTATGGATTGGCAAACATATTTTCTGTTCAGAAAAAGAATATATTGTTATTTGTACATAAATCAACCACCCGGTGAAATTTTGGGCTGGGGAATAGAACGTTTTTTACATAATACAGCAATCTAGTTTGCATTTTAGAGTTATCGCCGCTACTCACTGCTAGAATTCCACATTTCACTGTGTTGTATAGCCAAACAAATTAATATTACTGTTTTATTAATTATCAATTAGCAATTAGTTGAGATGGGGACGCCAACTAGGTACGTATTTTAACCCAAATATGAGTAAAGGGTGAGTGTAGAATGGATTGAGATGTTTTGTGTAACTTTGTTACTGACTACAGCTGGTTCACCAGTCAAGATCATTTATTTGAAGCCCAGTGATCAGGAACAGGCGCTATATCTATATCTGAGAACAGGACTTTTCTCAGGATGGAAGCGGCGACCTTATGATTGTCAGGCGGGCGCTAATACAGTACCACTCAGCTATCGTCAAGCTCCATCTAGCTTGGCAACTAACTCAATGCAACCATTGCAGTTTATTTAACCAATTTCCAACTTTTAATTTAAATCGAGGATTTCCTTTATTAAAAAAAATGATTTTCTTTGATATTTGACACAAGTAAGTTTACACTATTTTCACTTTTTCTATAAGGGAACAAAACTTATGTATACAAACTAAATATGATAAGCTAATTTAATAAACAACTGTTAAAAACAGAGTTATGTTTCTTTTTATACATAGGTGTGACATAACAACCCCATAGTTAATTTGTTAACTAATCTAACCAACGACAAAATTGTAATAAGTTAATTGATTAACATTAGTACTTACCTTATTTGTACATTTAGTTTTTCTTTTCGATTTGTATTATCTTAGTAGTATCTTATCGATTTTTTGTGACATAAATACAATTTATATTCATCAGAAACCTTTGTAATATTTATGTTTTTTGAATATCATACCTTCAAACTCCCTACTAGTTTGGCCAAAACCTACTCGTATTAATACTTGTGGCAAAACTAAACCATAGTAGGCTCAGATTACTTAATAGTTATTTAAAAACTGATTTTGAGTTACTACTTAATTCTTACAGATTTAGATTAAAGGTGATTATTTCTCTTTTCAATCGAAACGAAAAAAAATATTAGAAGACATTTAAATATATTTGTAAAACCAACCATAAATATGAAAGGAAAATCTCCAAGAGAGTTCACATCGATATAAAGTAGCACGAAGCATCTGTCAGAATCGAGAAAAAAGTAATCTTTTACCCAGAGACTTCAATGCATCAAAGTGTTTGTGATCCGAGAAAATAGGGTTTCGTCAGTCATCGGCTCAACATCTCGTACAAAGGATTTTGTATCAACTTCGGCATCTTTTGGCGAGACGATAACATTATTGGTTCTGATGGATAGGTTTGGTGGTAAATTATGTTGCTTACAATATTTTGTTGAAATAAATTTTCACGCTCATAGTAACGTTGCATTTACAACTTTAATTTTATTGATTGCTTCAAAAATCACCTCAATCACTGTTAAGTAATTTTTTTGGTTAATGATTCAAAACACTCACTGAAACCAGGTGTATTTTTCTGGAAATTTAAATCGTACTTTCGTTAGTCTTTAATAAGTAAGGCCCGGATTGCGTATCCACTCCATAAAAAAACCGAAGAATCTTAAGTTATTTTTTTATTTCAATTCCATGCTATATATAGCTAAGAAATGTGGTTTGATAAGACGCATGTACATCATTTTGTCTGAGTTTTTTTTTGTAATTATTATTATAGATTATAATCAATTTGGTTAGATTAGGTTAAGGATAGTGAACGATTTATTACAACTATTTAGATTCCCATAGTAAGGACAATTTTATTAATTTGTTCTAAATTATACCCTAGCGAGCTTATACCTAAACTTTCTAACTAAATTTGTTCTTTTGATTTAAATTTGAGAATGACAAATTAATTTCATGTGCAAATTGAAAGCAACCAAAGTCATAAAAATTTCTTAAAATAAATTTCTAAATAAAACAAAATACAAATATTACGGTTTCTTAGTGGACTGAAGTACACCGGACTGTTGAAAATTGAAGAACTATTAAAAATATAGAAATATATTTCTATATCTGCTTTAACAGAGCCTAATCCTTACCAAACAGCTGCATGTGATTTGCTGTGTCTGTTGAATCAGAGATAAAGATCTTGTCTGCCTTAAGCAAGTAGTTATACCAAGGTTACCACAGATATCACGTTCTCATAATGTAATAATCGTTTATACGTGTGACCGATAATGGCACTAATTAAGATTCGTTTGCGGATAAAGGTTAATTTAGTCCACCATTTGAATGCCATAGGAAGTAATATTCAAAGAGCTAAAAGGTAATAATCTTTATTGGAAATACCGTGTTGATAAGGTAGTTAAGAATATAGCATAAGACATTTTCAGCATGGTTCTTAGTTTTTTAGTTGAAAGCATATTTTGATGGTTTTTAGAACCAAACATTATTCGAGTGATATGGTAGCTTTCATATTTTAAAATCAGTTAAATTCTTTGATCGTGGTTTTTTCCTTAACTTTTGATGTTAATGATTTGGGTAACATGGTGAAGTATAATAACATGCCTAAGTACTATGTCAATTTGCTTATGTTATTATGATTCAGTAATGGAACTATGATATACAATTGTTACAAAAAACTAATTGTATATTTATATCTATGAATTATAAGACTCGCACACAAAATATTTTTGTGTTTCAAAACTACGCGTTCAAGCAAGCATTAGCGTTGATTGTTTCTAAATATGGAAAACACTTCTGGAAACTAGCTAAGAAAATTATTTATTTATTTAATTAATCATAACAAGCTTTTTTTTTATTGCAAACCTATCTTCTAAAGCGTTGTTGTTTTATGCGTGAATTCCACAAGTTTGTTGTCAACAGCTAGATTTAAGCCGTCCTCCACACAAAGACTTAAACCCTTTTCCACAAACGTTATGGTATTTTATGATCCTAATAACTAAGCTTTGTTAAGCATTACTGGAATGCAATGCTTCTACTTTTGAAAGATATCTGGTTACTTATAAAAGTAGTCTTTATAAAGATGGGACATTTATTAATAGAAACAGTCGCGTGCTGAGGAAATCTCTCATGTAATTGTAGTTAATGGATGACAGGGGCGTTTCTCAGTTAATTTGTGGATGGGAAAGGGAATTTAATTTCATAAGTCGGTACATTCTCCCAAACAGATTGAAAATACAAATTAATTATAAACTAACAATGTACTTCAAAATTTATATCACTTATTGTTAATTAATGAAAAACAATTTTCTCTTAACTTGTGAAGAAATTTTCACACCCAAGAGAACAAAACTTATGTGTGTGTGCGAGAGTCTCAACTAAAACTTAACAACAACAAGAAAAAGTTCTCTGAAAAGGATAGCAAAATGAATTATGAACCTTTGGTCCAATAATTGTTAAGGAATAGACAATAAAGAAAAACAAATTTACCAATATCTTGGAAGTAAAAGGAATAAATTTACCATAATGATGAAAATATTTGATAGTGTATATTTATCAATATCTTCGTTCAACATTTATGATGAACCCAAAAAAATACTTCTAAATGTAAGCAATAATATTATATTGGGGATGGAGTTCCAGAAAAAAACCCCTTTTCTCATCAATGCAAGTTTCCATGAAGCTGTTTGACTTTTAAACTCACCTGCCCCTAGACTTATTTAAAAAAATTTCAAATTTTTTCTTACAATATTCCCCTTACAACAGGTCGTTTGGAAAAAAGCAGAAATATTTTCAACAATAACATTTAATTGAGGTAATTGAGCTTTTACAAATTAAACTATATGTTATTTGATATAAACAATGCATACTAATAATATACATTTAATCTACACCTACGACTGATTAGATCAACTGCCTTACACATTCTAACATAATTGTATACGTACAAATTCCGCCCTATGTTTACATGGCTAAGAACGAATACGTGCCGACCAGTTGTCTCTTGGAGCCTTGGTCTGGCATACTAATTTAGTGAATTGTGTTTTTAAAGATTTCCTTTTGCCACTGTAACTATTCAATGGATCCAAATCGTAATACAAGTTGTATTTATATTTTACCTAAATTTTAAAATATAAAGTAGCTTAGAAGAGGGATTCTGAAATTGTGATTACATTTTTGTACAACTTTCCATGGTGACTAGGAAAATTAATGGACAAATGAATTAAACAGCAACACATATTTTACTTTGATTATATTCTATTTATGAATATATTAGACTTCTTTAATGTTGGTTTTATGCGTAGAATATTGGTTAAATTTAAATGTTTAAAAAATATCGTAGAAATAACAATTGTTGTATAAAGCAAGGGGGTACTATACAACTTTTAAAAAATAGTTATTATTATGAGATATTCTTAATATTTAAATAAATATTTAACCAATAAGCGTCCTATTAAACCTACATCAAATAAATTTAAATCATTAATAAATAGATTGTAATCAAAGTAAAATAATTATTGTTGTTTAAATCGTTTTTACATTAATCTTTTTAACAACCATGACAAATGTTACAAAAATCTGAATCAAAATCTAGGGTGCCTCTGCTAAGGTATCCTGACAAATAAGAGATATTTAAGGAAGCTTTCTGATTTTGTTATGTTAAAATTGTAATACTATACACATACACTCTTTACTCAACTGTCTACTTTACTGAAAAAATTTTCTTCAAACTAAATCGATCTAGAGAAGAGCATGAAGTGCAGTATTTATGAAATACAGTTTTTACGGCTTTTCAAATTACTAGTACTTTAAGCTCATGTTATACATAAGTTCAGAAAAAATAGCTTTCTAATTTTGCAAATCAATAAACTTTGGATAAAAAAACGGTCGCCTCTAACAATAAAATAACTCTTGACCTACTTTTTGTCCAAATAGATTTAAGCCTACCTGATCATTTATTCTACTTATAATAAACAAACGTTTTTAATTCAAGTAAAAGCTTTGTTTGCGTGACTTTGTTAGTTGTTTTTTTTTTACTTTTATATATTTGTTATCTAATAAAAATAATTATGGTACTACACAATATTCACTGAAAAAGCTCCTTTCAGACTTCAAAGTTGTGGACATAAACAACGAGTTTTCCTTCTGTAAGGAAAATTGAATGGAATTAATCCAATAATTCAATGAAAAGTAGAGATTAAATTAAATTTTACAAACGTCAAAGGATCTTTAACAAAAAATAAATTTAATATAGGAATGTTTCGCAAGAGCTTTAAAGAGATTTTTTCAAAGAGCATTAATTTCCAGCCCGTTTATAATGTTTTTATCACTTCACTTAAGTATTTGTATCACATTTTTGTAAGATTTTTTAAAATTTAAAAACGACAAACATTTAATATTTAATAAACTGCTATAATTATAATATGTTCAATATGATTTTAAACACTAAAAGGTTAGACATCACGTATTACTCATGTTGTCATTTTGTATCATTGCTTTGCCGGGTGCATTTTCATACAGACGAAAATGTACTGATAATAAAATGTAAGTGAAGTTTTTTTTTTTTTTTATTTATTTTATTTTACAGTACAGAACTCCACAGAACAAAACTATGTAAAAAATGTCTATAACAGGGTACGTACCTTGACATCCACAACTCCTCAGTAATTACTAATGATAATTATATGGTATAGTTAGTAGGTACTGAGGAATTGTGAACGTCAAGGTACGTAACCTGTTATAATTGATTACCAATTCCGGAAGGCTTTAACATGAAAACATCGTTTATGTCTTTGCTTTTCTTGTGGAACATGGAAAAAACAACACACTAAACAATGTTTAGCTTTGGTCTGGAATGAATTTGAGACTTCTAGTAAAAAATCAGAGGGTGTTGAAGTGTGGAATATAAAAATTATTACATAAATAAGCCATTATTTTTGTAGTATTGGAGTAGAATAAGAGAAATAATTACAGTATAATAATAAGTAAGATGCTATATGTCCTATAAGCTATGTATTTTTAGTGGCGATTATTAGGTAAAATGTAGGGATTTGCAATTGAATTTGCTGTTCTGGATTAGAATAGAAAGTTATTATACATAAAAAAGCCACCACTTTAACCTTTTGTGCTGTGGAGTAGATGGTTGCTTTACATAAAACAGCCATCAGTTTGCATTTTTAGTCACAACCACTACCAACTGCTAGAATGCCACATTTCACTTTGTTTAACAGCTAAAGAAATTAATATTGCCATTTTTTTTAACGTATTTACATTAAATTTTTTTGTGGCACCCACAACTGACCAGTTGTACAATCAACCAGTTGGTCAGTCGGTTTGAAGAGTAGTGGTAGTTCATTACCATTTACAGTATAAATCTTAACATCATTTGCCATAATTGTAATTTTTAACCACCATACCATTTGCCATCATTGTAATTTTAACTACATTACTTTTTACTGTATAATTTTGTACACCATTTGCCATAATTGTAATTTTAATGACATATTATTTACTGAAATTCATATACATCTAAACTAAATAAAACATTTTTTAGAAACAGAATAGTTTTCAAAAAACAATTTTAAAAGCTGCACAACATACTTAAAAGACAAGACAAGAAAGCCTAATTTTCGTTCTTAATCCATTCACTGTGTTCTTAAACTCTAATTAATATAAGAAATACACTAAATAATATATTTACATTTGTATGTTACTCATATTGACATATTATACTTTATTTTTTTGTTACAAACACACCAATAAACGGACATTTTTATATGGTTTGTGTCTATTGATTATTATACTACAGGTCGCTCCGTGGTCGAAAACTCGGCCAAAATATGTATTATGCAAACTTCTTTGTTTTCATCCCACACTGTAAATAAACATGTGATTGGAATATCCTTCGTTTGCTTTTATTTTCTGTTTGTATTTCATTTTTATTTCATCACCAGCATGGCAACATATAAAGTTCATTTTTGTATTATATTTTTTGTTTGTTTGTGAGCCTAATTTAATTTAAAAAGGTACTCTGCACATCTTAAAGTAATATTTTATAATTCAAAGATTTTCCCTGCGATGCATTTGAGCTGATAAAGAAATGTTGGAAAAAAATATTACCTATTAATATATAGGATTTGTATGACTTTCAAATTAGGTTAAATTTATACAGAGTAAATCTATTACAGTGCTGCTCACATAAAAACTATATTATCATAATCAGATTGCTATATTATTTCAGTATTAAGTCAATACATTTGAGACCCCTTGATACTTAAAACATAATGGTATTTTTTTCATTTATGTAAAATATACGAAACTATATTTCTGAATAAATTAAAACATGTTTATACACTTAATTTCCTAAAAATGAGAGAAAACCTCAAAATAGAGTTTATCCCAACATAAAGTAGCAAGATCCATCTGTCAGAATAGTGAGAAGTAATCTTTTACCTGGAGACTTCAAAGCATCAAATTGTTTGTGATCCGAGAAAATAAGGTTTCGTGTAGTCAACGACAAAGCATCTAGTTGGAAAGGATTTTGCAAAAACCTGAACTTTTAACTAGTCTGTAGCATTTTGATTCTGGATGAGGTTTAAATAGTAAATTATACAACATACTTTATTTACATTGAATTCCATTACTACGTCATAGTAAAGATTTATCATTATTGTAAACCGCGTGTTATATATCAGATGACGTGAATTAAAATATAGTACATTTCATTGTATTTCTTTATCCATTTTTCATTGACAAAAGAATACAAAATGTTACCATATGTTACATAAAGTGACAATGGCATTAGTATAGTTTACCGTCAAATTTAAGCTAAACCAAAATTTAAATAAAAGTACCTTAAGATTGGTACATTTTATAACATTTCATAATTTTTCATAAGATTAAATGTTTTTGTTATATTGTAGACTAGCTGTGTACCCGTTCTACGCACGGGGATCTTATAATATTCAGTTGAAACCTTCTTATATAACGAACAGCAGTTGGTTTGCATATTTTAAGATATGCTGGCCAAACTATTATACATAGCTTCATTTTATGTTGTTTTTTGTTGTTCCGGATCGGTATGACAATCAATAAAAGGTTAAATTACCTCTGTGTCTGCCGGTCGATCCTATAACGGTAGGCTTACTTTTATTTTTACTATCTGATCTCGTTTGCATGGCTCAATCACGTCCTGGTTGAAGTTCGTTCGCTACGCTCACTCACCTGTATGTTGGAGCTCGTTCGCTGCGCTCACTTTCCTTCAGGTTAGCTCGTTCGCTACGCTCACTTGCCTTCAGGTTAGCTCGTTCGCTACGCTCACTCGCCTCCAGGTTGCAAATTAGCTGTTGTCATAAATGTAAAAGAAATAATAGTGCTAGTGCTGCACCCTGTTGGTAATCCTTGTAACTTTAATGCTATTGAACATCACAGAACAGAACCAACTTGTTTAATTGAAACAGCTGTTAAGATTCAATAATTTCATTTCTCATAAGGTTAACATGGGCTTCCAGAAATTCCACGTCAAAAATCGACAAAAACTTGATTTTCAAGGGTTTACTGTTAAATATCTAACTGTCTCATATTCGATGAAATACGTCTAAAACCATCTCATATATGTATAGTATTTGGAAAATAAGTTTCAGGCGGGACAGTGCTATAGTTATTGAGGAGTAGTTGTAATAAAGTGCGTATTTTAGCGTTACCAAGAGAATGACAGATAGACAGACAGACAGACAGACAGACAGACAGACAGAAATTGAGATAAGGTTTGATTCGGTTTCTCTGACCTATGAAATGTAAAAATAACCAAAAAGTTCATTATTCTAAGCAATGTACAGACAAAACTCTAATTTTATTTATATAGATAACCTTCAATAACTAATCACACCCAAAGTAAGAAAACCTTAACCGTGGATTTATTCTGTTATTCAACTATTACATTCGATTTAATCATACATATCTTTGTTTCATTTTATTTTACATTTAGCCTATAATCGCTTGTTAATATTGTTATATTTTTAAATTTTGCAGAAAACCATAATCATGAGGTTTTAATATTTATAGAATATGTAATCCTTGAACGTGCTTACATACTCTATACGTATTAAAGGTCAAACATGAGTAATTATAAAGACAATTTGATTACACAAAAATGTCCCTTTTGCTCCATTATAACCATTAGCATTTTCTAAGTTATATCAATTATCTAAAAAAATTTTAAACCGACAATTTAATTAAGGCTATAATTATAATGAACGCTCGTGCAAAGACAAAGGCACTTTGAGGACTTTACTCATGTTTCCAGAACCCTTGAAGCCTAGAGATAGGGCTTTATCTTACTCGTACCAGGGGCATCTCTTTGATTATTCGCCCCCTATTCTAGATACCCCAGGGTGTGATTTTTTATTATAAATTATTATTAGTATGAATTGTATACAGTTTGTCTCAAACTCAAACAGCCAAACTCTGAAAATGTGTTTAAAGGGTGAAAATAAAGACAAAATTAACAATGAATTTAGAAAAAAATCATTGGTAACTAAGTATCTACGTTTAAGTTACATAAATTTGTGATATTTAAATCCTTTAAACTGATCTGTGGGATGGTAATTATATGTATTTTAAGGAAGAAGAGACCCACGCAAGGAATAAGATGTTATCCAGGTATATAAGCTACCTTCATACAAAATTTTATTTCAATTGGTTTAGTGCTTCTTGCATTATTAAGTAACAGACAGACACACACACAAACACACACCATCTCATTTTTATATATTAGTATAGCTATAGTTAACTATTTATGTTTCGATTTTGAATAGGATGATAACCTAGTCATGATTTTTATCAATTAATAGTGAACTGTTATCTTTATTTTCGAAAACCCAAATTTTAGAGATAAATAAGGTGAGATTATGGAGGATTGGATGAGTCTATTTGTAGAAAACTTTGTCACAGAAGTTAAAAAACAACATAAAAAGTAAGAGTGTAATATTGATAAATTGCAACATATATAATCATCCGGGTATTGATATTAATGCTTTAACAATAAACTTAACATGATGTTTGTAATTATATTATTATCAAACTGTTACCTCGAAAAAGCTATCGTTTACATATTACGTTTTTGTCTTGAAGTTTAAAACACAATATCTAAGACACAAAAACTTAATGCCCGCAAAACGTTTATGGTTTTATCTCAACTCATAAAAATGTCATTAACGACTTCTCGGAAGGAGATGATCCTTCAGTGTTTGTTTGGAGAGCAGTAACTTTTCAATTCAATTTGAATATCGCTTTAAGTCGATTTTGTCGCCTTTTCAATACAATTTTACTTCCTCTCCAACTTAAAGCCCATCACCATGAATTAGGTTATTGTAATAGGAAGTGACTAACCATAATTTACATGTATAATATAAACATGTATGCATTTCAACTATATTATTATACATTGCCTATGTTCATTTAGTAAAGATATATGGTCCATTCAGGGAAGATAAAATGTACATACATCTAAAATAATTTAGAAACATTAGGCCTGCAACTACAAAGCTTAATTGAACTAATCCTTGTAAGTGCTTTTTAATCAAAGCTGTGTAATGAAAATATATACAGGTTGTTGAAGAAGTCTTAGCACACCCAAAGGGTGGATATTGGGTAACTAAAAAAACATCGTGTAACAGATCTTATGATTATGATGATAACAATGCATGTAAATCCTTGAAAATACAGAATAAACAATACGATTAAATTTCCCTACAACCAATGATTCCTACTTTGAAATTCGAAGGGACACACAGTGTACAGCATCCTTGGATAATTTAATAAGTTCGGAAATATTCGATGTGAAAAAGTTTTACAATTTAATAAACATATTGTAATTGTAAATGGAGATATATTTTATCTCATAAAGTTTATAAAGATGATGATATTTTATCAATATGGTCAAACTTTTTTACTGGTAAGTTGTAAGTTTACTGAAATAATTTTAACTGTTTTTTAGCCTATATAGTTTACAATATACTTAAGAATATTTTACAGTGTTGATGAAAACATCAACTATTGCTACTATCAGCAATCAGCTAGGCCGATTTTCATGAACAACACTCCTTCCTCATTGTTAGGCCAATTTTGATTATTAAAGTGTCAAAATATGGCCCTTACCTGTAGTTTTGCAATATGGTTTACATTTTTTAGAAATTTTCATTAGTTGGGGCAGGATCTTCCATGAAAAGTTGGGTTTTCTCGCATAAGGTTAACATGGGGGAATAAATTGTTTTTAAATTGCTTCTGTTAAGTTTATATTTGATTGACTGTTTTTATAAAGCAGCAAATCAGATGATTTGTACACATTTTAGCTCAAATCAAAGCTGACACGTTATTTTATTTTATGACGGTTCCTTATACGATCATGTATTATTATATAGTGTATGGAGTATATGTTTTCTTAATGTATGTTTTTCATATGCTTTTTATATATGGTTTCTTTTTTTCATGTTTTTAGCAAATAGGGTGTTTATCATAATTTATAGGATCGATCTAGCAATCATAAGATAAAGGGAATCCTATTTGCTATCAAGTCTATCATTACTATAGGTTACCGCAGTTTTTTTTTTTTTTTTCTATAAGAAGAAAGTCATCAGAATCAGAGAACCTTTTAAAACTAAAACGAAGGAAGCTAATGATGGATTAAAATCGGCAAACAGATCAGAGGAAATTTCCACTGACAAAGAAAGTTGTTTTTCTCCCGATTGGCTAACTTAAATCAAGGTTTCTGATTCGATAACAGTTTGGTTATTATTTATCAATTTACTTATTTCTAAAATATTTTTCTTTTTACCTGTATAGTGACGATTTATAATAAATAAATGCAATTGTTATTGCGTTGTATCTACAATGTATATTTAAAATGTTTAGCCTTTAAAATAATAAGGCGAATAACGAAAATAACTTGTTCCAATAAAAAATGTGTGAGTAAGAAAACTATTATACAACTGAGAATGCTATCATTACATTTGGTACATCTGACACATTACTGTTATCTAAATCGTTTTTTTTTTTTATTGTATAAAATATATTCATTCAATCATTTAACATTTAAGTAATTTAAAATATTCAATCCAAGTATATTGTTATTATTAACCTTTAAATGTGTTATACATCTATTTTGATATGTAAATCAAAAACAAAGTCACGCCTTAAAATCCCCAAAACTAAATATATAATATAGAAATTGTTTAATGTAATATGATTTTTTCCTTAAACGTATTGATTTTTTCAGGCTAACGTAAATAGTTTTATCGTGGTAAAATAGTCTAAATCAATTAAACTCTTACCTTTTGGTAATACTTGTATAGTCCTTGCA
Organism: Macrosteles quadrilineatus; assembly: GCF_028750875.1. Lineage (NCBI taxonomy): Eukaryota > Metazoa > Arthropoda > Insecta > Hemiptera > Cicadellidae > Macrosteles > Macrosteles quadrilineatus. Next base: position 251,520 of record NW_026542692.1, read on the forward strand.
CTCAAGTCATGATTGTTTTATTTGAATCAAAATTCGGTTGTACTGAAAAATTGTATTGGGTTTCCTTTAAATTTATTTTATATTAGTCACCTCGCTTAGTGTGTAAGCCTCTGTTGTTATTTACATTGACAATTTAGCATCACAGAGTGCTCCTTATACAATCAGTGTTCCTAGTTGACAAGATGTAAACTGTGAGTTTGTAATGTTTATGTATGATCAAGTCAGCCTTGGATGTGGTTGTAGTCCCTCAAAGCTAAGTTGTTTAATTTAGAAACTCAACAAGCTTAAATACATATCTTGTTTGTATTTACAAGGTATGCATTCAAGTCCCAATGTTTATGGAATAGTTCATTGATTAAATGCAAGTATAATTATATTTATATTAAGTGTAAATTATAATAAATATACTTTATTTGTTTATAATGAGTAAACTGTGGTTTGATTATTTGTTTTAGATTTTAAGGGATTGAGGCCAATAACCGTTATTCTCCTTTATAACAAAATTTTTGTAGATTTTATTGTTTTCAATAATTAAATTAAGTCTATTTCAAGTTAGTTTTTGGTTTAAATACAAACAAAAACTGTCTGCGGATTTTTGTTTTAAGTTTCCCCTGCTAACTTTTAGATCAAATTTACACGTTTTGAATTTGATGTTAGGCATAACAAGTGTTGAATATAATTCTGACAACAGCTGGAGTTGCATAATAATTTTTGTTTCCCATGTTAATCTTATGGAGAAATACGAAACTTTAAAGGGTCCTAGGGCCTCACTCTCTGATTATTTCCCTAAAAAGAAAGTTTCCTGCACAACTTCACGTTACGCTCTTTCCAATCGGTTCAGTAGTTTCGGAGGAGTAATTGTCACAAAAAACATGCTTGCGTATTAAATAAGTTATGTTTGTTAATAATGTTTGTTAAACATTAACGTTATTACATTACATAAAGTTTGTAAATTCGCCAAAAACTATGTGCTTAATTGCTTTACTCATGCTTAATAGTGAAGTAATGGTTCCTGGAACCACTGAGAAGGCGAAGAAACCGTAAGAAGCTTAATGTTGGGTTCACTTAAGCTTCTATTGAACATCGTAAGCTTTTGCCTGAGATAAAAATGAAGCACCTCAAGTACTTGAGCCTTAAGTACCTCATCTGACTTTGTATTTTAAACTATATCAGAGTGAAAACAATAATTAAATAACAACTAATAGCACTGTTTCGTACCACTGTTTTTGGGGGAGGAAAATAAAAAAATAAAAATAAATAGTCAGTATTTTCCATGTAATAAAGTACTAATAGACTTAATTTAATATCCCTGAAAAATTATTACCATCCAACAACAAACAACAAAACAAAAAATTTTCAACAAGACATTTCCAACAACTGTGAACATAATTTCAACTGAACTCAACAATAAGACAATGGCATAGAGTTATGGCTAGTACTAACACTGTATACAATTGACCTCGCAGTAAACCCGAAACGATATAACCAGAACGTAACACACAACATGGAGCAGCAATAATGTGGTTGAGGCGGTTGATGCAAAAACTGGCGGTAAAAGTGAATTTGTGGTAATAACGAGCCTAGCCTCACTGTTTATTATTACCTTTACAACTGGTTTCGGTTGGGTTATGTTTCTTTTTGTTTTCAAGCTACGAAATCAACTCAGACATTTCACATTATAGCTTTTAGCTGAACGCTGTTTGATTTAGTATAATGATGAAGCAGTGTTTGTTTTTTCTAATATTATTTATTGTTCATATTTTACAAAATATGTTTTGTGTGTAAGTCACATCATGGTAAACATTTTAGACGCTAATACAATAATACAATATACAATATAACAGTGGTTGAAAAGTAACTTGCTCCTCCACTTAATTTAGTCAACCTTTAAAATATTTTAAATCAGTTTGCGGCAACTTTCTTAAATACGAGAGGCTACAATAATATTAAGTAATTTTGATGATGTTGTTGTAGGCCCCTTATTATCATAAAATAATAAGTTGGGTGGGTGGAAGTCAATTTTCAGTCACTCTATATATCAACCTACATCTCTATAAATTAACGTATCTTAAATTAAGTTATCTTATAGAGGAATATAATGTGTACCTACAAGATAATACTTCATTAATTGCTGTTAAGTATCCCTTTAAATACTTTTAATATGTTTGAACACTTAATATATTTTCCTTAGACATATTGAATAAATAAATGTCTTGAGATGTTCTTTGCATGGGTTTGTTAGTTAGCTGGTTTTATTAATATTGAGAAGCTAGATACAAACTTAACAAGGAATCTAACTTGTTAAAGCAATATTATTTATCTTGTAGTGTATCATAATACTATATATTTTTATTGAATGTAGTTGACTACATTATTAATGATTAATGCCCTCTTCTGTATATAATTTTATATACAGTTACACCCTAAAAAATATAACATATACTGTTATATTTTTTTACATTTAGTATTATCGTATCACTAATTATCAGAGTAGTGATTTTAATAGTTCTTTATGATTAACAGCTTTTAGAGCAGCAATACCAGTAAAACGTGTGTAAGCCATCAAAACTTATAATTTTGCTATTCATTACACTGCAATATTGATAAAATCACTCCTTGTCTATGAAAGAAAAACAATTTCAAATAATATATTATATTTTTTGAAAATATAATATGTGTCTTTTATAAAAAGTAATATTCAATATATTCCAACATTGCTCGACTAGAATGTAAGTAAAAGAGTGTTATTACGAATACATTTTAGTAACATCCTCTTCATACTTTAGTACACACAATTTCGCAGAGACATATCCAGCTTTGTGTGTGGAACTCATATGGACGCAGAGCCTGCGGCTGTAAAGAGAATATGAAAAATGAAATATGAAGTTATAATATCCGTTCACTACTTCAGTCTACATTTTAATACATTTTCCGTAATGGTGTTGTAATTGTGACTTCATCCCTAAAACCAATATAAATGTATTACAATATTCTAATACCTTGGTCCTCAGGGCAAGCTGGTTGAGTGGTAGAGAGCTGAACCTTGGTGCCCGAGATCCCGGGTTCAAATCCCACCAATCACAAATGGATATTGTTTGATTTTTATTGCATTGTCCCTCTAAGTGTAATTTGAAAACTGTTAAGGCTTGAGCCTAGTGACCTGGGATGTAAAATTTTAATAAAACACCAAGTTATGGACGAGATAAATGTCGTAGGTGCCCTTTAATTTTGATAGCATTTCTATCAAAAACTGTAAACTGTGTTCGTGAACCATACCAATACTACAATTAATGTTCATGGTATAGTTATGTACAAAAACTATGAATATTCTTTACCATTTTGCTAACAATTATTTAAGTCTTGTTGGAAAGTAAATGTTAATCTACTTCATTATTATTGGATGTATTTAGGTTCCATTAAAAATTTTAATAGTTCTTTATGATTATCAGCTTTTATAAAAGAAATTCTAGTAAAACGTGTGTAAGCTATCAAAACCTATAGTTTTGCTATTCATTTCACTGCAATATTGATCAAATCACTCTTTGTCTATGAATGAAAATCTATTTCAAATAACATGTATTTCATCTTATAAATTAAATTAATAATTAACCAAAACAACCTTAACAAATTATAAGATAACAGAAAAGTCAAACTAAATGAATTTTTTATATAAAAATATTCATGATTTTCGCCAATTATTTCCTCTAAATGTCAAAGTTTTGGCTTTCCCTTATTTTTGTTATTTGGAAAGACCGATAGTTTTATATTTAACCTTTTCATAATGTAGAGTGATTTGATTTGTTTAATATCCCTGCAACACAATGTCAGATAGCTATTATGTCACTTGAACCCTAAAATCAGATCACGACAAATGACGTAATTGAGTAAGAGCTTAATTAATGAGGCCTAATTACAAGTGACGCTTAGCAACTTCACACTAATTAGTAACCTCACAGTTCAGCAGAGATTCAGCATATCATTTCTCCAAATGTTTTGTCACTTTTTTACATTTAGTACTATCATATCACTAATGACAGTATACCTGCAGGGAAACCTTTATTTAGCCATTGATTACATCCAAATTGTTTGATAATAAAAATCAGTTTTAGAAACGGAATTATTGTATATAAATGATTAATTATTGAGTTACAAATGACAAAAATAATGAATCTTTACAGAAATAAAAATTTGTTTATGGTGATAACACAAATAACGGACAAAATTCCAATTTTATAAAGGTAATACCTGCTAAATTGTTGAATTAGTTTTAACTTCAAACAAATTAATTATTCTCTGTAATTTTTTTATGGCACTATGAAACTGCACATTTCTGTAAAGAAAATTACATTTCGATCCTTTTTGTACCTGGCGATCTTTTAATAAATCCTATGGTTTTTTAGTTATTAAGCTCTGAAAAATTAAAATGGCCACCCTTTTAAAATTATACAAAGTGGAAACTTAATACTTTGCAAAACAGTAGGTCCTATTAGTCATCATTAACGTACCAAGTTTGAATTTGTTCCTCCAATGGTTTCCAAGTGGTTCCAAAGTTATAGGAAGCTATGTAAAAAATACATACACACTGACAGACGAAAATTGAAGCGATATAGGTCATATTATGTTTATATGATTTTTTTTTAAGGAACATGCCCACGGAGTTTTGAGAGAGAGTTCGAAACACCCTGTAATAAACATTTTATAAAAAATTATAAAATGAAGAAACTATTCTAAAGGGTAGAGATTATGCGATACAAGACAAGACTACGATTAGTATTCAGATCACGATAGTAGGAAATTACATTGGAAATGTAATCCTTGACTTTTCTCATAAGAATGCAAAGAAGGCTTAGAAAGGTAATTGTTGCATTGTAGTGTGTGCGTCGTACTCATTCCGTACATGCTGTTGTAACAGAAATTACTTTTCAAGAAATGTGTGAGTTCCACAATTCATTGTATTTATATTTAAGCAAAATAATCATGCATTATTTGCAGTGAAAAATAGGTTATTGGGGGTGAAGATCACTACTTTCATTCCTGTGCCTACTAATTTTATCCCTTGATGTATTCTATCAAAAGTTCATTATTTCATAAAATCCAACCGCATTTTCTATGTTTCAAGCATTATATTGGTTTGCCTGAATTTTACTTGTAACGCTGAGCTTAAAATTAGTTTTTGACGGATCACAAGAGATTTTTTTAGTAGCCTATCTCGTAATTTTATTGACTTTCAATAAAGAGTTAGGTATTCGATTCAAACAAATTTTGATCCACCCAGTGTAAAATTTGTACTCATACAATATCAATTAAAATGTTTTTATTGTTAACATTGCTAAGTAACAAGTGTAAAGGTAGGTGGTCTCAGGTCTGCCAATTTGATGAAAGCGAACAAATGCAAATCGTATTAAGTTTTCTCTTTTTAAGTAGTTTCTCACTTTTAAAAATGGTTGACATAGGTTTTTATGGATCTTTTTTTAAATAGTTCCTATGCTATTTATGGCATAATTGTAAATCTTTTAAAGCTATTTTTTGGAATGCTATTAGTTTCTAGGGTCAATTTTTAAAACGCACATAATAGCTGATACTTTTACCCTAATGATCTTTATACTATCCTCTACTTTAAATGAATATCTCTACAATGACGGATCTAAGCTTTAATGATTAACTTGTATATTTCTATCGGTAAAAAAAATGTTTTTCTTTGTCATGGTTTTTGTATTTGGGTAGAACGCACAACGTATCTCATTCAAATTCAAACAAATATAAATAAAAATCCAAGTTTTATCCCCTGAGCTGTATTGTAACTAAAAATAGGCGTTACCTTCGTCAAACCAGCTCAAATGGTGTAACTGCGTTGATTACGGCCGTTTCAGCATTACAATGCCATCGTCAGACAACGAAATCTGGGCTGAAGTAGCGTCGTTGAAGCAAAACACGTAACACACACGATCAATAAGAATAAAATTTATAAAATTACAAAAACGATCAACCCTGTCGTACTAACTGCAATGGTTGATATGTATCCGTTCCAAACAATACTCCAACATGTACTATAAGCCGCCAACAAAGTGCACGTTTTAGTACAATGATTAAAAACATATTATTTCAAATCAAGAAGTTACTTTATTAGCGCCAGCAGCAGAAGTGTTGACATATCAGTTTCATCAACCATAAATATTTCTACATCTAGCTCTAGAATATTGGGTATTTTATATTTAATTTTGTACTCTTGGTCAAATAAATTAGCCTTTTTATAATTTCAACTTTATTACCACTCGATTTATGGAGGGTTTTGGCTGTGTTATTACTACGGATGTCAGCCTACACCAACATATATGGAAGGTAATACTATCACCTAGCCTACAGTAACGTGAATAATAAAAAAGAAAATGTTCTTCTGTTACACACTTCAGATTTGCATTTAAAATGTAAGTTGCCTCCAGACTTACATTAACATTGCAAACAACCGAAACAACAACAGATTACGTTTCACCTCAGTACTAACATTGTTTTAAATTTCTTAACTAACGTTCTTTTGATTAATTGTAAACATAAACATTATGTAAACATAGACACATACACGATGAGCATAAATCATACTAATTATAAATGTGAAAGTTTGTGGATTTGTTTGTTTGTTTGAAGTCCAATCGCGCATAAGCTACTGGTTGGATTGGGCTGAAATTTGGCATTATAATAGCTTAGATTCCTGATTAACAAATAAGTATATTCTTATCTGAAAATCCAGTGGTTCTTGAATTTCCCATGTTAACCTTCTGAGTATTCATACTTATAAGGAATAAAAGAATTTTGTCAGCTGTTTCAACTAAACAAGTTGGTTCTATGATATCAAATCATAAGGCTTACCAACAGGGTGCAGCATTATTTTTTTTTTTTATCATAACAACAGCTAATTTGAACGAAGCAGCAAGAAATAGCTGTGATACACAATGAGAACTGTCAAAGTAGGATTGTTAACAGTTATGTTTATGTTTTTAATTTAACAAATAATATGTGATATTGTGCAAATGTTTGACAATTTGCTTTTTTATTTTTTTGGGTGAAGTGGTAGAACATTATGGCTATGGTAGATGTGTTATACTATAGCATACCGTAAATTTAAAGAATCAAATTTTCTCAAACCGTGTCCTCCCCCAAACTCAAAGCACAAGTATAAATTCCAAAACATTTTATACTCAAACGCCTACCCCGTACCCAGGAGTTTGACGATCTCAATCTGCAACACGGAACATAAAAATAAAAGTGCATTTATTTATTTTTAATTTTTTATGTAGAAGTTTTATACATCAAACCCAAACAGTGAACAAAACAGTATAGCTTTAACGGACATGCATGAAAATAAAAAGTAAATTTGATTTAGAAAAACATGTTGTTATCGTCTTGCTAGATATAATTGTATTTATAGAAACAGACTAAATGCATTAAACGTAGCTCAGAAGTGGACTTCCATTTACCCCCAACAACAGGAATTGGTGCTCGTTCTATAACAAAGTTCAATTTCTGATCCCCTGACAAAAATATTTAACAATATCAAATAAATGTCTTCTATTTCTATAAATATTTAAGGTATTATTTATGCATGATATATAAGTTTTAGTACCACGTTTTAATTGCGTTGACTTCATACATTCCTTTTTCACTTGTGATAAAGTCGATAACAGCTCAATAATCAACAAATGTATAATATATATTTTTAAACTTATATTCACCTAGCTTAAGAATTTGGTAATTTACTAACAATATTTTTGCCACATCAATTATTGCCATACACTTTTACACTGCGCATTCCATTCTTTTATTTCATTTGAATCGTATTTTTTTCAAATTTACAAAACAATTTTTTATTCCATATTTGTAAATGTTATACAATTTAATATGTAGCAAATCATATGGTTATTTATCACGCAGAAATTGGTGGTAATTTCTAATGTCTAATAAGACATGGTAATTACTTTACGTTCGTAAAATGTCAGGAATTAAACGGGTTTTTATTGTGGTATACAAATAAAATAAGAAGTATTATTAGTTAATGTGTTGTAACTAAATTCTCTATTAAAATTATTTGGAGAAACAATTTGATTAGTGCAAAAACTGAATGTATAAAACCAATTATCTATATTAAATTTTGATCTGCATCTATAACACTTTGATTCTTGTCATGGAACTTGAAAAAAATATCCTTCAATGGCCAATCTATAAAATACTAAATATATTCTTATATAAGTTTATCATTCGTTTAATTTCGTAAATACACATCAGTATAGAACGGATTAAACCTTTAAATGGTAATCGTTGATTGACTAAAAGAAACTTTAAAACATGCTGCATGCTTTTTAATTAGGCTTGGCAATTTTTGTTTTCATTCTTCTGCGAATATTTTACTGCCTCAAAAGTATTTCTTCCTATTAAATTATATAATAGTGGTTCGCGTAACCACTGGGACGTCGAAGAAACCATAAGAAGCTCAATGTTGACTTATCTAAAGCTTCTATTCTATCATACGCGCTCTTACCTAATGGTTTTCCAAATAATAATTTAAAACGTCTATAAAAGTAGGTTATGGAGTGTTACGGATTCGTATTGAATGTTTGACCCGTTTAGTTTTCAATTCCAACAATTAAGTAGCCATTTTGAAAAATCATACCATCTTATGGAGGTAAAGTTTAAATACAATGTTCAATACTTGAATTGTTTTATAATTCTTTAAACCTCGTGATCCCTGATAGAATTTGAATCGTTCACCATAAGAATCATTACAGTGTGTTTGATATGTGAAATATCCTATAAAAATAATTTTCCAATATTGAACCCCATCACTAACATAATAGAACCAACAATTTTTGGAATATGACTGCAGTTCTTTACTTCAAATAATTTCTTTATCTTATTTGAGGGAAATAATTTAATAAAATAATGTTTTTTATGTGCATCCGGCCCAAACCTCAATTTATGTGTAATCATTAGTAACTAACCTAATAAGTCACGATGGTTGAAAGCACTTATGATTGCATGGTAAAAAACTGATAAATAAACAGGATCTACTGTATATTCTCCGATACATATTTTGTAGCTAGGTAGCAGCACTGAGGTTCCTCAGGGAGTCGTTATGGGAACTCTGAAATGCACCTCCCTGCAAACAACTCCCCCGGACTGGCCTCCGCTAAAACTATAGCATAATAATTAAACTTAATATATATATATATATATTATTTTCTTGCATTTTTAGGGCTACTAATATAATAAAATTCAAACATATATAACAAAGTACCCTTTTAGTAATTATTTTATTTTTCATGACGACATGTTTCGGAACTAAGTCCATTGTCAAGTCATTTTTACCATAACCTCATTCTTTAAACTCATTCATTCATTATTTATCAGTTTAAAGAATGAGGTTATGGTAAAAATGACTTGACAATGGACTTAGTTCCGAAACATGTCGTCATGAAAAATAAAATAATTACTAAAAGGGTACTTTGTTATATATGTTTGAATTTTAATATATATATATATATAAATCAATTATGTTTCTTTATACCTTTCTTCCCACGTCTCTTGTACCTATTGTTGTTTAAAAATGCACTATACAACTATACATTTATTAATAATGTGAAGATTATTTTGCATTGTATATTCTATGGATTTTGTAACTTTGAAAGACAAAATAATCGAAAGTATTAGTTGAAAGTGAGGTCCTAATGTGGAAAGCCTCTTTAAAAAGGATATATGCTTATTTAGATTTTCCACAGCTTTATTTATAGCTTGTATATATTGATTGATTCATACAATAATTTTTTTAATTCCTGCAATTATTATTTATTTAAAGGCAGGCATTTCTTTGGGGTTGGTGTTCAAAAGAGTAGGGATTATTACTTAACAGTTCTAGTAAAGTAGATAAGAATAATTGTGCTTTTAAAACCACTCCATATTTATAAATTAAGCGATGTTATTAATGAATCTGAACTTTAACCAATAAAACCAAGAATAATATACCAGGAAATTTCAATATCACAACTAACTGTGAGTATAATTTCACAACAAACTCATTTCTGTCGCATAAAATGTCATATGGCTATAGTTAGAACCACAACTGAATGTGTGAATACATTAACCTTTATAGTAACCCTGAAATTATGTAACCAGAAGGTTACGTACAACAGAGTGTAACAATAATGTGGTTCAGGTGGTTGCGGTCGTTGATGCAAAAACCGGTGTTAAATGTGAATGTGAGCTATAACAAGCTTTACTGTTTTATATTACCTTTACAGCTGGTTATGGTGGCTTTTATTACACATTTTTAAATGCTGTAAATTAAACTCTAAACGCATAATTATAGCCTCTATAATGTATACTAATATAAATAACCCCACCCCAGCAAACCTGCAGACCAAGCTAATTTCCATTTACCTGATTGTATTTTACCATAATATTTCCTTTAACAGGTCTGGTTTATTCCCTGTGTGAAAACAATAATTAATTAATTGGTTGTGTGGGTGTAAAGAGTAATTAATCTTTTTCTGATATAATTGAGTTTATTTCTATTATTATTATTATTATTAGTACGAAATGAATAAATTTTCCACATTTTATCAAAATATTTTCATTATCAAATAAACTACAACGGGTTACTTAATTTACATAATAATAACATGGGAATAAAGTTACAGCTATTTGAATTTTTCTTTGTAGCCATACACTTTTAAACATACTAAACTATTAGTTTATGCTTTAAGGTTCAACAACTATTAATATGTACAGGGTGTTTTTTTTTTTTTTTTTTTTTTTACTTGCATCTTTATTTTTGTAAAAACCGCAATAGATAGAAATATGCAGTTTGCGGGAATCATCTATTGACGTAGGGGGCCCAATCTTTTTTAATTCAACCTTACATTCACATTCCCCCCCCCTTTGTTTACCCCCTTTGTTACTTTTTTTAATAGCAAGGTACCCCTTGTGACATACCAAATGTAATAGCATGAAAAAAGAAAATGTTTGATGAAAAAAATTCAAAATTGGTTCATAAATTTGTAAGATATTCCCCCCTCCCACCCCGGAACTTGATTTTTTTTATTGCAAAGTACCCCTTGTGACATGTAAAATGAAATGCATGACAAAAGAAAATGTTTGGTGAAAAAAATTGAAAATCAGCTCATGAATTTGTGATACAATCCCCCCTTTTCCCCTCCACGGAACTTCATTTTATTTTAATAGCAAGGTGCCCCTTGTGACATATCAAATGAAAAATAAATTTCACCAAACATTTTCTTTTTTCATGCTCTTTCATTTGATATGTCACAAGGGGTACCTTGCTATTAAAAAAAAATTAGTTCCGGGGAGATGGGGGGGGTATCTCACAAATTTGTGAACCGATTTTAATTTTTTTTTTCATCAAACATTTTATTTTTTCATGCTCTTTCATTTGATATGTCGCAGGAGTATCTTGCTATTTAAATAAAATTAGTTGGGGGCAGGGGGAAAGGGGGGGGTTGTGAATGTAACGTTGAATTCAAAAAGATTGGGCCCCCTACGTCAATAGATGATTCCCGCAAACTTCAAATTTCTATCTATTGTGGTTTTTACATAAATAAAGATGCAAGTTTTAAAAAAAAAACACCCTGTATATAAATCCTATAAAACCCCATTCTTCTCATCATGCTGGTTCGCGAAAAAAGGAAGTTTACTAATGTGTACCTAATTTTTACTCAAGTTATCGTGCTAACGGACACACACATGGATATAAAAGCTAATCTGTGCTAGGTCCAGGTCTTACCATGAGACCTACAGTAATAGCTTATATATTGGATGATAAAATCTCTAAAAGTAGAGAAAATATCAGTGACCTAACTGAATTGTCATTTATTATTTCCCAGAAAGAAAAATAATAAAGTACCAAGGTACCATAGCTCGCGTTCCTCTCTCCACTCTCCACTTCCGCGCCTAGAAAACCCCGGCTTAAAACTAAACAAAACTATACGTATGGAAGTGGTCCCCACAAATACTGTTCGTCCGCAAGTAAGGACATAGAAAAAAGGTTAATCATTTATGTATAATTTTAAAACCTTCTGTTTGCATCAAGTTAGCAGTGTGTATTTGCAGTTCCCAAGTTGAATGTATAAAAAAAATACAAAACCATCAATGTAAAGAATTTTTTTCCTTGTTGAGTAAAACTAGTAATGGAAAAGCTTTTAGAATGTAACACAATAGTCTTATTTTTGTATTCCTAAAGTATAGTAGACTAATCAGTCTTAATTCCATTGTGATAAGAGTGTCACACAAGTTTTCATGATTGTTCAAATCTTATCAATATCAAGTAGTACACTATTTAATCAGACCTCAATTTACCAGAAAACTTGGGGAACAACCAAAATCATTATGACTTGAATGGTTGAAGTATCCTTGAACTTCACGAACACAGGAGATTATTAATCTTGATATGAGCCACAAGAGGTTGAAATTCAGCACCACACGAGATTAGTAATTTTGATCGTTAGAACCAAAAGAGGCCAGAACGCTAGGACCTTGAACTGTAGGAACACAAGACGTGGGTTATCTTTAATTTTAAGTCTACAGTATGCCAGTTACTTTGAATTTCAGAACCACAGGAGGTTTAAAACCTTGTACTTTAGAGCCACAAAGGGTCAGTAGGTAACCTTGAACTTTGAGACCCCAAAAGGTCAGTTACCTTGAACTTTAGGACCCCAGGAGGTCAGTAGCTTTGCACTTTAGGACTCCAATACCTTTAAGAAGTCATTAACCTTGAAATGTAGGACCACAGGAGGTCAGTACCGGCATCGTTGAACTTTTGGACCACATGAGGTAAGTAGCGTTAAATTTTGGCGTTGTTTGACAGCCTGACCTACATTAATCATATGACTTAAACGATTTGGGAGGGTTTAAGAGTGTTACTCTAAAACTAGTTTTTACACTACTATTGATTATCTGGAAACTTGATTAGCAGGAGTGGCTTGATTAGTATAAAAATTATACCATATTGTCCATATTACACTCGTATATTTTTACATTTTATGAATAAACAATATAACTGATTATATTTCCCAAATTCGTCGAACAAATTATTGAGAAGCAGAACTACTAAATTCTGTAATTTAACAATTAAAATATACATAATTTGTATGCATACTCTGGATGTCAACAAATTTGTGTTTATTATTTTTTAAACGTTATGATTGATGGTTAAATAATCAACCTTCCTAAGCTATTTCTTTTCATAAGACTTCTAAAACACAACGTTATATTGCTTTGGTATCACTTCAACCCTAAAATCTGATCACGTCTAATTAGGTAATTGAGTATCAGCTTAATTAATGAGGCCTGATGAGAAGCGACACCTCGCTCCTCTTCACTCATTAGTAGTTTCTACAGAGCTTTAAAATAATGTTTCAAGAAACCTTTAAGTAGTTAGTAAGAAATACTAAGTTAGAAATTAGTAAGGATAGAAGACCTTGTGCATTTTACATGTTCTTCAACCGGATGACTTTTATCACAAGTTCTTTAATAAGTTACCATCAGAAAATTATACATTTGTTTCTCTAAGGTAAAGCAATCTATCATCCAATGGCATAGTAAGTGTTGTAACCATTTTATTAAAAAAGTGTAGAACACGTATATCGAATTAGAAATTTCACCGCATGAACATTACAAATTAAAGCTTAGAAAGCCAAATGAAATTGAAATAATAATTTTAATTAATACTTTTCGCATAGAAATACTACCTTCATTCCATGATTGTGTCAGTCATATAAGCTAGCATTAATTATACTCGAGAACCGATGTATATGGTTGAATCACATACATAGTTGCGAGTGTGAAAAGATAACAACATATGCTGTCGCTTTCTAATTTACATGCATTAATATCACAGGACTACATTGATCATCTACAATGAAAATTCATGAAATGTTAATTTCTTTTTGTACAAAATTACTACTATCCCAAGGGTAAAAGTACTACAATGCAGGCCTTAAACTACGATTAGTATTCAGATCGTGATAGTAGGAAATTCCGTTGGAAATGTAATCCTTGGGTTTTCCTATAAGAATGCAAAGCAGGCTTGAAAAGGTAATTGTTTCAATGTTGTGGGTGTTACACTCGTTTTGTACCTGTCACTGCTAGAGAAATGAGTTCTGAAAAAAAAAATAAAAGAGTTTACCATACACAAGAGTGTTATAGGTCATTTTTCAGCATCTTTTGCTGGGAAAAGTAGCATTATTCAAGCAAGGCCATAGATCGTTGCTTTTCCTATGGATTAGCTGTTATAATAATTTATTATCAAAATATCTTATGTAAAACATGACAATTCTTTTAATGAATTACTATCACAGATAAATTGTAACGTCTAAATCTTTATCGGTGCCTTGTAGCACTAACCTCTTAAAACTAACGTCTTTTGTAAGGATAGCGAGAGTTTTTCTCAGAAGTTTGTATTTTTCCTTTGCATTTACATTGAATGGTAACGTCTTTTATTTGAATTGAGGTCCATTTATTCACTATCCATTTTTCTAAAGTATTTTTTATAAGATTTTTACTTTTCATCATTGGTTAATGTAATAGGCTGAGTTTAGTTTAAACCTTAACATGTCAATTTGAATTAGGTTTGTGTGGTTAAGATCTGGATTAAGATTCTAGTGGTGATCTCCCCTGGATTTAATCTTCTCGCTTTTTTGCAAAATTACCCATATAAACTATAACCATATGTCTCATGGTAAGACCCAGAGAATACACTATTTTAAAAAGGTGGACTTGCTGTTATATTTAATTTCTACTGATCGAAATGGAAAGTCGTTACTTTGTACACAATGAAGATTTAACAAATATTTGCTGAATTCAAACCAAGGGAAACCGTATTGTAACTTATCTTTTTTTATCCCAAATTTTACAATAAAACACAAATAGCTATTTTACTATTTTGTTGAAAAAATAAGTACAGTATTTTTAATGTATTTTTTATGTTCTATAATAATATAAATTCATAATCATCGAAAATCAACTTTGCACCAAATATATGGAGGTTAAAACAATCACGTACAAGAACGTATGAATCCTTGAAAAGGAAATTTGCTTCTGTTGCACACTTCAGATTTGCATTTGAAATGTATGTTGCCTCCAGACTTACATTAACATTGCAAACACGACCTAAACAACAACAGATTACGTTTCATCTCACACTCAGAACTAACACTGTTCTACATTTCCTACATTAACTAAAACTGTTCTACATTTCCTACCTAACGCTGTTCTACCTGTCCCTACCTAACACTGTTCTACATTTCCTACCTAACGCTGTTCTACCTGTCCCTACCTAACACTGTTCTACATTTCCTACCTTACGCTGTTCTACCTGTCCCTACCTAACACTGTTCTACATTTCCTACCTAACGCTGTTCTACCTGTTCCTACCTAACACTGTTCTACATTTCCTACCTAACACTGTTCTACATTTTCTAACGAGGATTGGGTGTATGCAAACACGTTACCAATTTAACCTACCATAGTCTGTATCTTTTTAGGAGCGAGCTGGTCTGTTGGTAGAGCATGGGGCTTCGGAGCCCAATATCCCGGGTTCAGATTCCACCAAATCACCAATGGAGTTTATCTATTTGATAATGCCACACCTGCTAGGACTAGCCTGAAGTAATGTGTAAAACAGTTCCATGCTAGAACCTAGTACCCTAAGATGTGAAGGTGGGGCATAAGGAAGGATTGAAATTAATTTTTCACATGGTTATAATAATTGGTATAATAGTTTCTCAGTGAAGTGAGGTTTTGAAATGTCAATAAACTAATCAATCTTGTCTGTAGAACAACTTAAATTGAGTAGTATTGTGTTTTAAACTTATAATTAGATCAAAACGCAATCTAAATCTTAACATAAATTATTTTGCACCTAATCCAAACTGAATAACTTAATTTGGGGCATTTCCAAGTCTTGGATACAAGGTAGTAAATAATTTTTTTATTTGGGAGATTTCAAATATTGTACCTTGTTTTTTTAATTACAGTAATATTCCTAATAGTATAGGTTAACTAATTTAAACTGAGGAAGTTAGAGTAAGCGAATTATTACTAAACACCTTCAAGTGAAATACTTAGTTACATTGGATTTCCTAAATCAACAACAAACTATCTCAGGAATGTCGTAATGTATACATCGTATGACGTATAGTTACAAAACAAATATATTTACTTTTGTTATCCTAGTTTCATGGATTTTAACTAAATGACAGGTAAATCTTATACAAATACATGATCATTATTTGCATCCGTAATATCAACATTTTAAAGTCAAATTAAATTACGAAACCTTGAAAAACCACTTTTTTTATTTCAAAACAAAGTTCATGTTTGTAACACTATAAATACATGTTTGGTATTAAAGTATAGGTTTGTAGGTTTCTTTTACATTAGTAGAGCATATTTAGAAAATTTTTTCCAGTTTATTCGATATAAAACTTTTTATATTAAAAAGGAAATGAAGAAAAGTGCAAGCAGCTTCCTGCGACGTGTTGAAATGATGGGAATTTGCAGTCAAGTGCCTCATTTAAGCGCCTTTTCAAAAACCAAAATCACCTCCTCGTTGACAAACGGTATCATTAGGCCTAATTAAAAATGCGTTATTCTGACGAAACAGCTAAGTAGTTAGGTCAATCACAGTAAAATATACGGGATAAAGCATTTCGCGTTAGGAAATATATATTTGTCTAGATGGTTAGGGGAGTAAAAACTTTTAAAGAAAAAAAAATTTATTTTGCGATATTCGAGATAATCCAGACAAATAACAATAATTTTAAAAAGTGAACTTAAGAAATCTCCCTTATGTTATATATTGGTTATCACCCATCATTACTATTTTTATACTAAAATTCAGGTACTGAACATTTAACCTATTTTTTATTACGGTTATAATGATGAAAGTTCTACCCAACACCGATATGGTATACCAAAAACTGCATTATTTTACACCATATTAAAAAAAAATCCGTCTTAAGCATACATTAAAAGCACATGACTAAAACAAAATGTTTATTCTAAACCAAACTATGAAATTCCAAACAAGATTGTAACTTAAGTAAATAGCTTTAGAATGTGTGGCACAAAGGGATTATTACAGCACCACATACAAAACAAACATTGGCGTGGCAAATTTGTTGTCGTTCCGTAAAAAAATGTATACATACAATTACACAATTTAATAATGATAATAAGTGCTAAAATTAATACGAGATAAAAAAATGCATGAAAATTTACAAGACAACGTGATGACACAGTAATCACTAATGCTTACATAACCTAGGAGAATTTTTCGTTTTTAAGTATTAAATAAAAACAAATCACTAAAGTTAGTTAGTATGTCATTAAAAAAATGTTTAAATAAGTGTGGATCAAGATTCAAGATTTTGGGTCAGTATCAGTTCTCGGTCTGAGGTAAATGTAAACGGTTGTTGTTTAAGTCGTGTTTGAAATGATAATGAAGACTGGAGTAGTTTTACATTTCAAATGCAAACCTGTAGTTGCAATTCAGAAGCGAATTTCCTTACTTGACATTCATAGATTCTTGAACGTGTTTGTATCTATCTCATTATTCTGCTTCGAAACTTTTCACGAAATACATTCATTTTACTGAAAAGTGTTTACAGGGTTAATGTCGAAAGTAGAATAAAGGCTTTCTTTTTTAAATAAATCCGACGTATAGATAATACAGGGTGGGGCAATGAGAACGCCACAATTTGTTTTAGCTGTCACAAGTTAATTGTTGCAACAACGAATGATCAGCTGTGCTTAAAACATCAATCAAACTATGCCATTTTAGTAAATATTATGCCCGAGGCTATTAACACTGAGATTTTGATGTGCAAACCTATTTTTAAAATAGTGGTTCTTGTGCAAAAACCCAGAGATTGTTTAGACCACATTCCATCCTTGGTCAACATGGCACTGTTCCAGATTGGAAAACAATGGTGAACTGGGTAAAATTATTTAGGATAAACGCTTAAACCTTAAAAATAATCGGTGGGTGCCGCAAAACTCTTTGTACACCAGCAAATGTTGAAAGAGTGCGAGTCGCAGTAACTCAAAGTCCATAGAGATTTGCCAGGAAGCTGTTGTTGTTGAAAGCTTTACGTTGGCTCTTTTTTTGGAAGGGGGGGGGGGTTTCTAATAAGCTACTTGAAGTTCGAAGTTTTTCAAAGTCACCCCACAGATTTGCTTGCACCGAAGCTAAGAATTGTCCAAAAACTAAAGTGATTCCTGAAGAAATGCTGGAGGAGTATTTGATGGAGTTTTCAAATTCCTAATGTCAAGTAGGACAAGAACGTCACTTGCAGGATTTCGCTCTCAAGAAATGGAAAAATGACTTTGTTAAGTTAAAATGGCAAAAGATAAGCTGTGTTTTGATGTGCTATTTATATCCATAGGGTGAATATTATTGAGATTGTACTGCTTATAAATTGGGGCGCTTTCATTGCCCCACCCTGTATTTTAATGTACTATATTGACTGGCAAGGGGATTAAAAATGAAAGCCATCAATGTAAACAATTACGTAAGAATCTGTCTAAAGGGTTAAGACCAGGGTTAATCACCTGTTTAACTGTATTATTAAATAAAGTTCAATCCCACCCTGATCTTTTAAAAATGTTATGAACTTAAATGGATGACAATTTCGTTTGGATGCCGATCAATTTGTGAATTATCAGCAGTAATTCTTGAAACCTGTTTAACAACATTTTGTTATAAATATTTTGATAATATACGTATATCAGGCTACATGGTAATGTATCAATCAGAAACTAACTAAATGCTGAGCTTGGATATTTCTTGAGGCCAGGTTAATATGTCACATAAGTCCTCCATTTGGGCTCGCGCAGTTTCTGGCATTACAGTTTTTAATGACCTAAAACACATCTCCGGTCAAGGTCAAGGTCAAATTCTTAGGCACCTAAGTGCGTAAAACTGTCTTCGAATCCAACTTTTGACCATTTAGTCAATTATGAGTTAGGATTTCATGTAAGAAACTATAATACACAGAAAATACAAATTCAAAACTGTAAAAGAAAAGATTAGTTTTGTTATTTACACGTAAAAAGTTACCCTTGAGTCAGATTGACAGATTATATTAAGGTTCTGGATTTGAGGGATGAATAATTAAAATTATCTCTTTTTGAAAAACCTTTTATCTCCCATCACGAAAACGCAAGGATCAAATGAGTGTCTTAGTTAATAATGAAAACACTCATTCTTTGACAAACATATATATTTTTTCTTTGTTGTTGTTCATATTAAATCTCATTTTACGTAGGAGTAAGCATCTATCTATAAGTATAAAAGAGGATGTTTGTATATATATTTGTTTGTTTGTTTGGCAGTGATAAACTCGGACACCGCTGAACCGATTGCCACGAAACTTGGTACATACGTGTAGAATGTCATGGAATAGGTTTATACACCATCAATTTCGTGATCCGTCCATTCAGCTCCGCCCCAGTGGCTCTGGAGTTTCCCATGTTAACCTTATGAGAAATGGAATTAATTAATCTTAACAGCTGTTTCAATTAAACAAGTTGGTTCTGTTCTATGATGTTCAATAGCATTAAAGTTACAAGGATTACCAACAGGGTGCAGCACTATTATTTCTTTTACATTTATGACAACAGCTAATTTGCAACCAAAAGGTGAGTGAGCGTAGCGAACGAACTTCAACCTGGAGGCGAGTTAGCGTAGCGAACGAGCTAACCTGAAGGCAAGTGAGCGTAGCGAACGAGCTAACCTGAAGGCAAGTGAGCGCAGCGAACGAGCTCCATCCTAAAGGTGAGTGAGCGTAGCGAACGAGCTTCAACTTAAAGGTGAGTGACCGTAGCGAACGAACTTCAACCAGGACGTGATTGAGCCATGCGAACGAGATCATCTTGAAAATTAAGAAGTTAAACGGGGCAAAGCCCGCGGGATTAATGGTCAAAGACAAGACAACGTCTGCCGGGTTCAGCTAGTATTTTATATATTAAAACAGGTGTACATAAATTCTTAACATTCTTTAGCTTTGTTTTGCTATTTACAAGTGTAATTAAATTTGGCATGAATCAATAGTAGACGTTAAACGTGTTTTAACGTAAAGCTATAGCTTGTTTGTAAACTACATTTTATGACCAATACCGTGTTTGATTAGCAATATTCAAATTCTGATAAAATATCTGTGAATGAAATTGTTTATCTACATAAAGATGCTTCTCATAAAATATAAAATGTTAAGGAAAACACGTTAATAACAATACTGAAAGATGCACATGTTCTTGAACCAAAGATGGTTTAAAGCTCGCTCTGTTGAAGGTTTATAAGTTGAAGTAACTCAGAAATGTCAACACTTGATCCTCTCTCGCCACAAGCGCTTCTTAAGTAACTTTTTGGTCTAAGATTTAAGAAACACATAACCAAGTAGTGTATTTTAGAAACGCAAATTATGCTTTTATACATATTTATCAAACAATATTTGGCTTGGGTACCGACTTCATCACTAAAGTTTCGATATTAGCTATTCTAGCTTGAAATTTAAAATCTTGCTATTAGGCCTACTTAAAACAATTAATATTTGTCTTAATATTTTAATAAAGATAAGTGTTCGTATTAGCTTTGTCATGCCTAATTAACACAACCACTTATATGTTTTTATCAATTAAAGGAAATATATATTTTTCTTAATGAAAAGTTCAGTAACCTTCAACGTTTAGATTTTTTCACTTTAGTTGTACACTACTTAAATGTATTTTCTTAGTAATATGAGATTGGAATCAAATTAATTTTTTCCCTAATATTATATTGTTTTTAAACGAAAGAAGTTAAAAAAAACTACCCCTCTGGTACTTAGTGTAAACATTATGATGGTAAATCCTATTGACCTAATAGAAAAAAATGGGTAAAATGGGATTTTATAAATATTTGAATTTAACTCACTATTTATCTCACGTTTATCCTTTTAATCTCAATTACAAGAAAATAGTTATTTTGCAAATGCGTGCATTTATGCGATAAGAAACGTTGCGGTAGCGCAGCTGTAGTTTCAACTCGCATACGAAACATCTTCAGGCCAGGGCTAAGGTGTCTTCTTGTATGAAGTAACGATATAAAATTCATAGTAAACGTGTAAAGAAAAAGTCCTGTACACGTTTTTGGATCAAAATCATAACCAATCACAACCATTGAAACAGTCAGCCATTTACAAGATCAAAACTTGCTTTGGGACTGGGACGGGTGGCGTCGTCCTGTAATCCAACTACTAGGAGGTCACGAATTGTGGATATTTATAGGCATGCACTGTGGATGCAATACTCCCTGGTGTGGATTAACGTCCGCACTAGAAAGTACTACGACCATCCGCAGTACTATCCTGATAATACTATCCTGGATACGTTCCACGGACGGGCAGTTAGTCTATTTGGACGGGCAGAAGCAAGGTAAAAATAGGCCGCCAACCTCTTAAAAAATATATAGACCAATTCGTTAGTACCGAGGCAAAATTGTGGTTCAGATTCCACTATAAACTGTAGGTCCCTTAGTTGTAATTAGCTGTATGTGCTATTAATTAACAACTGTGTCTAAGGAATATTTCGGCAGTCACTAACAAGACTACAAGATCGCGCCACTCATCCTACACTCTTCTCCACTCATACAGCTTAAAATACCTACTTTGTACGGTCGCCATTTTAACGAAAAGTATTAAAAGTATAAAGTAAAAGCAGTGGATACCTTTCAGTCATTAACTATTGTTGTATCAAATGTCTTTCAAAGTTTTTAAAAACAATTTTTCATGATTGATTAAGTGTACCCAAAGAAAGATTTGTTTTGAGCTGATATAAGGTTAAAAAAATCCAACCAAATATTAAGTGAGGCTATTGCAAAACTGAAATCGCTAATGAGTAAAGGAGCAAGGTGTCACTTCTCATTAGACCTTATTAATTAAACTGTTACTCAATTACGTAATTAGGCTGGATCAGATTGTAGTGTTCACGTGACATCAAAGCAACCTAGGCTGTCGCGGTGAGCTCACTACAAAATAATGTCTTTGCAATATTGATATTTAAAATTGCATATTGTTTTATTCACTTCGAAATTAGTATTAAAATGCCCCTAGTCATCGTAAAGGTTAAAGTTTGCAATATAAGTAAATTTTGCTTTTAATTTATTCACTTAATAATTTATAAATATTTATCGTTACGCAAATTAAACGTTCAAAACTAAACTAACTGATACCAGTTGCAGTGTTGCAATTAGAAGAATGTATATTTTATTTTGCATGGGGTAGAATTGAATTTACATTATTTTACAGGTCAATATTCTTAAAAGATAAACAACTTTTGTTTGTGGATTAATTTTTTCACGAAGCTTTTTGCTGCTTCCTGTAATTCACCTGTCATTAGCCCTCTTTGATTTGACAGATGTCTATGATAACCTTTTTACATAAAAACGTCTCAAAATACGAATTTGTAGTGATGCAAGGATTATATAATTAGGTTTTTATGTAAAAAAGATGTAAAGCAAAGTAGAATGTAAACTGAATGATTTGCTCAAGAGACTTGTCGAATGGCAATGTTTGCTCGTGGTACATTTCAAGTGTCGTATTATTTCTTTACAATATATGTCCGGCTTGTATATTTTCTACTCGTGTCGTTGGCACTATCTTTACGAGATCGTAAAGACTATAATTAACAATTACCGCGACAGAAAACCGTAATTAATGTATTACGGGTATGCTTAACACTGGACGAGCTCGTCAATTTTGACAACAACCATCCTTTCCTATGCTTCTGATACTCAATTACTTTGATCGATTGTACATCGCATCCTTGATGATTTAAACCTTTTCGCTAAAAAAAAATAAACTAAAACTAAGGTACAAAACTACACACAAAATTGCTACTTCTAGTTTAGTTCATACGTGACAAAAATATATTAAAATTACAGACCTAATTTATTCTTCTTTCTCGAACGAAATTAATATTTAAAAATATAATGGGACAAGGTAAACCAAGAAAATAGACTTAGCTATATTCACAACTGTAATACCACGTGTAAAGTGAAAAGTATGAAGCAGGTGGGTGAGTGTAATGACTTTATGCCGCTATTTTCATATTCTCTTTACGACTGAAAGCTCTGTGTTTATATGACATTTTCCTGGATATATCTCTGCGAGATTGTTTGTAAAAAGAAACTAGGCTAAGTGATTACAAAGTAAAATTTTGTCTGTAAAAGTTTTAAGATATATGTTTCTCCTTTAAATTATAAGAATAGACGCATAATATTAAATAATGTATAGTACTTCTAAAATACGTTTAAGCTGTTTCACACTATTTTAACTTCCATTGCGAATATTTATGATTTAAGTTGTATCTCGAAACACTAAAAAGCTATCAAAATGGTATTTATAGCAATATCCCAAAGTAAGGTAAGATGTAAAATCAATTATCTGGATACCTTTCTGGACTTTTTTGCGTAGCCAAACTATCTAACTTTTAGCACATGATTCGCAATGTAAAAATTATACAATAAGCTAGACTATACCAAAACTTTACTTTCCTGTTGAACCTCCCCCATATACTGTATCTCATTCTGTCTTGCGTTGAACCATCAAAACCTCAAACTTTTACACTCACCGTAGACATCTGTCCAACCCCATTTTATATTTTTATTTGGTTAAAATGTATGTAAACGAAATGGGTGTATAACTATGTCTTTACTACACTCCTTTTCAAACAATACAGATTACAAAATCAACTTAAACTAGTTGTAAATGTGATATGAATCAGTAGGCCTGGGTTAGTTATGAACTCACATTCACATTTACTGCTAGTTTTTACATCAACTGCCTCAACCACATTATTGCTGCACTGTGTTGTATGTAATGTTCAAGTTATATCATTTTATGGCTACTCTGAGGTGATTCACATTCAGTTGTGGTACTAACTGTGACTAAAAAAATGTATAAATCATGACTGTATTGTTTGTTTTGAAATTGTATCTCATTATTTTTGTATGTCTGAATGTTTTTAACTCTTTACAATACAACGTGAAAGCTTTTGTTAGATTTAAATGTGATCAGCGATAATTGTTATCTGTTGAATAAGGTATTGATGTCACACGATTCAATGAATCTTTGAATTAAATTATTGTAATATATAAATTGATTTTTTTCTATGGTGTTCAACTGAATTGTAGTATTTCAAATTACATTTTTGCTACTATTTAATAGAATATTACCTTTAATCACTTTGTATTTTACTTAAAATATGTTTTTATGTTTGCTTTTTGAAATGTGTAACAACCTTTTAATTGTAAGTCAAAAGGAATAAGCCTAGACCTTCATTCAAAACCAACCCCATTTTAGCCAAGCAAAATTAAATTCTCACTATTATAATATTAGTCCAAATAATTACTTAACACAACACGATACCAATTAATTCATCTTTAAATCAAATAACTTGAATGAGCTCTGACATTTTTTTTATTTTGTAAAATACTGGAATTTTGGTGTTGCATGACTGTAATGCAAAGGTAATGCAAATGTGTATCGTTTATTTTGAACACCACTATGAAATATTGTAAAGCTAGAACACAATGTACTTCCCGAATGTAAGCCAAGTAAATGTCGTCTACAACAATTTTGCATATCAATTTAACTGTAACTAGACACTGTCAAACAAAAAAAAACCTAAATTTTAACCCCTATTTACAATACCCAAAGTAAGACTTTAGAACGAGACGCACACATTTTTTTCGTGACAAAAACAAAAATGATTTATTTTACTCCTAGTTTTTTACAATATTTAAATGAATACAAAATGTACCTACAAACCTATAGATTTATCTAGATATGTTAAAAGAATCACTCTGGCAATAAAGTGCATTAATACCATTATAACAATATCAATTAACTAAGCTTAAACCCTATCCCCTGCTATTTACCTAAGCTATTTTACCTATCCCCTGTCCTTAAAACCCTCCGAGCGTCACTCGTCGAAAAATCGACGCGCGAACATCGTTTACGGCGAAGGCTCTACGACTGACTGAATCGGATTGAACTGGATCGAGTTAGGTATCGTTCTTTTCGTTATATTATAAGCTTTCTCCAGAGGTCTGTCTCAGTGCTGTATGTTCTCCGAGCCGATCGTAATTGTAGCAGACAGCTGACGTGCGTATTTGTAAATAGCTAGGTTACCCTCGGACCGATGACTGATGTGTTTTATTACGTTTATCATTGTTTTAGTGTTAAAAATCAAAAGTAGTGATATACGTGGTGCATTATAAGAAGATTTAAGTGATTTTGAAGGGCTGGTTGATGATCCTGAAGAAGTAGGTAGTGATATTGATGTAAATTATCAGCCAGATTCCTAGCTATGGTTAGGCTATGCATTCTTAGCTAAACGCTATGTACTGAAATCTGTTTTTTGCCCATAACTTATTTATTTGCAAATCTACTTCCTTATATTATTATATATTTGTAATTCTCATAAAATTTAGAACTGAGTGGCTATTTTCAAATATTTATAGGCCTATAATTTATACAATTTCATTGAGCGCGAACTATTTTTTTTTTTTGAAAATTTTCCAAAATATATTTATTTACCTAAAAATTTTTTTTGAAACAAATGTTCCTTACGTTTTATGTATAATATTAAAGCCCATGATTTTCCAAACAAAATGGTATATAGAACAGTAGAATTAACATTGTTTTAAGCTTCTCAGATCGGTTTTAATAAAACCTTGCAAATGCGCCAAAAATAGGCGGACATTAAGGCCTAAACTATGGACACTCGGAGGGTAAAAAATTATACTTCATAATTAGCAAGGACATTGTTTTTTTTTTACTCAAGAGTGGTAACCCAAAATAAATTGTGCCTGGGACATGAAGAATAGGTTATTATTACCCGTATAACGTTATCGACCTCTGATTTGTTAAACCCATTTAGTGAACTATTTTTGTTGGTCGTAGAATAGTGTTGTAACTATTTATAGAAACCAAATCAATTAATATTTCCTATAACCTCTATGATTGAGCATGCACATAATTCTTTTGTGGAGTACACCCCTTCAAAGTGCATTTTAATAATCGTTTTAATGCCTTAACAAATCTTTAGTTGAAACTTTAAGAGAAATAAATAACCACAAAATATCTTTCTTTGCTGAAGCTACTTAACATATAGTCTTATAGGATCAGGACATTGTTCAGACAACAACGGAGCTCAGTGTGGCTTAACATAGGATGATCCTGGGCATGAACCTTGTGTAGTTTGTGTATCCCAACCGTCCTCTACACCCAAAAGGTGAATGCATACAAAAGTGTAAAAGTAAGACAAGAACAATGTTAAATATGTGTGTTTTTTGTGAATTTTGTATTTAAAAATACAATTACCGCTGCAATTGCATAACATAATAGAATTTACCTTAAGTGGTGAAGGTGTTACCTAAGAATTCGATATCAAGAATTTGTTTTCTCCCAGCAACAAAATTTCCAAATCCCTATTGTATCTTTGGGGTCCTGTAGATAGGCAGCTTTATGTACATAGACCACATAGAGCTAGAGTCAGATCATGGTCTTCTCTTGGAGGGCTCCAAACCCTACTAAAAAAGTGACTGATAGAATAAAAGCAAAAGAGACCGCACTAAATTGTTGGCTGTTTTGTTTATTTGTTGGTATAAAAGTCTAAAAGCATTTTTTATTTAGCATACAAAGAAGACAAGCAACCTTCTTAACAAAAATTTAAATTTAAACGATGAGTAATAATCTATATTGTTTACAACGATTGAATATACATGACAATGTACGGTATGACACAATATATATATATATATATATATATATATATATATATATATATATATATTATTTATGGCAATATCAGTTTGTAATCGCAGTATTCAGCTGTTAGATCACGTGACTACTAAATGGTCGTGTGGTTTTTGGTCTAACAGCTGATTGATTAAAACTGATCACGCATAAGGATCCCACCCTTTAAATCGTATTTTATGTCCCTAATCAGTATAGGTGCGTTAGGACGATTCAATAAAATGTTAGTAGTTTAGATAACTCAGCTTAAATTAACCAAGTTCTGTGAATCAATCTGAAAAAAAATCATGTTTAAAAATATTTTATATTGGAAAATTCGGAATAATTACTTACCTCTTAATTTGCACGTGGTTTCATTCTTGTATTCATTTTCTAAAATTTAATTAAATTTTTTCGTTGGTTAACCTTTCATATTAGACTGACTATAAATAGTTTAAAATATTATTAATCGCTATGTAATTGCCCATTGGAGAGTGAGTATTGTTCAATTATAATTTATATTCATTCTATTAAAGATTTCGTGTTACTGTGGATAACGATGCAGTTTTTATGTATATTCACTAATGTGTATACGGGATATAAATATTTTCTTTCAAATTTTAGCATTATTAGATTTCACAGTAGATACTAAAACACGAGGCTACCTCCCCAAAGAGTTGTCCTAGGTGGGGAAATAACGAGTCCCTGAGGTATCCTAGTCTTCCTGCCCTGCTACAAATTATAAGGAGAATAACGAGCTTTGGTTTTTATTTTATTTTAATACACCCTCTTACTTTAAATACCCTGTCTGTAATAGTATCAACATCAAAATTGCCTTATTTAGCTAATTTAATTGAAATTAAAGTGAGTGTTCCAAATTTGTCATGCAAGTTGAATTGATTTAGTTATTTCTTTAATCTTCTTGAGTGTTTGTTAAGACAATATTTAAATAGTATAACATGAAGGCATATATTTAGCATTATTTGTACATTGTATTTATAACTAACCTTCATTTAAGGTTGTCTTGACTAAATAAAGATGTGCATTTTTTATCATAAGACTAATAAGTAATATCATAACATAACTAATCTGAAGAATGTTTAAAGTATATACCCTCAAACTTATTCAAAATGTATACAATTATGTGCGTGTGTGCTATTAATATTAATATTATATATTCTTTTGTTACAATGTAGTTAGATATCCTTCTCTTGAAACTGAAAGCAAAAAAGGTATTGAATTCGAGCATATAATTGTCTTCCTGTATTTAGTTGTTTATAAATACTTAAAAACCGAAATTAATAATAACACACATAGTACAAATACGGTTTTCATTGTTTTACTATTAACCTAAAAAATGCAAATATAATAGAGACCAATAAAATATAGAAATAATCTTTATAAAAAAAAGAATCAAAAGTATTTTTTTAACTTAATTAGATTTTCAATTGTTTTTTTGCACGTGAAAGACACGTTTGTTTTATATTATTTATATAATCTTTGCACTAAATTATATTTTTATAATACGTAAACTAAAAAAGATTTTCAAACAACTTTTAAAACTCAGGTGATAGTAGCCTAAGAAAGACAACAAGTTCATAAGAATCAAAGAGTTTGGATAAAAACACACAATGGATGCTATGTTAACGACTGTTTGCAAAGTCATACGAAACTTCTATGGATAAGAACGCTTATGAATTTCCCAAGGGCTTTACTTTATGTAAATCAAAACAAATCTTGTACTTTTTTGGTAAAAGCTCTTATAGTTTGAAACTTAGTTCATGATCTTATTTTATGAAAACAAATTCAAAATAAACATACTATGCTAAATAATTTTAGTACTGTAACATTACCAAACATCTTCACTGTAAAGCATCTTGTGTATATAGTTTTATTTTAGGTGTTTCAACTAACGTTTCTGAAAAGACAAAATTTTAGGTAACAGCTGACAAGTACATTGAAATTAGGTCTATACAGACTTCAATTGTAAGTAGAACCTTGATAACAAGACTCTCATGGGGATTATTAAATCAAACTCAATTTGCATTGTATAATATTAATAAAATCAATGAAATGGCGATTTAAGTTGGGTTGCATTTAAAAGGTGTACAATAATATTCATTCAAGCTAGGAAATATGGAACAACGTCAGTTCTCACTATAAGGTAAAACGTAATCTGTTGTTGCTTAGGTCGTGTTTGCAATGTTAATGTGAGTCTGAGGGTGGCCTTATTTCAAATGCAAATCTGTAGATGTGATTCAGAAGTAAATTTCCTTCGTAGAAATATAAAAGTCCTTGTACGTGTTTTGCAGGCTCGTCATTTCCTTAAATCTGTTATCTGAATCTGTTATGAAAGCAGAATACTTCTATACTTAAACCCCAATCTAAACATAAGGGACGAAAGTAAGTTTAAGGGGGCGTTAATGTCTTCTAATGGCTGATATTTTTGGAATCGTCAGACGATTTTGTTTCAACTCTATTTGACACAAAGTTGATATGTTTCGTATAGTTTAAGATAGAGTGTAAAATTCAGTAACTGGCCGAAGCCTACAGCTGAATAGTAAAGTATTGGCCTGATAAGGCAGATGATGACAGTTTATCCCTGACCACCTGTACTACTTTATGAATGACGTCACCACTGACTAGACCACGTGACTTCAACTACAACAATGCCCCAATGTCCTCAAACCACCACATAGATCATAAGTCTATAAGAACGAGCAGTTGAGGTTTTAAGACAAGGAAAATAAAAATATAAGGTACCAATTCAAAATAGGTGTCAGTTAATGTTAACGTATAAAAGCACCACGCAACGAGGCACTAAATTTTTTTTTTTAAATGCCCTTGTTTATGGTAATTTTTAAAATCATATTTGGATTTTTTCCCCTTAAGAAATCATACTGGATCTTGAATAGATAAATTCAAAGGTAAAATGTTCAATTATTACGTAAATCGGATCATAAATAGTGTTAGTAAACTAAATTTTACTATAAAACGGGTATTTATTAATAAATAATTGTTTTAGATAAGTTGATTTAAATGAAGTTTTGTTTGGATGTAAATACTTGAAAGTAATAATTTAAAATAACTTAAACAATTTATACTTCATTTCTATTATTGTAATTCTTGTAAATTGTTGTTTTGACAAGAAATTATATGGTCAATTTCTTATTTGTGTTTGTACAGTATGTAAAAGTGTATTGGGGTTGATTATATATAATTGATTATTGATTAAGCCTTAACAATAATGAATGATTTAAATCAAATTATGATAGTTAATGATCTTATAAATTAAAATTTAAAACTACTAAAATACTACTATCAAAACATTTTTTCTAAGACGCTAGGGACGAACCTGGGATTGTTTTTCAGATTACTATAGGCTAGACCTAGGGGTTGAAGCAATCACTTAGATAAAATCCATTGGTTTTTTGGCGGGATTTGAACCCAGGATCTCGAGGACCGTAGTCCCGTGCTCTAACCGCTAGACCAGATCGCTCCCCCTATCGAATATAATTTCTGCCCCATAGATTCAATAGTAAAAAACACATCAATAGTAATGTTGATAGAGGATTATGTTCTTCAACTAACAAGAGTGTAAAGCCGGCTTTTTCGCTGAAGGTGAAGATTTATAAGTTAAAATAACTCAGAAATGTCAACACTTGATCATCCCTTACCGCAAGCGATTCTTAAGCAACTTCTTTACCTAAGATTTAAGAAATTCTTTGTTACCAAGTATATTAAAAAGATATAAAAAATAAACTTGCACTAATATTTATTACGTGAGGTTTACCTTATTTTTATACTTTATAACAGACGCTTAAAAATGTAAGTTGTTCTAAATCATTAATTGTGCTAGTAATCAAAATAATAATTACAAACGTAATAATATTAAAGTGCATCAAATAATGACTTCCTTTATTCCTTAAACGTATGTTTCGAATTAGGTATAAAAAATATCGATTATGTGTGTTTCCTCCTTATAATGAGTACTATTCCCTTCACCCAAGAGTGTTCTTACTTCCGATTTATAAACCTGAAGGGTTTCCTTAGACTTCCCATCTATATGGACCAGCTGTAGCCAATTTTTATTAAAAAAGAATGTAGTTGTGTGAGCTAGTCACAGAATGCTCTAGTGTCTAAAATTCTATTTTATACCTTATTTTTTGTTGCTGACCAGGTTAATTGGTCATAATAGTTGCTATAGCTCATCATACGTCATTCCCTAAGATTGACTTGTTTAACAATATTGTGTATTCGGCAGAATTTAGTAATTTAGATCATCGCAATCTGTAGTTGGCTCACGTCAACTACGACGATTTAATAAAAAAGCTGGCTACAAATTTGACATGGGGATGGAATGTGAACATAAAGTATCTAAAAATACAATATACAAACCAATTCGAAATCACTGAATTCATAAAGTTTTTCTAGTTAAGATTTCGAAAAAAAATTAAAACATAAGTATAACGTTAGCTCAGACGAACAATTGCATAAAAAAATATTAATAATTGTACATATATACGTTTTAACACAGTCCATTGCTTACGGAGTAGCTTAACGTCATTTTACGATTTTATTCGATCAGAGGTCTTTTCCCCTAAAGCAAGTAGTTATACAAAGGTTTGCTACCGAAATCACGTCCTTATTTGTCATAATCTTTGATATATGTGACTAATAATAGTACTCATGGGATTCGTTGTCGAATAAAGGTAAACTCGCTCCACCATTTAAACTCCGTAGGAAATAATTCTTATTGAATTTATTAGTTAATTTTTGATAGAAATTCCATATTGATAGAATAGGTTTTTTTAATACATAAAAAGCAACATTTATGCAGCATTGTTCTTACTTAGAAGGATTTTTTACCGAATGTCCTACGATAATACGGTTAAATTAATTATCTTAAATCTCAACTGTTTCTGCTAATAAAGTACTATTTGAGAAAGATACATAGCAACAATTGTTTTCTTAATTAAAAAAAAAACGTTTAATTTTATCTAAACAAATAAAAATTAATGACTATCATTAACGAAAGTTATAACTTTTAACAGTTAATAACATTTTTATTTTGTTGATGCTGCTAACTAAAAGTAACAAAAAACCTTTAAAACTAATGTTATTAAAGTACTGCAACGTACAAAATTAAACACAATATGTTTCACCATAGTTTTATGAATTACTGGGTTATGTTTTCCTAGAATGTACACTTAAACGATTGCGAAAGGCTATCATAAAAACTACGTTGTGAAATAAACTAAGTTTAATTGGGATACATGATATCTTTTAATTCATAACTAAAATGAAAATATGTCAAAAGTCTATTTCAACCCTCTGGGCAGAACCGAATTGCTACTGAGTAAATGAGCAAAGCAACGCTTCTCATTAGGTCTAATTAATTAAGCTGTTACTCTTACAAGTAATTATACGAGATAAAATGTTATGGCTTAAGTGACATCAAAGCAATCTGACATTACGACTGAGTGATTTTACAACTAAATATAATCTTTGAACTATTAACATGGTAAAATACAATCTATTGTGTTTACCACCAAATGAGTATCGAGATGCCTTATAATCAGGGCGGTAAAGGTTTGGAAACATGTATGTTTTGCACAAATCAACAAAATGTGTTAAATATTTATAATACTTTAATTAGGTGACATATGTATTAAACTGATTCGTGGAAACTGAAAGAGTTGCCATGAAATGAAAGTATGTACTTTTTAGGGATTCAACAAAAGGGACGGAAATAGTTATTTGTGCAACTAGTGAGAAAAGTGAGCAATTGACTCACTCGAGAGAAATCCTTACTCACGAGCCGTAGGCGGGTGAGGAATGGTTTCTCGAGTGAGGCAATTGTACTTTGAACTCGAGTTGCTCATTATACTTTTCCTACAGTTACCATAAAACAAATAAATTGGTGAAGAAACATAACCTATTTTTACACAGAAGTGAACTTTTAATATAACATTTAATGTGAAGTGACAAATACAACAGTACAACAGCTGACCAGCTGATTTACAGCCAGTGCTGCCAACGTATTTCGCGCGCATACGACGTTGCCTGCATGTTACGCGCTCACTATTTCGTGCCTTCACGTTGCAAATCTGGAGTGAGACAAAGTAATTAGAGTGAGACAATGTTAACACTCTGATGAGCGAATTGGCCACTTTGCTTTCTCAAATCAGTGAGAGAACATGTACATTGTTAGGTAACTGTAGGAAAAATAATATTATTTAGAATATCAAAACTCAAAATAGAAACTACTTTTCTCGACGATTCAAGTTAAGCTGTTTGCTGCTTCCTGTAATTCACTTGTCATTACAGCTTTTTTTATTTTAAGTCTTGGCCTTCTTTGTTCAAGTTTCAAACTGTCTCTAAAACACTTTCTTCAAAACAGACCTACTATTATTATACCTTTTAATTTTTTATAATTACAAATACTGACATTAACGTTAAACTAGTTTAGGTAAGGTTGACTGTTTCCAAGGATTTTAATACGTGGGCATTTAGGTTAGTTGTAAAAAAATCCCGACTTTATATGACGAAATTTAATTAAATAAGAACTATGTGTAAAATGTAGTGGACAGCTGGTAATATATTTTTCGCTACACTTCTGTTAAATGGCCTGTTTTCGTTACATATTTATCCTATGCAAAAACGCAACATTACATTGTTTACTAAGGAAAAACAATGTTTACTATGCGAAAGTAATGTTTACTATCTTTTTGCATTTTGCCGACGTAAAAACAAAGATTTATTATTGTTTTATCAACTGTTACAACATTTAAACAACCAAATCTGTGCAAACAAATTAAATATCAAATTTATATTAAGGGCATAACCTAAAAATTGATATGAGTTTTGTAATGTTCCTAACTAAAAAAAGAAATATCCAATGTCTGTTTGAATTAAGAAAATAATTATTCTTTGTAGTGTAGCGAAAAGTAAAGTTGAAAACACGACTGATGGTGGATCCATACATATTCTCGACCATTTAAAGTTCTCGATATATCTCGCACTTCAAACATGGTCTCAAATATGTAATGACTAACCTTCTACTGTTGTTATAAAACATACTATGCATAATGTTTGTTTAGTAGACTTAAGCTGTCCAAACTTACAAGTTTGCCAGTGAAATGAAAGTTGTGGGGTGAAATAAATCTTAGTGCACTCTAGAATAAAAGTCAAATTTAAAATTAAATAGTTGGAAGCAATATTACATAACATGGAAAGGAATAGAGAAAGCCAATAGTTGCAGGCATGGCTTTATTTTACTAGAAACCAAACTAACGTTATATTAGTTAAGTTTAACGCAACAGAATAAATTCCCAACCTTAAATTCTTACCATCGTAAATATGAAACCAGTTTATCTATAGTTCACTACAAATAATTTGTTTATTAAGCATTCATAATTATTATTATGTTTTATTTTCGTAATCTTTTATGTATCAATATAAATTAATAAGTATGAAAACTGAAGTGATTAGGGCTACTATTTTGATATACAAATGCATTATTAAAAGCTAAGTATCCTTTTTTTCATTATGTGAGATATTATAAAATATTCAGTAATTTATGAGGTATGGTTAAAATTAGTGGTACTTAAGCGTTTGTATTCACAAAAGAAGAACATAATTATTAATTACGGCTAAGCTTAATGCTGGATTAGGTCGTCAATTTTAATAACAGTCATCCCTTCTCTTGCACCTGATACTCATTTGCATTGCTTTGATTGATTATCCATCAAATCTCTATTTATGTACATTGGCGTCAGTTTATTACAAATATTTTTCGTTCAAACTAGAGTTAAAAACGCAAAAAAAAGTAGAATCCTAGCTAACCAAAAATCGGGTGTCTCTCCATTTTTCTTTTTCCCGTTTTTACGGGTTTCCACAAGAAGTTAAATAGAATACTAATACAAAGATAGACCTGATGTAACAAATATAAAATCCGTAGAACTGATGTACCATGATTATAAGACCACGTATAAAGTGAAGCATATAACGTATAAAGTGTACAAAGTATGAAGCAGGTGGGTAGATTTTATAACACTATACTTCCTTCTTCATTTCCTCTTTACAACCGCAGGGTTCGCGTTTATATGAATCCTACACACAATAGACATAATTCTGCGGGGTTCTTGCAATAATAAGGGAAGATCACTAAATAAAATTTATTATGTCTTAGTATGATATAATTTAAATTTTATAATATAGAAATATGAGTATACTATTTAGAAAATTGAATCTAATATTTGTATTTCAATCCTGTATGTAGATTTCCTTTAATTTTAATATCACGAGGCCCTTGAATATCATCACGAAGTGTAGAACATGTTTTAGTCTTTAATACAATAAAGAAACTTAAGGATTAAAATACTTTACATAACCTACTTTTATATATGGATTTGTAACGAGGATAAGATTTACATTGATTCAACTTGAACTGCTGTAAAATTACTTTTAAACCCGTATTTTTTTATGTTTATTGTTATCTTAATGTTTTCTTTATGTTGTACCTAAACAAGAAGAACATATAGCGTAAGAGTCACATAATTAAAACTAATACAACTTTACCATACGGTAATTTCACTGTTGAAACTCTTTTAATTAGCACCTTACCTGCAAGGTTTCTACGATATTAAACGCAGAATTTGTTACGAATTGTTTAGGTTATTTTAAATAAAAATGATGAATCTTAGGGCTAGTTTTATGTTAACCTAACATTTCCACGTGATTTAAAAAGTAATCTAAGGGACACAGTCTTTTACTGGAGTACCTTACTTATTCTTTTGAAATTGTCTGAAATCTTATTCTCCAAACTCAGTTTTCAATACTGTTTGTTTTTTTGTTTTTTTCCGTCTTCATAAAAAACTATATTTTTTTACAAATTACATTTAACAATTGTTGGTCTCACTTGTTTTATTTAGCAAGTTCAGTCTAAACATTTAAAGTGTAATATGATATAGTATTTATGATTGATTACGACCTCACGTCTTCGGAAATCAAACCTACTAATAGCATTTCAGTGGCTTAACTAATAGTAAATTGCAGCTTTTGGACTAGTGGACAAGTCTAAGGAATCTCTTTCTTCAAAATCACCAAACATGTGTTCATACGATCATATGATCAGAGCATTGTCCGGACAACAATGGGGCTCAGAGTAGCTTAGCACAGGATAAACCTGGATCTGAACCTTGTGTATAGTCTGTGTATCCTCACACGTCCTGAACATAATCTCTCTTGTTGTATATACAAGATTAGGAAGTAGCAATGATTCACAACTTGGTATTCACACTTGTGCCATGGATGTATTTATTTTCCTCTTTCTCATTCTAGAACACTTGTGTACTAGAAAGATTCTCATAATAATATTTCTCATAATAACAGATCCATCTAAATGTTTTCACTCTCGTCAACCTCTTTATTCCTTGCAATACCCTTTTTATACATGGATAGTAAGCAAAAAAATAGATAACAATTTCATATCAACATACTATATTACTGAGATGACTTTCGAGTGGAATATTAGAATTTAAAAAGACAGAGTGTTGAAATAGAAGTAACTGTGTTATAGAATAGAAAAGTAAACAGCATTTGATGATTAACATTTTGGTTGCTAAGGTAACAACTACATATGTTCATAACATTCTCCCCCACTTAATTACTGGAGAGCAAAGTCCTTAAGATAGGACGGAACCTTGCGCTGTCTGGAAGGACGAGTTAATTTGTTTTCTTTTTGTTCTGTGGCTTGAGGTCTGTCTAGATTTTCTTCCCTTAGAGTACCGTCTAGTTCTGTTGGATTGTTTGAACTTGATTCAGACTCTGGGTGGATCTCTTGTGGTGGTGCTTGATAGCCTATAATAGGTATCCGTCTTGGAACAAGAGAACTATCTTGTTCGTTGTGTGTTGTAAATGTAACTTTCTTCTTGAATACAAGAGTCTAAATCAATTGATTTATGTGTCGTTTTAAACTTCGTCCAGAATCCAATTCAACAATGTAATGGTATTGACCAAATTTTCTCTTGACTGTACCAAACTGCCATATGTCTTTATTTCCCAGGTGAACTCTTGCCTGAACCCTCTCCCCCACTTTAAGAGAGCGGACGCGAAGAGGAGCAATTGGTTTTGATGGAATTGGGCTAGCATCTGCTGTGGGAATAACTGGTTTTGATGGGTCGAAAGGAATAAGAACTGTATCACTACAAAGTTCAGATTTCAGATTCAGAAATGAGGCTTCAGCAGCAGCTGACCAAAAGAATTTTTCTCCTTTTCGAAGCAAACATCGTAGCGGATGTGTTTTTGAAGAGAAGTCAGGAATGAATTTTGCATAGTATGAAACTAAGCCAAGAAAGCGTCTTAACTCATCAACATTTCGAGGGCGAGGCATCTGAGTAACTGCTTCAACCTTTTTAGGGCATTTTTGAATCTTATTGAATGACACCACATGTCCAAGGTAATTAATACTTTCCTTGAAGAAAACACATTTTGTTCTGTTAAGATGTAGATCATTCTTCTTGAGACATTCCAAACATGCAATAAGGTTCTTCATACACTCTTCGAGAGTTTCACCGTGACAAATGATATCATCAAAGTATGCTTCTACCTTTGATAATCCGTTTAACAGTTGTGACAAAATTCGATTAAACTCAGAAGGGGCTGTTTTTATTCCAAAACTGAGACGATTCATATTGAACATTCCTTTATGGGTTGATATTGTTTGAATATTACTTCCCTCTTCACCGACTTTTAGATGCAAATAAGCCTTATGAAGATCCAACTTACAGAAGTATCTTGATCCGCGGAGACTATGTAGGACATCGTCAATGCGTCGAATGGGGTGGTTAGATGAGACAAGTTTTGAATTAACCCCACACTTGTAATCTACGCATAGTCTGACTCCTCCATCTGGCTTTGGGATAACAACCAATGGTGACCCCCAATCACTTGATGCGACTGGAGTTATGATTCCTTGAAACTCGAGGGTTGTAAGTTCATTTTCTACTCTCTCTCGTAAAGCGAAAGGGACATCACGTTCCCTAGTAAATACTGGTTTTTCATTATCTCTGAGTTGGAGTTTGACTTCAACATTGGGAACACATCCGATTCTTTCTTCGAAAATTGCTGAGTATTTTTCGAATATATTCTCTAGAGACGGTACTAAATTAACATCAACTGTAATAATTGGTGATTGCTTTCTGTTGTCTACCTCACTGAGTTCAATTCCAAGTCCACGAATCATCCAAATTCGTCCTAACAAAGCAGAATGACCTGCAGGTACTATAAATAAATCAGCATTTAGTGATTTTGCATTGTAAGAGACTGAGACAGTTACTTTACCTTTAGGTTTTATTATATGATCAGAGTAGGAGCGAAATGAGATAGGAGTTGGTTGAAGTGGCACTTTAAGTCCAAGTTTATCAAAGTCCGTTTCTAAGATTAAGGAAAATCGTGCACCAGAGTCTACTTCAAATGTTTGAGGCTTGTTGTTGATAGTGACTGTAACCATGTATTTGTCTGAGTCTGGTCCTACTGTGTAAAGATCTTCTACGTCATTGATTTGTGTGATTCCATACTCATCTGGGTGACTGGATTGATCTTCAGTGTAATGAGAGAACAGGGTGTTTGTTCTTGTTCTAGAGTTCTTTAGTAGAGACGTTATACACACTTTTGATACGTGGCCTTGTTTTCCACAGGAAGTGCATTTAAGATAATTCCGATTAGTTTTGCATTCATTAGACTGATGGTTTGATCGACCACATTTGAAACAAAGTCCATCAATACCCAAAGCTTTGTAGTCAACGTGTCTTTTTAAGCTTTTGTTACGGAAATGTTGTGATTGAGATCTATTGGACCGCGGTCATCATATTTGGGAGTCTTAATTTGCTTGAATCTTTGATATTCCTTTGTCTTAGACCTTGAATGCCTATCAATTTTGTGTGTATCTACATTTTCACTTGATGATTGTGTGACAGGATTACAAATTTTATTTGATTCATAGCGGGAAGCTTCTAGGGCAATTGCTTTTTTGAGGAGTGTGTCAAAACTGTTGAGATTAGTGTCTTGTAGAAGTTGTTCCCGTATCCAATTGTCTTTTAGTCCTCTAATAAATTGAGGGCGGAGAAATTCATCAGCAATTGAAATTTTACTTTCACATTCATTGCAAGAAGTGTAAAAATTACAATCATTCAGGTTACCTTTCAGGACTGTGACAAAATCAGAGATAGATTGATGCAACTGTTGTGAAACACTGAGGAAATAGTGTTGTGCAACAATATGAGATACTGTAGGTGACAACATCACTGTGAAATGTTCGATTAATTTTGAAAAATTAAGGTCTTTTACAGGATTGTCTGGGCCTAAAAGAGTTGTCAGATTATTGTAATGTTCCTTACCAATGGATGAGCACAGGAGTTGAGCTTTCATCTTGTCTTCTTTAATGTTCTTCAAATTGCAATAATTTTCAAAACGTTCCAAATATGATTTGAATTTATCATTATTTGGATCAATATGTTCAAAAGGATTGATCTGAGGAGTTAAAGTTTGATTACCTAGAGCTGCAGCCAAAACATTCATGAGTCTTTCAAATTATTCTTCATTCATTTTTAGTTGAAATGTTTAACAAAATAAAATATCTTGAAAATAATAGAATAAAACAAGAATTGATAATAGTTTTTTATCAAATCGTCGCCAACTGAGATGGCTTTCGAGTGGAATATTAGAATATAAAAAGACAGAGTGTTGAAATAGAAGTAACTGTGTTATATTAAAGATCAGAATAGAAAAGTAAACAGCATTTGATGATTAACATTATGGTTGCTAAGGTAACAACTACATATGTTAATAACAATTACACAGTTGTATGTCTTCTTTATTTTCTTGTATAGCTAAAACTCCTAGGTTTGGTGTATGAAAATAAAAATAAAATTCTATAAGTGTTTTTAACTTTACAACAATAGTAATATTTACATTAAAAATTGAGGTAGGTAACTGCCATGTCCATGACAATATCAATCCCGTCACCACAACACTCTAGTCAGCTGTGTGGTCACGTGGCTTATGGTTAAACTGCTAACTGATAGAAGTAATCAGTAAGGCAATGAAATCAAATTATTAGTTTCAAACAAATAATTCCATAAGACGTCAAAAGGTTCGTCTCCTGTTCTTAAAATTACATAAATACATCAGTACCGATAGGGAATTTTCATAAAACATGTCTAAATAAAAACATATCTTGAATGTAGGTTATGGTAACTTTTCAAAGGTGGGAAGTTGACGGGTATTTATAAAATGAAATCATTAATTTAGGTTAGAATTGATGTATATTTTTTTAGAAATCACAATGGATTTATAAGTATTATGGTTTTACATTTTCATAACTTATATTAATTGCAATAAATCTATTTTTAACGATACTCTAAATTATATAAATGCTATTATATATTATAAAAACTATAGAACTACATGTGCATTAGCTTCAGGAAATAAGGTTGAAATTGACAACTGGAAGAAAAGTTCATTAGACTATAAAGGTTTGAAAAAATCTTAAAGTTGCGACTATCCTACTTTCAATATTATAAAACTACTTTAAGTATTTTATGTCGTGATATGATCAATGAGACAGTAAAGTCTGTTTGGATTTCATTCTGAGAATTTGACCAATGATAGTAAAGTTCATTTTCATGTAAGTAAAATGGTAAAAAAAAAAACAAATTTACTTGAAATACAGACTTCAAAATCATTTAAAAAGGAATGGAAAAAATTAAGGCTTTATTCTGGAAGTAATTTAATTCATAAATTTCCGGAGGTTTAAATATCTTTGTTTATTATTTAGTGTCCATTAGTATTATCTTCAAAAGGAACACCAAGGCATTTAGTTTAAAAATTCCACATAATATTCTTTAATGTCATATTTTTTGTAGGGTAGCGAATGTTGAGCAACTATATTTTATATCCAATTAACTGTTGTAATGTGATATTACTGTTGGCAATGGTGCAAATGTTACTGTATATAGATTACTACAAGAAATATGGCAATATACCATAAAGCCATAAAGTATAGTCTATGTACTCGATAAAATTTCAAATTTTATCAACGTGTTATACTTGGATAAAGACTGAAACACGGGGTCACCTCCCCCAAGAGTTGTCCTAGGTGGGGGTAATTACGACTCCCTGAGGCACCCCAGTGCTCCTGCATGGATACAATTATATACAAACAATATAGGATGTATTATTGTAATAAATACTATATCTTTGCCCTTACATTGCTACGATATATCTAATAATAATTTTCGATTATTATAAATCGAATAATATCAACTATATAAATGTGCACACCTTTCATGGCCAAACAAATTTTTCATAATTAAAATCTATTTATCTTTGAGGTTTATTATATTTAATATACACATTTTGTCCTCTTTTGTTTTAGAGCAGAAGGTGAACAAATATTTGGGTACAGCTAAACTACTTTTTCTAAACTAATTTCGCAAATAAACTTGAAAAAGAAGTGTTTAATGAGGACCTGAGGACCTGAAGTTTCTCATAAGACTCCAAAAGTTTGGATGAAAACAAACACCGGATGCTATGTTAACGACTGTTCGCAAAGTCATACGAAAACTTTGTAGATAAGAAAGCTTATTAATTACACAAGGGCTTTATAATCATTTCATGAACTCGGCTTAGGTGCCTGTGTTTGATGTAAATATATTGTCCTTATCTTTGGAGTTAAATGTGATTTTATTAAGTAGTTTTTAATATTGTTAATGCTGTAACAGTCGGTTTAAAAATATGAAATAGAAAGACCTTTAAGACATGCAATATGAGAGTATTTTAATATTACATTTACCATAAGTTGTAGTTTTTACTTTATTTTCTCTGTGATTTTTAACCTGTATAAGTTTGCATTGGACCAAGCACGCCAGGTGCGCGTATCTTCAACTATAATAGTGTACTTTAATTCAAATCTAATGATTATTCTATTATTAAATCATAAAGTAGATGGACTGCAGTTGTATAAAATACATTACTAAAATGTAAATTGAACTGACTTAAGTACGTCAGTTAAATTTCTTATAACAGCTTAGGAGAGATTTCAATGAGTGGATCCTTCATTTCTAAGAGATCCTTAGTGCAACCGACATCACGTTGGTTGTGGATTATTTTACCTCAACTCTTTTGACCCCCAGTTAACAGTAAGAGTAGAAATTTCCTTTCATTTAACTGTTTAGATGTAAAGGTTTTATCATTCATTGGTTAAATACATAATAAGAGCATAGTTGCTCGTAAGTATAGATTGATCTTAACTATTTTCCTTAGTGAATAAAATCGTGTGACAAAACTAGGTTAGTGAATAAAATAAACATAAAACTAATATGTCGTTAAATAGCATAGTTATGTTATGGTTAAACTTTCATTGAGATAATTAAACTAATGGTCTAGGCTCATTATCAAACCAATGATATAACTCAAACTGTAAATTTATTATAACGATCAGTAATTAATCAAGTAAAGAATAGTTCAACAGCAAAATGTGTTATCTAAAACGAATTCAATTACACTTCGAGGATCGACCTTCGTGTGGGTAAAAAAACACGTTTTTTGTCAAATATATTGGCAAACAAATTAATTACTGGAATAACACTAAAAGTACACATTACTATAATTTATGAGATAAATGTGTTTTAATGCGTTAAAAATTATGTGAAAAGATTTAACCGTAAAATTGCTTGAAAATGTTAAATGAAAATGGTATCTGAAATTGTTAATATAATTTTATTGTGTAAGGTGCCAAATTTTAAGGGGGGTAAAAACGTACTACGAATAAATGAACATCAGAACTTACCCGATTTTTAACCACAATAGCCTACTCCGAGGCCTATGTGTTGGCCATAGCTATGGGCCAAAGAACGTAGGCCTATTTTTATTCATAGTGAAGTACACAAACACATCCACAACTATAGGTCGGCCGCTTAGAAAACGACCTCCTCCAGCATTGGTTTAGCATTATAGCACTTCGTTTCACATAATAAAGTTAAACCGGCCGATTTTACAGATATTCAACGCCGCCGACGACATAACCCCAAACTGGTGTTTATTTGTTGACAGACGACAGACGAAACTAGACCAGCTCAACAAGTGAATTCGATCAGCTGTTATCTAATAGTACTTGAGTTCGCGGAACGAAGGATTTTACTCCAAGACAGGATTATTCGTTCGTACGCCGTCTTCGAAGTAATTTGTTTACCGAAGGTTAGCTATATTAGATAATCACATTACTACGATTTACGTTTAAATTTCCGTTTAACATTCGTATTCCCGTTTCCAAATTCGATTTTCAGTAACTAAATTTAATAACGTAAATTTCGCCGACTTGATTCTCGACCCGCCAGTTCCTGCTTGCCAGTGACTAGCGGTGATTATCGTTTGGTTTGATTTAAACCAGTTAGTTTCAAAATTACGATTTCTACGAATGATTATTACGTACGTTTATTTTAGTTAATTCGTCGTTTAATACCCCGAGACTTGTCGTCTTAGTTCTAAACCCCGTCTTTGGCGGGTGAAAGAATCAAGTCTTGGGAGCAGCTGATTTGAACAATCAAACAGCTACGAATATTAATGTTAAATCTATTTTAAATCATCCCACGATAAATTCTCCATTCGAGTATATTAATTAGGCCCGACGACTCTGCAGGAATTGCTTTTTACATTATATTCGATTTTATATTCTTTACTCACGTCTTCAGAAATTAGTTTAAAGTTTAATACGAGTATTTATATCACATTGGCTTAAGATTGAATACTCGTCGGCCATACAGAGTCATTCTAAAAGTTAGGCAAAATTATCCACAACACGTTAACGAAGGCTGGGATGATATAGCTCCAACTGGGCGTCTGCAGGATTTCCTGAGCGCTTCTAGAGCTCTGAGCCTCCGATTAAATTTTAATAAATTGATCAGCCAAAGCCGTGACAACTTCGTATCGACCCCTGGATTTTTCTCGGCTCCTTCTGAGCACTCCGGGGAAGAAATTTGAGTGTGGCCGGTTCTAGGGTAGGCCTAGCCTGACTTAGGTGAATACCAGTTTATTCCCCCCCTAGAATTTTGCGTCACAATTGATTGTAGAGACTATGGAACAAATTTCTAAAGTAAAACTTAGAACATAAAATGAAAGGAATAACTGAACCTCACTCAATATAATTCGTTTTAAACTATTTTAGAAGATGATTCGTAATGACACGTAAATATAAAACGTATTATTACCATTCTTTGACTAATAATATGATTACTTTATGTAACAGAAGCATTAATAGTTACTTGTG
This sequence comes from Macrosteles quadrilineatus, assembly GCF_028750875.1. NCBI lineage: Eukaryota > Metazoa > Arthropoda > Insecta > Hemiptera > Cicadellidae > Macrosteles > Macrosteles quadrilineatus. The sequence goes on from NW_026542692.1 coordinate 295,692, forward strand.
TAAGTAGTGGGTGAAGTGGCACTTTGCTGCACACGAGAGAAATGTTTACGCACGAGCCATTGGTGAGCGTGAAAGGTTTCTCGAGTGCAGCAAAGGCAGTTTAAACTTGCAATAAACATTATATTTTACCTACAGTCATAAATCATATCAATAATTAGCCTTTCAACCACTATTTTTACAACACGTTTTTAGGCAGGTCAAATCCAAACATAACGAAATGGGAATACTGGTGTGCGGCGAAAAACCGTGCGAAAAACCCGTGCAGCAAAAAAAAGTGTGTGACAAAAGTAAGTAAATGCAGCAATTAGCAGCTTTCTGTACTATAATCAGTGCAAGGAAGCCCACTTTGTCGAGTGACTGTAGAAAAATAGATTTTACACGACGAAACTTGTCTTCGTTATACATTAAGTTACGATCACGATTATCATGTTACAAAATAATATAGTTATTTGTGTAACTAGTGGTGAAAGTGGCACTTTGCTGCACACGAGAGCAATGTTTACGCGCGAGCCGCAGGCGAGTGCGGAATAATCTCGAGTGCAGCAAAGGCCTTTTTCACTCGTGTTACACATTATATTTTTCCTACAGTCACTATAAAGCATATAAATAATTAGTCTTTCAAACACTATATAACACGTTTTTAGGTTCAGCTGGCAACACAAATGGTGCCCTAGAGAAAGTAGTACCCGCGGTCCGTATCACTCCGCTATTTTTCCTCGGTAAGAAATGTGTTCCGCGTTTTGAGAATATAGTTCCATATGTTTTTGTAATTTGAAATGGTTTCCGTGCCTAAAAAAATGCTTTAAATGTGTTTTATTGTTTATTAAGATCGTAGGAATGTTTTTAAAACGTTTAAAAGAAAAGTCCAGAAAGTTCAGAAATACCGAAACTATAAACACGAAATGACAGGTTAAATCGTAGTTATAATAGTCAATCAGCTGCTCATAGTATTATTATCTTTAAGTGTTGCCAACCTATTTCCAAGCGTACACGGATTACGTGCATAATAGAACCACGCTGTTTTGTGTTGTTTCGTTGGAATCCTGATGTGCGGCAAAGTATAAACCGTACGGCAAAGTATAAACCGTACGGCAAAGTATAAATATGCAGCAGTTAGCAGCTTTCTGTACTATAAACAGTACAAGGAAGCCAACTTTGTCGGGTGACTGTAGGAAAAATACATTTCTCTCACTAAGTGTGAAAATATACAAACTTTGTTGTCTGCTATCGTCATAAACATTCATGAATAAAAAGAATATTACCAAATTGTACACGTTTGTGGACTTAATAAGCCAGATGTTAATTAAAGGGTGTGTATTGCCATACAGAGTGGGCCTATTTCCATTTTCATTCGGGCCTTCCTACTATTAGAGCCAGTTTGCAAAACCAGATTTGCCGCTGCCGGGCATTAATAGGGTTGGCTTTTGTTCAGCTGTAAGCTGATTCTCTTAAAAAATGTACAATAATAAGATTTTTTTGGATTATTTAGAGAAACATACCTACAGTGGTAAATATGTATTAGTACTCTAAAATATTATTAACAGTAATTGTAACTACTTTATTCAATTTTAATAGTAATACATAATATAACTAAGCAATTCATGGCTTATTATCAACAATTTACTACTAAGTCGAATCAACGTTCAACTTATATTGTCACCATTCTAATGTATAGTTCTTTATAATTCCTTATTGATTTCCTGTCAAAGAATACATCAAGCAATAGCAATTTCCAAAGACAATTACGTGAAAATACGAGGATCCATAAAATGGTTTCACTAATGACTAGGTAATTAAATATATAAATAATTGTTCTGAGAGAAGCTGTAGATCTAAACGAATCAGGCAGGTTATAATAATATTATTAATACCATAGCAGCAGGGAAAAAATACCAAATAAGAAGATACGGAGATTATCAATTAAAACCATAATGAAAATACCTTATAAAGGTTTAAAATACAGATTTACTGGGGAATTTCAAGGATTTGAAAACTATGTTCCAACGTCCCAGTGTAATACGTTCAGATGATTTGTTATAATCGCCTTCAATCCAATAAATCGAAGTTTATTTCACAACTCGAATTTTATCAAAACATTTGTCGGTTTATAATGTAAGATCTCCTACCATCTAGGCCATATTTTGGAATAGGGAATTGAAGCCAACAGCTTCAAAAGACAACTTTATAGATTTATTCCGATTATTTTACAAACGGCAATTTGAATTAATTATACATCCGTGATAATATTTTACCAATTTATTAATAATATGGAAACAAATTATGATAGGATAAATTACCATTAGACTCCAAATACTAATATTTTGTTAGTATTATATAGGAGGTTTGGATTGTTTTCAGACAATGATTACTTGGATTTATCGTGTAAAAAGAAATTATTTAAATTAAATTGTGTTACATGATACTTACTAGTTATTAGTTATATAAATATTCTTATAACAAATATTTATCAATAAAATTATTAAATCTTAATGTGTCAATACCTATTCTTGGCTTTCTTAAAAATAATCAGATAAAGAAGGATTTTGATTAATAAACCTTGAGGCTTTTTAATGTGTCTTTAAGCATAATTCTTTGTCCTAAGATTCTAGACACGAGCCTGGGATTGTTTTCCACATTACTTCAGGCTACACCTAGGGATTGCTACATTATCACTTCCATAGGTAATTGGCGGGATTTGAACCCGGAACCTCAGGGACTGGAGTCCCGTGCTCTAACCACTAGCCCAGCTTGCTCCCCACCATTAGGCCTAGTAAATAAATATTCAATGCAATACAAGGTTAGTAAAATGAAAAATACTAAGCTGTGACCCTTCATGACCTTTTTGAGATTCGTATGAAAAGTTAATTGGCCTCCTACGTTGCCACTTTAACCCCTCAGGCCTTTCTGTGTTGATAAAAGGACTCATTCATTATAGTTTACATCTACTCTTTCCTTTCACAGTATGGTTGGTTCAGTATCAATTTTGTGGTCATCCTTGAAAGACAAACATTGTCGATTTAAAATATCAATTTTTGTATAACAAAATAATGTTGTGAACTTAACAAATTAATAAAATATATAAAATCTGACAAAACATTTATTTTGCAATTATTTATGGTGACATGTATATTTGTTTTTAAACTTGACTATTTTAAAATTTAAAATAAAAACATCACCAACTTAATGAAATATTGGTTATGTTTTTATTTACAACTTTATTCAACTCAATGTTACCAGTTCTTTAAGATTGACTTTTTGTTATTTATTTTGTTTTCAAAGAGAATTACAGGTGTACAAATGCATAGCATATCGATTGATTGTTACACTTTGTTATTATCATTATCATTATTATTATTACATTTGCTTTATACAAATATGCTGTACTATGTATAACTAAAAATAGATAAAAAAACTCATTGTACTGCCATCTTAATGTTAATATATTTTACATAAATAAAACTTTTTTTGGAGTCAGCTTGTTTGTAAGTAAACTCACATGGTATTAACCCAAAAATAATTGTTTGATGCGTGTTGATTCATAATTAAAAAATATATAAATGCTAGCAACTGCTCTAAGATTTTTTCTCATTATTGAATATAGACTATAGGTTTTGACCAATTTTAAGAAGTATCCATATCCATTATATGTTGCCTACATTCAATAATGAAAGAAAATGTAGAGCAGTTGCTAACATATATATTTTTTTAATTTATGACATTTTAACCATGTAATATAGCTGGCCGAACTGTTACGGTCTATATTGGAGAGTTTGGTTAGAGCCAAAACAGTATTCTGAAAGTTTATATTAATGTAAGCCTTGTAACAGATATTGGGAATTCGGAACAATATCCATTAGATCCATCCAAATGTAGGGGTTCAAATTTGTATTACTTAGTTAGATATGACCCAGAATAAACTACATGTTCTTCATAAAATATTTAATTTGGTTTTTATATTTCTATACATTATCTATGAACGTACAAATTGCTTAATTCTTTCTTGGGTGTTTTTTTTTCTTTTTAAGAATTGCAAAGAAAACGTAAATACTTGTTTATACATGTACATTTATTTATTACTATTACCGTTACTTTTGATTCAATAGTCAATAATATTACGATCAAGTAAGTATAAGTGGGCCATGAATTGCAGTTTTTTATTTTATTTTTTTTTATTTTATAGGAATAGGCCTACTATTCCATTGCGGTATTTATTTACAAACTTTATTAATTTTTTTGGAAATGAAAGTAATTTTATTTGTATAATATCTTGAAAGAACTTTTATACTGGGCATATTTTACATCTACAAATCTATTACTAAACCAACACGTTATGGAGATATTTATATATTTTTATAAACAAGATTAAGTAAACCAAGCTTACCTGAATGTTACAAAATTAACATAGTGTAAAAGAACTTTCCATTGTCAAAATATTTTGTATTTTCGGGCAGCCCTAAGTGACTATCTTGAAACCTATATTTATTTTCACTTAACTTCAAAGGTCTGTGAACAAGTATTAAAGAAGTATAAGAGCAAGAGGTGCTGAAAAAAATCAAACAATATTCTATTCATATGCGCATGAATTTGGTGAACTTGAAATCCAAACCCTAATTTATTTTTAACCTACTTCGCTATCCCAATAATAAAATTATAGTATAATTCAGGAACCTAATTAGTAACTCTTACGATATATCAAGTCTCTCCAGGGAATTGGATCATCGTGTTTAAGCATAGCCATCTCTAGTATAAGGCCGCGGCGAGCGAAATCTGGCAACGTCGCATCGGAGGCATAGTCCAGCCGGCTCCCGCCATTAGTTTGCACAGATAGACGGCGCATCACCGGTGATTAACCTGTTTGTTTTACACAATTAGAGACAATATGGTATTGGTAGTGACAGTGTGTTATGCATCATAAGTGTGTCATGCCGGGGTGTAAAAGTAACCACCTAAAAGCATTAAAAACTGAGGAGTATATACAATTATTTCACTTCTCTTTAGAAGGTCCGCATCAAGATGAGTGGATTAGAGCTATAGCCTAAATTTAAACTTAATCAAGTACCACGTTCTGATTAAGAAAATACACATTTCCTACTTTATTAAAACTAAAGTAAAACATATTTAATAAAAAATGTAAAACTAAAATATTAATAGTAATAGTATGAACAAACAGTTTTTGTACCTCTTATGTATTATCAAAATGAAAAATCAATACACTATTGATACAGATAATTTAAAATATTTTAAATAGGCAAGATGTTTTCAAAGTCTTGCGCAGTTGTGTTTTGTACATTTTATTATACATGTATTGCATACATTTCCTATGCATTTAGTCAGAGGTGTAGCAATATTTCTTCTACCTTAGTACAGTTCTGCATGAACATTCAATGACAAAATTTTGAAATATAAAACAACTTTGCATATCTCGAAACTAAGTTTGAAATTACAATATCACCCATATATTAATAGGCAAGCGTGTTTAAAACCTTTTTTCTCAGCTTGTGTGCAACGCAGAGAAAATATACACATACTATCAGAAAGATATTTTCCTGTAGATGTGCAGAATCCCTTTATAAATGTAAATAGACAAAAAATAACATGAGCTGCTGCCATGCTGGTGACAAAATTACAAAGAAATGAACGGAATATCAAATCAAATAAAAGAAATTCCAATAAAATGTTTAATTTACAACGTGGGTTAATAGATAAGTCTGAATATTACATATTTTTGGTCGAGTTTTCGACAACTAGACGACCAGTTCATAATAAAATTAAAAAGAATTTTAAGGGAACCTAGGCCTATTTGTAAAAGTATATATTTCCATAACTCATTAGGTTCCAAAATGGTTACGTTTTTATCACAAATGTATCGCTTGTGCATTATGCGCAACATATATTCAGGGTTGGAATTGAGTGGTGGATATACGTTTATATAAACATGTATTAATTAGTATTTCGTAATACAATCCGAAAAATGGTAAGCGGTATTTCATGCTAAAAATTAATCTATTGATCTGGCTACATTTTCATAGCTTTAAACGTGAATAAGCGCAGTTTTGGCGAAATGTTGCACGTTTTAACGCTGGCGGCAATACCCGGAGTTGGACCAGGGCGGGGATGAGTCGCGGCGTTGCCACATCGAAGGCCGCGGCCTTATTACTAGAGACGGCTATGTTTTAAGTTAGAGCGGCCTATATTAAACGCTGCACAAAAATGCTTCTTGACAGGTTTCTTTTTGTTAACGTCGTTTATAAAGTCAAACTTAAATAATATGTTAGTTTATTGCATGTACTTAAAATTATATTGGAAGTTCATAAGTTTACCAACCGTCGTAAACATCGTAAGCAACATTGACATCGTAAATAAAGTTGTGTTGAACTATCAGCACTAGGCGATAACTGTTACGCTTTGTGGTAATATTAGGTTCTATAGGCCAACGTGTAGACATTAATTTAGTTTCCCACATGGAAATAGTTTCTTGTTTAATTTCAATTGAGGTATATCGATACATTACAAATCAATATCGAAAGCTACGAAATACTAAACAAAACTCGTATATGAAATGTTTTTTCGTAATGGACTTATAAATTGATTTTAAACATAGATAGACGTTTATAGAGACTCAATAACATAGATAGGTGTTTAAAAATTATTGTTTAGCCTTTGGATAACTGTATTTTACTTAAAATGGTGTACAATACCTGCATATAGTAATCCTTCGTTGCTGATTTTGGCCAGATTTTTCATTTACTAAATTGAGTAATGTTTTAGAAACAAACCCAACCTTATTCTTCTAAAAGATTAGTAAAACTATTCTTAAATACGTAACGTAAGCTGGGGCGTTATAGAATTTGTTTCCATATTCAGAATGTTAAGGTATTAAAAAAACATTTAGTAAACCTAAATTATTCATCACATACGGATGGAGAGATTAACAAAGATGGCGGGCAGACCAGTGCGGCATTCATGTAGTGTGTGTGAAAAGTCGATAAATCGGACAAATATAGGATTAAATTGTGATGGATTTTGTGATAAAAGTTACCATTTGTCATGTCTTAAAATAAGTGATAATGTTCACAATGTTATTAATGAAATGGGCGACAAAATAAAGTGGATGTGTCTTAGCTGCAGCGATAGGCTGGAAACCATGAAGAACTTCAAGCTTGGATTTGAGGATTATTTTGAGCTCCAACAAACACTAGGAAAACTGGTAGGAACAGTTAATGACCTTGTAAATGAAAATTTATTAATAAAAGGGAAACTTGATTCAATGCTATTATGATAAAACTAGGTTAGAAAGCTTAAATGTGACTGAGGTGGCAAATGACGTCACCAATAAAAAGTGCAACTCGAGTAGTTATGACATCTGTCTTAGCGACAGTACAAAAGGAAAACTCAATAATGATTCCCAAATTCCAATGAGTCTTCCTGAGAGTTATGCTTCTGCTGTCAGCAGACAGAAAAATCCACATCACCGCAAAAAAAAGCACATGATGTTCGAGGTTATGGCTGTGAAATGATTGTTGATGACGATGTACAAAAAGAAGAAACTTGTGCTGAAAGTGAAAGTGATGTAAAAAATCCTTTGGATGATTCATGGAATACTGTGAGATCACGGAAATTGGAAAGAAAGTTTTCACCTGGAAATAAAAACATTTATCAAAATGTGAATAGTGAAATTCAGAAGAAAACTAGACTTTCTAAACCAATTATTGGAAAAGCTGCAAGAAATGAGAGCCTAAACGTAATAAAGAGAATAAATTGGCTTTTTGTGTCAAGACTAGGCCCTGAAGTTTCTGCTGAAGATGTAAAGGCATTTGTTATAAACCTTTGCAATGGGAATGATGTAATTTGCGAGAAACTAGGGACTCGTTATCCAACGTACTCGTCCTTCAAGATAGGAATACCAAGTGAATACTCAGAAATCTTGGCAAAATCTGAAGTTTGGCCTGAAGGTATTTTGGTTAACAAATACTTACAAAAAAGGTCAGTGGCTTCCATTGATAGTCAAAAAAACTAGTGAGGCCTAGGCCTAGGCTAATGATCAAATCTAGGCAAGTAGGCCTACTTAGCATAGGTTTTGTTAATGTTAGATCTATTTTTAAGAAAATTGACGACCTAGAAGTTTTTCTAAAGGATAATAAATGTGATATTTTATGTGTAGCTGAAACTTGGCTTACAGATGAAAAGGTTAAGTGTTTTAAAATAGAGGGGTACAGAGTTGCTACCACCTATTGTAGGGTGAACCAAGTGGGTGGAGGAGTAATGATTTTGATAAAAGACAAACCATTATTGAAGGCATCAAATATTGAATGTATGAACTCGATAGCCTTAGAGGGAAATTTGAATGCTGTGCAACACTGATTAGTTACAACGTAGATTTTAAATTTGTTGTCTTGACAATATATCGTCCACCTTATGAGAGTAACTTAGACAGTTTTATTGAATCACTTGACGAAACAATGAGCATGTTGAGCTGTAAATTTGACTTTCCTGTAATTATTACAGGGGATTTTAATATAAATGGTATGGAGGATAGCTATAATATGAGAGCATTGAATGATGTTTTCTGTTCTTATGAACTTTCAAATTTAATTAAACATCCAACAAGAATAACAAATGAATCTAGTAGTTTACTAGATTACATTGTGGTTGACCCCAGAATAGAAGTCAGTAATACGGAAGTTAGACCTACATTTTTGTCCGACCATTGTTTTTTAATGATGTCTTTTAAAGTTAACAAAAATGAAACTATAAAAAGAAGTATAGTTAAAAGGAAGATAAATCAATCATCTATTGATGCTTTTTGTATATACCTCAACTTAAAACTTAACCAAGATTTGGACATAAACAAGACATGTGATGAATTGTTTAATGAATTTTATTCTACATTTTTATTTGCTTTTGACTCATGCTTTCCCTTGAGAAAGCTGGAAATAAAAAAATGTAATAATACAAGATGGATGAGTTATGAACTGCAGAAATCTCAGGAGAGAGTGATGAACACCTATTGGGAGACTAGACAATCAAAAAATGATAATGAAATAAAAATTAGATATAAAAATGAAATAAGAAGACACTCTCAGCTAGTTGAAAACTCTAAAAAAATTTCTACAGAGATAAAATTGTAAATTCCAAAAATGTGAGCAGGGAGTCGTGGAGAGTTGTCAGGGACCTGACGGATGATGGTGCGGGCGGCTGCGAAAACATGTCCATGTTGGAGGGTGATAGGCTAATTCACGACCCCTTTGAGGTTGCACAGTTGTTTAATTCTTTTTTTGTGGAGGAAGTAAATAGGATTGCTGCTTCCGCGTCGACTGGAGTTGATCTAAATGATGCAAATATAAATGAAGTGGAAATGAACCTGCCCCATACGACAGAAGAAGAGGTGATGTCTGTTCTAAATCACGTAGGAAGAGGAAAATGCGCTGGAATTGATGAGGTACCTTGCTACTTACTAAAATATCAATTATCAATTATCAATTATCAATTATCAATTATTTAAGATGGGGACGCCACTATGTGCGTATTTTAACCCAAATATGAGTGAAGGATGAGTGTAGGATGAGTGGCGCGATCTTGTAGTCTTGTTAGTGACTAAGGCCGACATGTTCCTTAGACACAGCTGTTAATTAATAGCCCATACAGCTAATGGCAACTAAGGGACCTACAGTTTATAGTGGAATCCGAACCACATTTTTCCTTGTAATTTACGAATTGGTCTAATTATCAGGATAGTACTGCGGATCGTCGTAAATATTGTAACACCATTGTTGTAAAACCCCTTACAAAAATAATTAATAAATCACTAAGCACAGGAGTGTTTCCAAATCAAATAAAAACTTCAAAAGTTGTACCAATTCATAAGAAGAATGAAAAGAAACTTGTAAATAACTACAGACCTGTTGCTGTACAATCGGTTTTCTCTAAGGTCTTTGAGATTATTTTCATAAATAGACTTATAAATTATTTAGAAATAAATCATGTTATTACTGATTAACAATTTGGATTCCGTAAGGGTAAATCTACGTCTGATGCCATTTTTACACTCTTGGGGTCAGTCTATAAAAATCTGGATCTTATGGAAGAAACTCTTTGTCTATTCTATGATAAGACTAAAGCGTTTGACTGCATAAATCATTGTAAACTGAGGATTAAACTAATTAGTATGGGAATAAGAAATACAGCTTTAGATTGGATAATGTCTTTTCTTCAAGATCGAACACAAGTAGTTTCTATAAAATATACAGATTCAAACCAGACATCAAAATTTGTCAAGTCAAAAATTTCTCCTTTGATAAACACAGGTGTCCCGCAAGGTTCGAACCTCGGGCCTATAATTTTCCTGCTTTTTATTAACGATCTGCCATGCTCAGTGACAAAGGGTAATATTTGGCTCTTTGCAGACGACATCAGTCAACTATTTACAGGAAAAGTTATCAAAGAAGTAATTGATGAAGCTCAACAGGGAATAAATGAAATTTTTTCATGGTGCAGCTCAAATGGATTAACACTGAATCAAAGCAAAACAAATGTTCTTCATTTTTACAATAGGAAAATTCCAAATTGTTCACCTTTACTCAAAATGAATGGAAATAGCATCAAAATCAACCATAGTACCAAATATCTTGGAATTACAATTACAGAAAATTTGCACTGGACTGAACATATTGATAGTATGATAAAACGTTTGAAAGATGTATACTGCTTAGTAAGAAGACTCCAAAACATAGTTGATCAAGAAGTATTACTAAAAAATATACTATGGGTGCTTTCAGAGTGTAATAGCCTATGGCGTACTCTTTTGGGGAAATAGCCCTGATGCAAAGATAGTTTTTATCCTACAGAAAAGAATAGTTAGAACAATTTGTAAGCAACATTACTTAACACCATGTGCACCTTTTTTTAAATCACTGCAAATTTTAACCTTACCGTCTCTTTACATATTTGAAGCAGCAGTAACAGTTAAGAAATCTCCCCAATGCTTTATTCAAAATTACAACGTCCATAACATTAATACGAGACAGAAGAAAAATTTACATGTACCTCAGATTAATTCAACTTTAGCTAGAAATAGCCCTCACTATCAGTGTGTAACAATTTTTAATAGACTACCAAATGAGATTAAAGAAGAACCTTCGATGGAATCCTTCAAAGAAAAATTGAAGAATATATTAACGGAATCCCCGTTATATAAAATTGAAGACTTTATGGTAGATCCATAGAAAAGAAATAAAAATAAAAAAAACTGACGTCCACGGCGCAGCAGCGCTTCCAGTGGCAACACTTCAAGTATCAAGTAAGTAAGTATCATACACTAGAAGTTACTTGCGTTACATACTGTATGTTCTCCAAAACACTTTACATCTTTTTCAAATATATTACAATTGAAAAATTCTCTATTTTACTGCTAACTATCAATGTAAAATACATATACTATCCGTTTATTTAAGTACTAACAACTAATATGCCTGAACATTTATTTTTAGTTTTTTTTTTTTTTTAGCAAGCTGCAATCATATCATTTCAATGCTTCTTATCTATTTTTCTATTTTTCTGAATATATATCAGATGGTTAAAACTCTTATTACACGTTTATTATCTTGCTATTTCTTAATTTAATTTATTTGTTTTATATATAAAAAAAACCATCAAAGTTTTTAACTGATTATGACTGTTAAGATTCCTGATATGCTTTATTATTCTTTTTTTTAATACCAAAAACAATATTGTAAGAAATAAGAGACTTTTCTAGTACAGGAAAATATGTTCATTACTTTGAGATTGAAAACTTTGCAAGCAATCTTTAATCAAGTTTTAATTAAAACTTTATGACCAGCAGACTTTGCAAATACTAAAATTTTCTATCAAATAGTTTTATTTCTCTTTCAACGAAATTGTGTAGACAAGATTATCACCTCACCACTTTAACCGGGGGCATATACAGTTCAGTACTTTAGTACATGAAGTAATTACATATTAAACCTTTCAATGTTTATGATGTTGTTCGTCACAGGAACAACCAATGTACTGTTTTGAATGAGTGTCTGGATTAATATTCTATTTTTTTTCTATTCCGACAGAGTAACCATTTTAATATAATTGTATATGTGTTTACATCATACTAAAGTAGATATCTTTATATAATGGTTCATATTCAACCATTTCCCTTTACTTGAGCACTGTAATATTTTACATTTTAAATGACATTTATTGTCCTACCAAAGTTCCCGACAAAGTAAATTATTTTTGGTGAATTATTATAAAGGCACGAAAATTGTGGTCGAAAAGAGGCACTTTACGCCTTAGTAATTTTTCAACGAGAGTAACAAATCGTAAGGCAGTATTAATAGATACAGTAAAAGGTTTTACTACCACTTAAGTATCGTTAATCCACTTTACTAGCGTACAGGACACGCCTTGCATAACTAACAATGTTTCATTATTTCATTACCAGTCGATAAAGTAATTACACTTTGTCGATGGAGTGTGGTCAAAGGGAGTTTTTATGGTGGGAGTTACGCATTCTTTGTGAGTTTCCTCTCGCTACCAACCAACCGTTTCTTGATTGGATTAAAATGTAAATGTTATCAACTTAGTTATTCTGCTTTGAGGGGTTTTCACAGAAAATACGTTTATAGAGACTCTTTTTGTACATGGTTTGAGGCAGTTAATTTGTTATTGTATGAATGTCAATGTAACATTTTAAAACAATAAATACGTGTGAGATGTACAACTTTTTCATAACTGTCAGCTTAAAAAGTACGCAGGGTTTGGCAGTGTGTCTTAAATATAGATTTTCAACTTTATAAATTACAACATATAATAATGCAAAAATATTTGTTTATATGATAAAAGAGTCATAATGGAAATTATAATAATTTATGAGGACTAACAGAGTAAATAATCAAATCGATTATTATTTCAGAAATCTAACCATGAAAGTTAACACACAAACTCTATATCACTACTTACGCTACTTACTTAACAGTTACGTAACATGTGGCGTTATGTGGTATTTCCAAATAATAATTCATCTGGATTTTTTTCTATTATACAAACCTAACTCGTACGTCAAAGTTTGATAACGGCTTCTCTTATTTTTTATTCATGAATTGCTACTTTATATTTTCAAACAACTCTTATAGTTTGTCAAACTGAATGTTTACTCTCGAGCATGGTTACAAGTGGAAATTCTAAGGACCTTTCTGATGTTCTGTACTTGATAATGAGTTGTTCTTTTCATGCTAAGAGCTGTTCTTGAGTCACAGTAATGAGAGACTTAAAGAAGGGAGTAGGGAGAAGAGGCTAAGGAAGATGATGGTGAGGTGGGGGGGAAGAGGGAGTTGTGGAAAGGTAAAAATAGGAGAGGGAGTTAGGGGAGGAATGACGTCACACCAGCCGTGACGCTTCACTGGTCACGTCATTAATCAAATTAATGCTCAATTAAGTAATTAAAATTGACAGCTCAACCGTAATCGATGTGTTTTGACGAAGCGATTAAATACTGACGCCCGTTTGCGTCAGCTATAAATTTCACCAACTTTAACCAGGGTTTATTGTTTTACAAGCATGATTCAAATTGAAGTTCATACGTAAAATTAGGAAACCGGTTATTTTGAAGGCTGCATGCTAAATTTAGTAATAAATATTTTTAACAAAATAAATGTTAAAATAGATATAAATTTTGTAAAATTACACATTATTTATTAAATCTTTTATCTTGAGTTGTAGATTGTTTTTATCTTTTATTACATAATACATAAATCAATTAAGCACTAATATAAATAAGTTTGATATACCATGCAAAGAAGATAAAACACAATACGTTTAATAAATTGTAGATACTGAAAATCTATTAGGACTAACAATGAAAGAAAAACACATTACCAAAGAAATGTATTTTGAACAATTATTTATCATTCTATATTTTATCCCCGTTATTCCCCCTTACATCGAGAATACATTTGTGTTCAGAAATCGACCGTACACATTGTATGAGAAGGATATAAATGAGAAATGAGGATTTATATGAGAAGGAAGGGTAATTAAAATGCTTATTTATTAAACAATAATAATTATAAAATTTTGTAGAATCATCTGTCGATTTTAATTCCAATTATGACAGTTTATTCACTTTTCAACCAATCAAAAGACAAATATTATGTTCAATGAAGAATGCTCAAAGTTACTATGATCATAGTTGGATACATCGTTGAAATGCATGAACACATTTATATTCATAACCACGGTGTGCAATTTACTAGGAGATTGAAATCATTCTAAAGGTACTTGATAACACATCACATCCGTATGAGTTAATAATGTGACATAAGCGTTGACCAATATTTTCCTTCTTATAATATAGTAATTTAAATTTATTTATACAGTAATTAGTTAAAGTTTAACGAAATATATGTTAAAATAATTGTATATTACATCATTATCCTGTGTAAAAAGTATGATTATAATAATTGTAATTTAATTTTGTACAGTTTCCATAGTAGGGAGATTATAAATACATATAAAGCTCTTATCACTTGACAGATATATCATTTTCTTTTGTTTCGATAGATGAGCTTCAAACAACAATTTACTAACGTATTGTTAGTAAACAGGTGGGTCTCGAACCACCAGGTCTTGATATTATTACACAGCCAAAAAGCTGCCTGAAGGACCTAGTGGTGATAGGTGGGAATTGAAGCAGGTCCACCGAGACAGAAATTCCGCACTGTAAGGTAGTTTTTTTCCGATAAAACGCATTAGTTATATTTTGTGCAACATTTATTATACCTCAATACTCTTTTCGTAAATGTTTGGATGACACTTCTATCGTTGACTTCTGTCCTGATAAATATGTCTAGAATTAAGCTTGAAAATATCAAAGATTTTCAAATAATTAGAGACGAATCTCTATAAAATCTTTTATAAACACTGCTTCTGAAGGACAGTCTACGTTTCAAGGATTATAGTGTCGAATACTGTACAGTTAACATTGTGTTATAGTAATTATAGGCTATGGTTATAATGGTGTATATTAGAGTTTATAAAGAAATGATAATATAGGAAATTTTTTCCGATTTTATCGTTGATTAAATAACAAATTAAGGATTAGCCTAGCATTCTTGATTAACGATATATTTTCTTTTAATAACTGTTTCATTCCATTGTGAGCAGTTAATATTTAATTAGCACCAAACAACGTTTTGTTTTTCTTCCCATTTCTGTTCTTCAAAGCGCTCTTTAAGCTTCTTTTTCTTTATGTTGAAAATTAATTACAACTTAGGTTTGAAAAAATGCCTTCAACTACTCTTAAGTTATGCATTATAGTTTTAATTACAGTATAATTTTTCCCTACATCACATTTATAGTTTCGTTTTTGTGTCCACAAATATTAACTGCAGTGATTTTGCGTACACTTGAGTTTATTTAATTGACATTTTTTGTTTGCTGTTTCATTGGAGTTACAGAATGCAAAGAGTTAAATCAAGTTGAAATTACACAGTTTACAAGTCCAAATATTATTAAATACTTATATGGATCTAGGGTAACCATGTATGTGCTTATGACAAAGTAAAAAAGTAAAAACTTTAAGCATATGCTTAGGTCATAGACTTTGTTTCGTGATGCTGCTTTTTACGTATTGAAGTTGTACTAAGATATTTCACTTTCTCAAAAATTTATATTTCATAAACTAACGTTACTATACATAAACTTGTTTACATTTAATTGTACCATAAAATAAACCATAACCTCACTTACTAAGCTTGAGCTATTTAGTGGATACATCTTGTTCTTCACGAACATATGTACAGATGCACGAACAATTTTGACTGTTATTTAGATGTAACTAGCTGAACCCGGCAGACGTTGTCTTGCCTTTGACTATTTATAATCCCGCGGGCTTTGCCCCGTTTAACTTCTTAATTTTCAAGATGATCTCGTTCGCATGGCTCAATCACGTCTTGGTTGAAGTTCGTTCGCTACGCTCACTCACCTTTAGGTTGGAGCTCGTTCGCTACGCTTACTCACCTTTAGGTTGGAGCTCGTTCGCTGCGCTCACTTGCCTTCAGGTTAGCTCGTTCGCTACGCTAACTCGCCTCCAGGTTGAAGTTGGCTCGCTACGCTCACTCACCTTTTGGTTGCAAATTAGCTGTTGTCATAAATGTAAAAGAAATAATAGTGCTGCACCCTGTTGGTAATCCTTGTAACTTTAATGCTATTGAACATCATAGAACAGAACCAACTTGTTTAATTGAAACAGCTGTTAAGATTCATTAATTCCATTTCTCATAAGGTTAACATGGGAAACTCCAGAGCCACTGGGGCGGAGCCGATTGGACGGATCACGAAATTGATGGTGTATAAACCTATTCCATGACATTCTACACGTATGTACCAAGTTTCGTGGCAATCGGTTCAGTGGTGTCTGAGTTTATCACTGCCAAACAAACAAACAAACAAATATACAATATACAAACATCCCCTTTTATACTTATAGATATATTGTAAGAGTTAATCCGCCATCGCAATATTAAATTTATCAAAACAGAAATATATTAAGAAGTTTGAAACATTTTTTTTATTCAACAATGGTATAATCAAACCTAAAGCCGATGTTTACGATTATCAAGACCCCACTAAACCCCCACTAAAATAGTGGGATCTAGCAGTTATACGATGATTCAAGATTTATCAACCTGGGTTAACTTATCTATTTGAACAAATTCAGCGGACAAATTTTGTTCTGAAAAAAATAATTAGCTTATATAGCTCAACTCCACCTGATCATTTTTCTCGTTATGGAGAAGGGCTAGTTATGCCTAACGATATATATTTATTAAAAACAGCCGCTGTTTGATGTATTGAAAATATTGTGTTAAGTATGGCTGAAGATGGAGACATTCTATGGTAAAATAAATACGACTCTCCATCTGAGTTTTAGATTCTCTGTCTTCATCGATTATATTGCCATCATAACGCTCACTGCTGTGTTTTACTGTCCCAAAATGGTACGACTGCGTTGTTCAATCTTTTATCTCCTTCTTCTCTTTTACTTTCTTTTTTCAATAAACCTTTGAAAATATTGTAGTTACGAACATCGTTATTTATGTTAACTGGAAGTACGAAATTCTCTGTGTTTTAGATGGTTTAGGAGGTTATACAAGATGAACGTGGTTATAAATATTTGAAACAAAAGAATATAAAACTGATGGTGACCAATAAATAGGTAACAATAGTTATTTGTGTAACTAGTGGTGAAAGTGGCACTTTGCTGCACACGAGAGCAATGTTTACGGAATGATCTCGAGTGCAGCAAAGGCCTTTTTCACTCGTGTTACACATTATATTTTTCCTACAGTCACTATAAAGCATATAAATAATTAGTTTTTCAAACGCTATACAACACGTTTTTAGGTTCAGCTGGCAACACAAATGGTGCCCTAGAGAAAGTAGTACCCGCGGTCCGTATCACTCCGCTATTTTTCCTCGGCAAGAAATGTGCTCCGCGTTTTGAGAATATAGTTCCGTATGTTTTTGTAATTTGAAGTGGTTTCCGCGCCTAAAAAAAATTCTTTAAAGGCATTTTCTTGTTTATTAAGATCGTAGGAATGTTTTAAAAACGTTTAAAAGAAAAGTCCAGAAAGTTCAGAAATACCGAAACTATAAACACGAAATGACATGTTAAATCGTAGTTATAATAGTCAATCAGCTGATCATAGTATTATTATCTTAAAGTGTTGCCAACCTATTTCCAAGCGTACACGGATTACGTGCATAATAGAACCACGCTGTTTTGTGTTGTTTCGTTGGAATCCTGATGTGCGGCAAAGTATAAACCGTACGGCAAAGTATAAACCGTACGGCAAAGTATAAATATGCAGCAATTAGCAGCTTTCTGTACTATAAACAGTACAAGGAAGCCAACTTTGTCGGGTGACTGTAGGAAAAGAGATTTATAATCTCTACATCAGTGGATCACATTGTGATTTACACTGTTGTTTATCTGTTGTTGTTGTCATAGTTGTTGTTGTTGTTGCTCTTGGTCTTTTTTCTATTTTTCTCAATCAGACACGTACAAATTTACTCTTTAGCTAAATTATGTTTTGGGGCTTCAAAGCTAGCAAAACAAACGCATTGCATGCAATTAAATTCTAGATGCTCATTAAAGTATGTCTTTATTGCAGTTTTTCTTTTACCTAAAGTGTAACACAATCACCTAACTTACACCCGTTCCCAAATTCCTGTACTAGTTTTCTCACTCTGAATAAATATATTTAATGCAAAAAGATGTCAGGTATAATGTGTTGCCTGATATTACCCATAATGCCGTTGAGTAGATGACGTAAGCACAGCTCCCCCTAAAACCCTGCTATAATCTCCTCCATCCCACACTATTGAAACGCTGTCCTACTCTCATGAAAAGAACATCTCATTAACATTTCTAAGGAGCTCTTAAGTCATTTAGGGTGGTAAAAATATGAAGTTTACAGTAAAATAGGACCATTAACTTAAGCTATTTATATTAGTTGTAGTTAATCCGCAAATTAGTTGAATATAGGTTATTATCTTATTAATCAATGAATATGTAAAACCAAACTACGTGCTTTAAAAGCGTGTATCAAAAATGAAAGTATTGGTGCATGTTAAAAACCAATATATTTTAACACTGTTTACTCCACATTATGTTTATACAGTTTTAAAATTTTAAAAATATTAACGTAACTAGCCTACAATTGATAAGTATGATAGCAAAAAGGAAAAACTGAGTAACATGAATGACATTAACAAAAACACCAGCAACAACAACAATGGCAGTGTCAAAAAGCACAACAATAACAATGGCGTGTTGATACCTACGCACTGTCCCTTGTGGTTTTGACCTGCTGTTAGTTGATGTGTTATTTATTTTATCAATTGGTTCTTCTTCCATTCTTTTACATGTTTACAGTACTCGTATTTTTATATTTAATGAAATTAACACAGTTTCATAGCGACAATGAGCTAATTTGCGCACTGTTTACAGTTGCGGCAATATTATCATTTACTTTTAGTTGTAGGGGAAATAATTTTTCTTTTGTAAGCATAACTTCTCTAATTGCAGAGATTTTCGAATCAATTAAAAAAGTACGTCTTCAATATAGGTTTGTCTTGTTCAAAAGATGAGGAATATAATGTAAATGGTTTAAGTTGACGATGAACGTAGATGTTCTGTATTGGGACCCTAAAACACGTCAGTGCAATCTGTGATAGGAGATATATTACAAAAGTGATGTAATGTATTATAGAGCCATATTTTATTTTTGAGTTTCTATTTGTTACTACTTCAACTGATAAAACAGTACCGGGAGACCGAGCCTTGCTCGGTTGAAGTTAAATGGCTTTAATCGGTAAAAGAATTTGGTTAACAGACATTTTATAATTTACGAAAAACATTTTACTATAAACTATAGCATTTATTTGCTGAAATAATAACAATTCTGTATTGTAAAGGTAAATCAAACTTTAGCATGAGCATACTTTCTAAAATACTCTCGTATGATGTATTGTAATTCAATAATATTCAATAACACGATAACTAATTCAACTGAATACAGCTGTCCGAATTATGTAAACTATAAAATAGTGCATACAAATTTTAAAATCTATCCTTAATAAGAGCGAAACATTGTGTTGACGCCAGTGCACTCAAACTGCACCAACACAAAACATTCATCACTGATTAACACGACTTACTCTATTTTCCCCTATATCGAGTAATCTTCAGTGTAATATTTGCTCAAAAGTTACAACTGATGTTTATCACTTTGTACTGCATTTTACGGTGTGCTAATACACCGTGAATGGCTTGTTATAAACACATGTTACATTTCTTGTGTTTACCTTTTACTTGTTATTTTATTGAACCAACATAGTTACTTAGTAACCAATAAGGACAATGTTAGATTTTTCAATTGTCAAATGAGTTGTGTAGCAAAATATGAATTTTCCTGAGGTAGTGGCTGTCGTCAATCACGTCGAAGTCCCTTATTCCAAATTTTAATCAAAATCCGCTGGATTTCGAGATTGTACATTAAAGACAGACAAACGGACTTTGCTCGTATTATTGTATAGGATTGTTTCTATGGGCCAACATAGAATTATATTCATTTGATTCAATTTAAATTTGCAGGATTTATTTTTATTAGTAAATATTAAAACTAATTATGTTATAATAGCATCTCCACTACAATAAAATACTACACAAAATGCATGTTGAATTCACCAAATTTGATTTCCTGCAACAGCATAGGATGGTCCAATGAATACTTGAGTGAAACCGACCTTAAGCGTCTTAGGGGTTGTCTGACCTCTTAGGGCTTTAACTGGGTTAATTGAATAAAGCAAGAATCTGCAATGTACATTTATTAATGTGATGTATTTATAATAATGTATCCAAATTTAATTTAAAATGATATTTAATAAAGTTTATTTAAATTAATTTTAACTTTCTTGTCAAGCTCACGTTAGCTAAGATTCAAAATACCGTTCCAGAGTTTCAATTAGTTGTTTTGTAACTAGGAGATACTATGTTCATTAAGATTTACTATATTCTTTTTTAAATTTGTTATTGAATCCAACTCGGTTATTAGTACTGTAGTTAATTATTTCTTGTAGTAATTACATACAGGATTAAGTATCATCAAAGTGATTAATTTAATTAAAGTGTTTGTTAAGGATAAATCACATATTGTTCTAAGATTTAATATGCTTTATATTGCGTAACCAACCCTAGTATGTTTAGTTTATTTTAAACCTCATGGAACATTTGTACTAACATTCAAAGTCAAGAAACTAATAGAAGCTTATTCAAAACTTTAATTAATTCAACTAATCAGAAAATCATTTGAACATAATTTATATTTAAAAACAAAATTTAATTAGGCTATATATATAATCACAAGATTAAATTCAAACGCCGCTCGATCACCCCACCTGAGATAAAGATCCATGCAATAAGTTATAGCACTTGAACCTAAATTAGAACTATTGTAATAGGTCTAGCCTAAAGCTTTTAGAGTAAATTTATTTCCCACCCCTTATAAACTTTATTGT
Source organism: Macrosteles quadrilineatus (assembly GCF_028750875.1). Classification (NCBI taxonomy): domain Eukaryota; kingdom Metazoa; phylum Arthropoda; class Insecta; order Hemiptera; family Cicadellidae; genus Macrosteles; species Macrosteles quadrilineatus. Next base: position 316,785 of record NW_026542692.1, read on the forward strand.
GAACCCCTTATTTTCTTTTACCATCAATTTTGTATTTTAATTAAATAAATTTAAGTTTAGATACTGTAAATGGAGTTTTCATTATATTTCTAGCTTTAAGGTTGATTACAGTAGTCAAGGCCTATTGTAGGATTAACTATTATAAATACTTTTCCCATTTGGACTTTTTAATAAGATTCGTAAAGGCATTTTCAGTATTTTATCGTAAGCAAATTTTCCGAAGCAAGATATTTGTTCGACTAGCCAAAGTGGAAACAGCCACTCTTCTGATTTTCACAGATCGACTCTTACTTTTAGTAATTTTACTCATCACTAACTTTCCACGTTAATCCATATAACATTTCTAAACCTTTCAATATTGGAGCCAACTAAACAAAGAATATGTGAAAATAAATAAAGTATGTATAAATAAAGATAGCGGGTTTTGTCTTAAACTATAGTGCATACAAGATGGTCTTATAACAATGTTATCATTGAACTTTTGTCTTCTGTTCGGAGCCGGTTCCTTCCACTTTTAACTTATACTTCACTGGTTTACTATACTGTATTATCATTGTACCCTGCGCATTGTCATTAGTGAATGTTGGGATCTACGTTCAATATAGAAGTTTCACGCTCCAAACAATTAAAGGAATTTGAAAAAATTATCGCTATTCTTTTAGTAGTGTACATATACAAGGTGCTCAAAAAAGGTGGAGACATCATTTACTTAGTGATTTCTTGGGTCAACATAAAGAGAAAATCTAGAAAACATTTTTTTCCAAAATCGCTTCGTTAACCAGAAATCGGCCACTTTATATTTGTTTTATTAACATTTTTATCTTTAAATTTGTTAACCGAGGAAACTGTTCCTTTATGAAACTTTGTACGTATGCTAATGTAGAAGAGACCCATATTAAAAAAAATTTTATCTTCGTTCAATTTAAAATTTCAAAAAGGCAGCCATCTCAATATTTTAAACTTAAGTCACTCAACAATGGCTGATTCAATGGAAAAATCCAAGGACACTTTTATTTTGAATTTTTATTCTTCTATCCAACCAAACAAATATCAAACAGATCAAATAAGGAATAGCGTAAATATTAATTTCTTTTTGTAAAATTGGGTAGAATAAGGCTAAGCTAGTCAGGTTTGCCCCATTTTACAACAACAAATCTTAATATTTCAGCTATTTCTTATTGGATCTTTTTGAATTATTAGATAATTATACTATATAGTCTATTATTTTTTTAATGGCAACCTTCTCGTGGGACACCCTGTATATAACAAACTGTCCATATGATAAGTGCTGATTTGTGCCCTTATAAACTAATTCTATAATTATATCTGTAAGATAAAAAAAATTAACCTCAAACCTTAAGCAATAACACTTTTATTAATTTCCATAACCATCAAATGTATTTAGTTACGGAGGAAATTGTTATTGTTAATCAAATGACATTTTCGTTGTTGTCAAACTAGAGACAACGACCATTTACATTTTACCCTTCCCATTATGGGGTCAGTTAGCATAACGAGATCTTCCAGTTTGGGATTAAATGGACTTGGGCTGGTACACTATCAAGGTAACTTCAAGCCATGATTCCCTTTGGTTAAATTATTTTGTATTCATAGATGCAATTTGATGTTTTGTCAGTCTGTGTATATTAATATTTTGTAATGTTAAGTTCCGTTCGTCATTTGTTGAACAATACTTTTAACGTGTGTATAACCCATATCCTACGTTCTTTTTTTATTGCCTACAGCTGCTCCATGAAGTCTACTTCAGAATCCAATGGTCAATGACATAATCAAAACCGTTTCAGCTCATCTTCTCCAACTCAGGATAATTAATAAGACCACAGGTGCATGTTGCGCATGCAATTATATTGATACATACCCATAAACGTGTTGTCACATCATTTTATGAGATCAAAGTTCTTTAAGTAAACCAAAATCTAAGCAACTTCAGGCTTTACTCTCCCCTTATAATATTTATTTATTGAAGTACCATTTTATACGATACGATATTTTTTGTAAACAGGAAATAATAATATAAGTTATGTAGTATTTATAATCCAAATAGTAATAATTAAATGCGTATATTGCCATTTAGAGTCAAAGATGTCCCATTTTCATTTTGGCATCAGCCTAATATTAATGGGAGCTATTATGGTTTGATAGATTTGTTTACTTTTTAGGGCTACTTTTTCAATAAAAAAGTAAAACTATAAAAAAAGGTTTTTATTATTTTACTTAGTTTATTTAGAGCTAGTTTGTGAAACAAGATTGACGGCTCCGGCCGTAAATGGGGCTGGCTTTTGTTTAAGGTTATTCTCTTTATAACGACAAGATAATTTTTATTATCTTTTATTTATCTGCAATCTACTGTTTTTCTATCCTTAAGAAACAGGCACGAGGACTTTCTTTTAATTAATAGTAAGTGCAATCACTATATGCTGAACATGTTTTCCAAAACGATATACCGATATAAGAACGACGATGGGATTAGAAGTATACTTGTGTTGGTTAGTATATGATGTTACCTTTAATAACTTTACACGGCAATATATGAATTACTTAACAAACATATGGTTATTAAAACTAACAAATTATCTTCCTTCCTTACATGAAGTAGATGTTATTATATACTAGTTAGTGGAGAGATTGTATTAAACTGGCGTACGAATATACAGCTCTAACAACCTGAAAAAGGCAAATATTAGGATTATTTCTTTTTTTATATAATATGTATAACCTAATATAGTTCATATAAATGTATAGGTTCGGTGGTTTGGATTTGATAATGAAGGGGGTTTGGATGTTAAAAGAAGATTAGGAAGCTAGAGGAAGGTTAAAACGTAATAGAAAAGAATGGCAAAAGTTTAGAAATCAGAAGGAGACGTTTAGGAAGATATCATGCGGTTAAAAGGTTATGGAGTGATTAGGGTGTTAGTAAAATCCTAGGAAGAGATTACAAAGAGTTTGGATTCCAAATACCTTTAAAAATCCTTAAACCTCTCATTTACAATATGTGATCAATAACACTATACCTCATAGATAACTGGAACGATACATATTAGTAAAGTAAATACAGCAATAAAGTAAAGAAAAGAAGAGTACCATCATATGTTCTGGTTTTGATGTTTAAAAGTGTATCTCAGTAGTTTTAATTATTTTGGTTGCGTTTAAGAAAAAAACAATCCTGTATAACTACCAATCAACCATTTACTTAAGTACGGTACTGCGCACTTGGGTCCTTATTCATTCTACGCTGCATTTGCATGCAAAATGGGTTAAGAATGGATTTAGCTTTGTTGCTGGCTAATATTGGCAGTTTACTTAGTCTAATAATAAAGAACTTTTAGGTCCTCTTTCTAACCATGTACACGTCCATGACCTCTTCAAAGATTAAACGAGAAAGCTTCAGGTCACTAGAAGAGATCTATCTTACCATTCAACTACCCAGATCATAAATTATTTATACGTATTTGTGTTTTTCTACTTGACTGAAAAAGTTTACTTATACATGCTTCAAACAGTAGAGTCTTTTCTGATTCTTAGTAAAAGATAGGATTGTTGACCATTTTTTTTATGTATCACTTACACTGGCATAAGTCTCCATGCCAAGAGTGTAGATGCCACCGATGGTCAGTTTGAGAGGTCTGGACGCCACGATCTGCATGATGAGAAGTCCTCGCCTCAAACTGTGAGGTTTGTCTGTCCAATCACAGTTAAACAGGCCCTGCCGGAGCGACTCAGACTGCCAATGTCAAATTATTGTAGAAACAGCTCCATGCCATACTCTTATTTTTAACCATACGCTATTAGTTTAACCATACATACATTTTTGTATTTTAACTGTAATATTCACCTATATATTTAAGTTTTAAGTTCAACACGGTCTTTGAGTGCAAGTCATAAATTGTGTAGAGGCTCTAACTTGTCAATCACTTTATAACTGGTGACAAACATACGCTGATAAACTGAAATATTCCGAGTTTCTTATGCCGTGTAGAAAATTTTCAAATATTTTTTAAACAGAAATTTGATATCATGTCCTATAATGAATCTGAAGTTAAGTTTTATAACTTTCCGGTAGCAGGTGCTGATTTCAACTAAATGATTAATTTTAGTAAAAAGTGTAAGATACCTGGTACTACCTTGTGATTCCCTTGCTCTTATTCTGGACTACACGTTTCGGTTTAGTTAAAACATCCTCATCAGCTCACAAAACTTAAAGATTTAAATCGTTTCATAAAGTTTACAAAAACACACATAAGTTGAAAAATAAACGTAAAAATGTATGCCTACATAACCTTGTGTGCACATGACGGGTACCGAGTCCATTGAAGGTTCTTTTTTGTTTACAAAGAGGAATAAAAACCTTTTAGCTTACATGATTGTACTCAAGAATAACCTAATATGAAACATGCGTCATTATAGAAGAATTTCTAATAGATGTAGAAGGCTACTTTCGTTTTTAAAGCAATGGTGTAACCTATTGAAGAAAAAGACTAATTAACAATTACGTGTTTACCTCATTAATAAGGGTCTGCCCTATATGACTGATTAGTCCAATCAGTATAAGATACCCCACAACTTCTACTCCACGGCTGACATAGTCAGGCTGGAGCAGTTCCTTGCCCTGTAACACAGATATGAATAATATAAAAATTTCTAACAACTATAAATAATTTTAACCTTGTGGTGTGTTAGGTGATTCAATCTCAGGAAATTTAAACACCAAATCATTGACCACAACCATTACATACAAATTAATATTGATAAAAATGTTTTTTATTACTTGTGTAAAGTAAACATAGATGAATTAATCCCCAAAGTTGTGTACTTTTAAAAATTATTTTGGTAGCATTTACTTTATTTAGTTTTTCACCATGCAATCATTATTCATTTATTCGATCGTACTTCATAAGTACTTGAAACGTTGAGCAGTAGGCCTATTTAACGTCAAATCATTACTAGAACTCTTGATTGCAAATACTTTTAAAATGCGAATTGGAGTTGGAGTAAAATTGAATTATTTTCTTGTAATATCCTTACTTTTGCTAAACATGACCAACTTTCTTAGATAACATAATTTTAAAATGTTTTTAATGTTAAAATGTTTTAAAATGTTTAATGTAATTTAAATGGGGCGTAAAGAGGGTAATATATGACTCACCAATAATCCAAGGGTGAAGAGTAACAAGAAACACTAGAGAGTAGAGGTGGCACATGGGCGGAAGCCGTGAGTGGATGGCAGAAGACGACGTCTTGGGAAGAGGGTAGCCAACTTGTAGGTTGAGTAGAGATGAGGGAAGTGTGCACACTTTTGGGGAACACTTGTGGGGAATCCAGTAATCCTAATCCACTAAAGTTGGCACTTGACACAGGCACTCGCGGCGAAGACGCGGCGGACGTAACTGCTTAGCGGTGACAGCGATAACGTACTACATAACTTATTTAAGAAAAAAACACCTTTTACAGAGTTTGACGTCGAGAAAGTTTTATTAATTGTTCGTGACAAACGATAGAAGAGCGTTAGAGTCCGAGAAGCGGTTTTAGAGGTAAAAGTTTATAAATAGAGAAAGACTTACGAAATACGGCGCAATGCACGTATTCAGCCGAGGAGAGTTACATTTCAACTAAACATTATTTTTGGAGGGGGGAGGGACGCTACCTCAATGTTTCTTAGAGGGGTACCGCAAATTTATCCATGTCCATATCACGCCACATTTTTTAACCAATAGGATTCGTCCTGCATCGGGCAACACAGCCGAGATAGTGTGTGTGTTTTATGTAGGCTTGTGTGAGTGAGACTCTAACATTTGATACATAACAATACTTAATGAAATTGAAATGAGATTTAAAAATACAGATTTGGTTTGGAAATAAGCTATCACTAATTGAACAATAATTATGATGATAAATATAGTAATAATTAATTAAATACAGAACATCCGGGCCCCCTTGAATCTACTTGGAGATTCAAAACAAAATACAAAGGAACACATTTCAGACACCTAAGACATATAATTATAACTAAACCTATATACATGAAGTGCTATCAATTGATAGTCTATTCACAACCAAGAGGTAGTGGAAACACTTTTACAGCGGGTCGAGTGAGGATGCCGGTTGCTGTCTTCAAGTGTACCACTCGTACCACATTGTCTTTGCTAGGAGACACATCAATAATGCGGGCCAAAGGCCAGGTCAGAGGAGGGGTAGATTGCTGTTCCACTAACACAAGATCACCGACTTTGAGGTTATCTTGGTGCGAGGCCCACTTCATCCTTTGTTGCAAGGTGTGCAGGTACTCTTGCTGCCATCGCTTCCATATTCGCTGATGGAGTGCCTTGACGAGATGCCAGTGCTTCAGCCTGTTGGTGGAGACGTCTTGGACATCTTCTTCAGGAACCGCAGTTAGAGGGGCGCCGATCAAAAAATGTCCTGGAGTGAGAGGTGTCAGGTCCGAAGGGTCGGATGAAAGCGGCGTAAGAGGGCGTGAGTTCAGAACGGCCTCTACCTGTGTTGACAGAGTAGAAAATTCTGCCAAAGTCAGGATGTTCGTTCCGATGACTCGTTTGAGGTGGTGTTTAGCGCTTTTAATGGCACTTTCCCATAACCCACCCTGATGAGGGGCTGAAGGGGGGTTGAAGTGGAAAATAATCCCTTTGGTAGAGACAAAGTCCTTAAATTGGTTTGAAGATTGAGCAGACTTAATAATCTTCTTAAGGGCGTTATCCGCACCTACAAAATTCGTACCGCAGTCGCTGTACAAGTTGGTACTTAACCCTCTTCTTGAGACAAAACGAGTTAAAGCCGCTAGGAAGGCATCTGTAGTCATATCTGTCACTACTTCAATGTGCACGGCCTTAGTAGCCATACAAACGAATATGCACAAGTAGACCTTAACGTGTCTAATTGAGCGTAAGTTGTGGACTTTAACAATAAAAGGGCCACCATAATCCATTCCAGTTGAGATGAATGGTCTGGCAGGAGTGACACGAACTTTGGGTAAATTACCCATTTGAGGCGCCTTGTTTCGGGGTCTATTTTTAAAACAAGGGATACATTTGAATATGCGTGAGCGGATAACACTACGCGCACAGAGGATCCAGAACCTTGAGGCTAAGAGAGATTGAGTGAGTTGAGGTCCGGCATGAAGATGTGTTTTGTGACAGTCATCTATGATAATATCTACAACATGGTGCCTTTTGGGGAGTAATACGGGATGAACGCTGTCATAGGGGAGCGAAGAATTCTTAATGCGGCCGCCTACACGAACTATTCCGTGCTCATCGAGAAAGGGTGACAAGCGTTTATACTTAGAATTGCAGTTTTCTGATTTCTGGAGATTGGCGATTTCTTCAGAAAAACATGATTTTTGAACAAGTTGGATAATTTTTGTGGTTGATGACTTGAGTTCATTTGTAGTGAGAGAACTTCGCAGCTTGTTCGATCTTCTCGCGTTGTAAATGAAGCGAAGGATGTAAGCTGTAATGCGTACGAGTTTAGTCCACGAGGAAAATCTTGTCAAAAGTTCCCATTCAGGGTTGGAGTTCGAAGTGAAGACAAAAAGTTCAGCCACTTTTGTTTCTTCTGAGCTATCTAAATTTACAGGTGTAAATTGTCTATTAGGCCAGTCTTCGCAAGGTTGAGAGAGCCAAGATGGCCCGGTCCACCACAAGGGGTGATTTTGGAGATGAGTGGCAGTTATTCCCCGAGAGGCGCAATCTGCGGGGTTATCCTGACTGGGTATGTAACGCCAGCAATGTGAGGGGAAAAGTTCTTGAGTCTGAGCTACTCTGTTCGCCACATAAGTTTTCAGTCTGTATGGTGGTGTTTGAAGCCATGTTAGAGTGATGGAAGAGTCACACCATAGAACAGTACGAGAGAATGTAACTTTATTCGTAAACAAAGAGAGGCAGTATGATGCTAGTTGAGCAAGGAGATGAGCAGCACATAGCTCGAGACGAGGTAGAGTGACTCGTTTTAGAGGAGATACACGAGTTTTCGCCAATATTTGACGTACAGTGACATCACCGGATGAGAGTTTGCATCTGAAATAGAGAACTGCGGCATAACCGCTTTCTGAGGCATCTGAGAAGCCGTGAAGTTCAATACCGCTTGAAACTGAAAACTGGAATGCTCTGGGGATCTGAATATTGGAGAGAGATTGAGTATTAGTTACAAAGTTTTGCCATATTGAAGTTAAGTCACTTGAGAGCTCTTCGTCCCAGCCTAATCCTGTGGTCCAGAGCAGCTGTATAAAGCATTTTGCTTGCATTGTACACGGAGCTAGAAAGCCACACGGGTCGTAGATTTTAGCAACCAAGCTGAGCACACGACGTTTGGTGGGTGTCTCATTAGCTGCATCAGAGAAATTTATATTGAAGGAGAAACAATCAGAAACTGGTGACCAATGCAGTCCTAATATTGAAAATAGAGGTTCTTTAGCATGTTCCAGAAATACAGGTAATTCAAGATGTTCTTGGGGCAGAGCTTGAAGGAGTTCCTTGGCGTTGGATGACCACTTTCGGAGTTCAAATCCACCACGGGACAGAAGACTAATTATCTGGCTTTGAAGTTCTAGAGCATCTTCGACCGTGTCAGCACCTGCGATTATATCATCAACATACGTATTTGAAGTTAAAACTTGAGCAGCAGCAGGAAACGCCTCACCCTCGTCTTTAGCTAGCTGATGAAGTGTTCTAATAGCGAGATAGGGGCTGCTGTTGACCCCATATGTGACTGTAGCCAGCTGGTAGGTGGAGAGGTCCTGGGAAGAGTGATTACGCCATAAGATAAGCTGGTATTTCTGATCGTCTGGATGTACTAATATTTGACGATACATTTGACGAATGTCACAAGAGAAAACAATGTTATGGGACCTGAAATGGAGCACAATGTCACAAATGTTCGTCTGGAGCTTAGGACCTGTGAGTAAGATGTCATTTAGCGACAGTCCAGAACTGGTCTTGCTACTAGCATCGAACACAGTACGAAGTTTCGTAGAGCTACTATTTTCTTTCAATACTCCGTGGTGGGGAAGATAATAATGAGGGGAGGTTAAATCGACAGTCTCAATATTGGTCATGTGACCGAGAGAGAGATATTCATCCATAAACGCAACGTACATGTCACGGAATGAGCTTTGAGCGGCAAACTTACGCTCTAAAGAATACAAGCGTCGTTGCACAGGGAGGTAAGAGGTTCCCAAGGGAGGATGATTAGCCTTGAATGGCAATCTAACCACATACTGGCCGTTTTGGTTGCGTGTGTGGGTTTCAGAGAAATGTTTGTCACACTGTTGCTCCTCTAAAGTTTTACTACTGCACTGTGGGATCTCTTCTTGGGTCCAAAATTTTTGGATAGAGGAATGGAGATCATTATCACTGGTAGAGAGAAAAGAAGAATATGTGCACGGAGCGGCGGAACTTACATCTGCAACAGGGGCGGATCCCATCACAACGAATCCAAATTTTGTGCCAATAAGGTATGGCATGTTTGGACCAATTGAATGTGTTTGGTGAGTAAGAATGAGAGGAAACAGAGAGACGCCTAAAAGAACGTCAATACCACTTGGTAAATGAAAAGTGGGATCAGCTAGCACGTACGGTTTTACCATTTTAAACACTTCCGGTGCAAGGCGAGAGCGGGGAATATCAATAGCGATCTTGTCCAAAATATGGAATGGGTGCTGAGAAGCAACATTGCTGTCACTTAGAGTAGCTAAATTTAGCCGAGTAATCCCTTTAGTTTGGGAGGTTGTGGCAGAGATGCCGACAATTGTGTGGGTCGACTTATGTCTTGGGGTTTCCAGGAGCTGAGCGGCACGCTCACTGATGAAATCGCACATACTACCTGAATCGAGTAGGGCACGAAACACATGAGTATGTCCGGTAGAGGATGTCAACTTGACAAGAGTTGTACCAAGGAGGACTGTAGATTGTGATGAGGTCTTATGATTAAACGTGTTTTGAGCGGATGCCGTAACTGAGCTGGGTCCCTGAGGCGGAGGGGTTGTAGTATTATTTTCTCTATGCCCTCTAAAATCTGATTGGGACGGAGTCTGGAAGTGCAATAGACTGTGGTGGCGTCTTTGGCAGGACGTACAAGTGTTTCTGGATTTACATTGTTTACTATCATGGTAACCAAGACACGATATACATCTATTACTGTTTTTTACAAGCTGATAACGCTCTTGAGGAGTTTTAGCTCCAAAAGAAGGACACACATATATTTTATGGTCATTTTTACCGCAAGCAAAACATTGAGGGAGGAGAGAGAAGTTAGTGGTACTCTTTCCAGCTGAAAGAAGTGCTACGTGTTTACTAGTTTTATCAGAAGCGAAACTAACAGATTTCTTGCCTTTATGTTGCGGTGAATGGCTAAAATTAGCCTTGCGAGGGGGTTGTGGCAAGTGCAGCCCTGCATCCTCTGCTTGGTTACATTCAACGTTTAGAAACTTGATTATATCAGAAACTTCCGGTAGTGAGTGTGCTTCGCAATCTTGGCTCGATCGATAAGCTTCTAGCTTTTTGCGTAGATCGGTATCCATTTTCCGCAAAATGAGGGCTGAGAGGAGGGGATTTGATGTTGATGAAACATCGCAATCAAGAGCTTTTAGCGCTTCAGAATGTTCATAATAAAGATTTATGAAATTTCTAAGGTTGCGGATGAACCCTGAGGAAATGTCAGGTAAGTCCATTATTTGATTTAAGTGCAAGGTTATGAGTCGCCTCGTATTATGATAGCGTTCTCGGAGGAGCTGATAAGCTACTAAGTAATTAGCAGTAGTGATGTTAAGAGACTTGATCAGACTTGAGGGCTCGCCAGACACGACACTTAGTAGGTACTGGAACTTAGCCACATTTGAGATACTAGCATTTCTGTGGACACTTGAGTCAAATAAATTTATAAAGCTAACCCATTGCAAAGGATTGCCGTCAAACTGTTTTAATTCTAATTTCGGTAGCCTAATATTGGCTTGAGCTAGAGTGGGTGCAGTTGAACCTGCCTCGCTATGAGCCGAGGGAGTCTTTGGTTCATCTACTGGGTCAAGAGATTCAATAATACTTTGTATCTTAACATGAGTATCGTTAATTGTGTCTTGATCATCAGACAACTGAGTAGTGGGAGCTTCCTCAGGATCTATATTTTCCAAAACACGGTAAAGATTACCTTCAAAGTCGGCACGCTTTTTGTTAGATTCTTTAGCATAAGCCGCCAACGATCTATAATGCACTGTAGTAAGTGGTGGTTGTTGGGCAGCAATAGCCTGGACAGCAGTGAGGATTTTATCAAGTCTTGCCTTAATTAAAGCGGTTGAACGCTCATAAGTACTAAACTTGATGACAGCTGGGGTAGGCATTGTGATAGCCTATTTTAAAATACAATTGAAAATAAAATACAAATAATAAAATAATAAGAATTATTGGCCTATTTATTATTTTAAAAGATCAGTGAGCTTAATCATTAAGTTTTATGAGAGAATAATTAATTAATAACGAACACGTCAAAAACATAAATGCATTTTTTCACCAATAAAGTAAAATATAACCAAATACATTACAATGACAAAGAAACAGTTAATAGCTATTTAACTGCAAATGTGAGCCTATAATAGCTGGCAAGATATCAAAAATTAAAATTAAAATACATAATTAAAATACTCCAATTAAAATAGAACCTAACTCAGAAAATAATCAGATTGTCCAACTAACTTAAGTTGTTTACAAGCGAGTTGAATGAGGGGAAATAATTATTTAGCCTACTAAAATAAATATATCCAGGAATATTCTCAATGAATTATTATTAACATTACAGCAAAATAGCAATAGACGTAATAATATCTAAGAACAATGACAATGTGAGAATGAGAGAGTGTATTGTGGTTTGTTTATTTTGGTGTATCGATCATATGACAGGAGCGAGTGACGTATCAGTCTGCACCGCGCCGATCAGCTGTGCTTGAAGGGGGGGAGCGCAACGTCTGCGAAAAGGCAACGTTCGGTGCGTGAGGGGGAACTGACCACGTGATCTGCAAACATGGGTCGCGTCGGCGCATCAAAGTTGAATGCAACACGCTGAATATGGAGGCGGGAACAACGTTGGGCGGGAACGAAGTAAACGATATCGGTGGCGTGATCAAATCAAAAATGGCTGATCGAGCGCCAAATCATTTGAGCGAAATTGCAGTAAATTATATTGCAACTATAAGTAAGATTTTCGGTCAACGAATCCGTTTACTCGAGTGAATAATTATTACATACTTTTTAAGGGAGACGCAAACGCACTTTTCACAGTTTTTTTTAGCACATGGTGAATAAGTTCATTGAGAGTTAATTACTGTTGTATAAGATGGTTGTTAAAGTCCATAGCGTTGTCCATTAACATCCGGCTCGAAGGACCATTAAATGGGGCGTAAAGAGGGTAATATATGACTCACCAATAATCCAAGGGTGAAGAGTAACAAGAAACACTAGAGAGTAGAGGTGGCACATGGGCGGAAGCCGTGAGTGGATGGCAGAAGACGACGTCTTGGGAAGAGGGTAGCCAACTTGTAGGTTGAGTAGAGATGAGGGAAGTGTGCACACTTTTGGGGAACACTTGTGGGGAATCCAGTAATCCTAATCCACTAAAGTTGGCACTTGACACAGGCATTCGCGGCGAAGACGCGGCGGACGTAACTGCTTAGCGGTGACAGCGATAACGTACTACATAACTTATTTAAGAAAAAAACACCTTTTACAGAGTTTGACGTCGAGAAAGTTTTATTAATTGTTCGTGACAAACGATAGAAGAGCGTTAGAGTCCGAGAAGCGGTTTTAGAGGTAAAAGTTTATAAATAGAGAAAGACTTACGAAATACGGCGCAATGCACGTATTCAGCCGAGGAGAGTTACATTTCAACTAAACATTATTTTTGGAGGGGGGAGGGACGCTACCTCAATGTTTCTTAGAGGGGTACCGCAAATTTATCCATGTCCATATCACGCCACATTTTTTAACCAATAGGATTCGTCCTGCATCGGGCAACACAGCCGAGATAGTGTGTGTGTTTTATGTAGGCTTGTGTGAGTGAGACTCTAACATTTGATACATAACAATACTTAATGAAATTGAAATGAGATTTAAAAATACAGATTTGGTTTGGAAATAAGCTATCACTAATTGAACAATAATTATGATGATAAATATAGTAATAATTAATTAAATACAGAACATAGTTCATCTCTTAATGAAATGATATTTTTTACAAATACTAGTAGACACAACATTAATGCCTATAATTTAGGTAGTCGTTTCATAGTATAACTATGTATTCTTTAAGAAACAAATAGTTCTTTTTACTCACCAAAGTAAGCTTAGGAGCCGTCATCGCTACAGCTAATATTCCGATCGGTATATAAGTCATCACTTGAAATCGATAATATTGGTCAGTTAGTCGTACGTACCTACAAAGTAACACATCATTTAACTTAACAAATTCTTACAAAACATGATACATTAGTTATATCTTGTAGCTTTAACTAGAAGAATAATTAAAGTTCTCCTCGCCTGACTCTTAATTTTGTTTTATTTTGTTTGTTTTTTTGTTTGTTTTTGTTTGGTTTTTGTTTTATTTGGACGCACAAATTTACTTTTCACCTAGGCCTACAACGTTATTTTACTCGGCCAATGACTGTTATGAGTTGTTGATAGATTGATTTGTATTTGAACCTGTAATTTTTGATCATAACTATTCCAGATTTCATAATTATCGAGAGGTGCCTTTTTATTTTAAGAAAAGCACACTAAAATGGCGTTTTCAAAATAATTGTTACTACGGAGGTGATTTTAATAAGTTAATTTAAGTAAATTTTAGGATAAGGTTCGAAGAAAAAAAACTTGATTTAGTATTTTTCCTTACCACTGCTTAGAAATTAATACAATGACATACCTTTAGAAAGTACGCAAAATACATCATTTGACAGCCTGTAAAGGGAATAGATCATTCCCGCTCGCTAATCAGATGATTTCACGGTTGTCGTTTCTAAACTATCACAATCGCAGATCAGGTACGTTAGTTAATAACCGGTAAGCAAATAACATAACCCAAAACTAAAAAATTACCTAAACGACATTTTATATACAACTAAGAAGTCAATCTGTGTGTTATAATAGTAAAATATGGTGGAAGAAATATTGTGTGTGTATAACAAGCATAAAAAGTGGAAATTATATGGCTGTTAAAATTAGCTCAAAATTAGTAAAATTAGTACACAACGTGCGTCACTAAATGAGTACTTTGCGCTCTTAATACACAAATAGCTATTTTTACAACATTATTTTCTATATTTATATTTATAGTTAATTTCAACATTAACTAAATTCCCAAATGTATACTGTTTACCATGTACTAGACATTTCTGGTAAAACGAATTGATTTAATCTTTTCAAGAATATAGGTGTTAAAAACTGTTGTACTGTTGTGTTGTACAATGGATTTTTTTGCCATTGTAAGACAAATGTTTACAACCCAAAAGCTTAATTATATCCCATACAAAGACTAGTGTAATAAACAAAATATTTATAGCAAAAAAAGTGAATATAGTATACATACTTAATGATATTGCCGTGCCGTTCCACAAGTTTTTCCAAATACAGGCTTATCCGTTTCTCCAGGATTGTTTCGTTGTCTTGAAGGGGTTTTAATAGATGTAAGCTTGATAAGGTATTTGCTGCGTTGATTCTTTTCTGTCTATCCGTGTAGTTTTGCTGAGGGAATTCTCTCCTTCGAACAGTACTGCTCAAACCTTCTTCATGGTCTGTCTTTACTATGCTAGACGAGTTGGATAATAATTCACTCCTCAATTTGATTATTTTTTTTATATCATCCAATTCAGCCAGTAACATCCTTATGTTAAACTTGATCTTCGTGACCATGTAAATCAAAACCAGATAGATCAGTAATATAACTGATATTTCTATCATCATCATAACAGCTGATATGAAATACAAGGGTAGAAGCAGCAAGGAAGATTCAGACTTCCATATCCAGCCAAGAGGCAAGTCTATACAAATTTCGGTCATGCCTGCTTCTGTTTGAAACAACAAAAGCAATGGAACCAAACAGTATGAAGGTGCGCAACTGACGTAGAAAGCCGAACAGATTTTTCCATAAAATGTAACTTCTCTGTTGAAATCTTCAACCAATTCCTGTCGGTTCCCTTCGGTTATCTTGATAGGTTCTAGTAGATAAACTGCCAAAGAACACAATTGGTACTTGTTCATAGCCACGAATAGTTCAACAGATAATACCCAGAGGACTACAATCAAATCGTGAAACTTAGAGAAAGAAGCCTTCTTCGTGTTTTCATTGTTCACGATACAAGATATCGTGGTGTAAAAGAAAAAGAGGTTGAAAAGTATTTTCAACAAAACTAGAAACTTGTTCAGACTACGTTTCGTTAAGTCTATTGAAGTGACGACTTTGAAGATTAAGGGAAGGTGTTTGATGAATGGAGATTGGTCCATAGTTGTGTCTTTAGTCTGAAATGACGTAATATATTAATAGTAGCATATTCAATATGTTCAAAGACTTAATATAGTTTCGAAGGTTAAAGTCAAATTTATTTATTTATCTTGTATATAAATATACTGTATAAGTAGTGTCACACAGTAAAGTTAAATAATAAGAATCTTATGGTTAGTTAAATCGATGTCCTCTTAAAGCTATTTGAAAATTAATTTGAATAATCTGTTAATCAACTAAGTTGCACTCAGTGGAAAACAAAACAATGCTTAAGAACTTTCAATATAAGTTTTCTTGTCATAAATTATAGAACCTTTAGTGCTCTGTTAATATTGATATCAATTAGAATTATTGTCATCCTAGTAATACAAGGAGTATTTGGGTCCTGTTCCGATGTTTAATTCATGTCAAGTAACATTTGAGTGCGCTCATTTCAAACCAATGTTTTGGTAAGAATTTTATAATCCGCAGTCGTACTGTACAATGTTACTAATACCTTGTTACAAGGTACTGTAAAAATATGAGAAGCATTATTTAAAAAGGTATCGTGTTCCTTTTATTGAAATATCTTTATGTGGATAAAAACACTAACAAAATATTTGACAACAAAACACACTCAATATACGCCGGACAGACACAACCTTAAAATTTATTTTAAGACTATTTATAAGATTTTAAATTCCAAAAGATTATGTTAAATCTATATTATTGAAACGTGTTTTACGATGTTTTTCAAATAGTGTATTTCATTCAGTTGAAAATACGTGTTCAAGATATTTATCACAATCTAAAAAGAATTTGATATCAGGATTTGTGATGTTAAAAAGCTACTCCGACTACCAAATAGAAAAAGTGTACTGATCACTTTCTTCTTACCTCGCAGCACTCAAAATTCTACCGTTGGTCCTTTAACTTCTTCTTGACTGCCAAAATAAATCACTTGGTTTCCACTGAAAATGCTGTTCGATATTCCACAATATTGCGAGAGCATAGGAAGAAATTTTCAATCTTTACACAAACGGGGTTTTTCAACTTAGACAGGCCAGATGCTTGACCATAACTACACAGCCTTCTTGATAGCGATTTCCTCAATGGGTCAAGGTTATATTGTAACTATAATATTGTGGTATAATTACCTCGTCAAGTAATCCAAATGTTTTGATGTTAGGTTAAAAACCTACATGTTTAACCGTTGATACGGCATCGTCAGGGGCTCAAACACAGAAAGACATTACTGCCACACGCACACAATAAATAAATAACACGAAACGAAACATTTAGATATTTTTAGACTTATATTGTAGACTTCCGTTTAACTTCTGCCAACAAACAAAGGAGGTGCAACCCACTTCAATTGAATAATCAATGTGTAAATTGATAGTTGCACTCCAGGTAAAAAGCTTGTTAAACATTGAATAAATAATCTCTCCCCAAGAATAATTTTTTCATTACAAAATGATTACCAATTATAGTTCTCCAAATACAATGAACGTACTATAGTCACTTCCATATTCCATTTAACGTAATGACATTTTTAATCCAACACGGCCATCAAAATCAATGACATTAAAACTTTCAATCATAAATAAATATGCTAGGTGAACTTTTTACTATAAAATATCTGTTAAAGCTTAAATTTAAAAAATCTTGTTTGAATTAATCAGCAAGCATTTCCTTAAAGATTTAAAATTTACTATAACAAAACTAATTATTTATAAATTTAAAATGTTGGAAAATTATATGAATTGGCCTTTCTATTTTTAAATATAGTTTTGTTTATTTACAAACAAAATTGTACCTAAATTTGAGTTTTTGTTTTGGCACAGTTAGTACATTTTAGTTCAAAATAGCTGATATGTATGAAATTGGGTAGCAAGCATTATAGAAACATTATAGATTTAGGAGTGGGCTCGATTAGTGGTAGAGCTTGAAGCTTCGAAGCAACAGGTCCCGGGTTCAAATCCTGCCAATCGCCGATGGATTGAAGTAATGTGTAAAACAGTCCCGGGCTATAAACTATTGTCCTAGGATGTGGAGGTGGGACATATATATAACAACAAAACATGTATATAACTTTGGGAAGTAACATATTTGACACTATGATTGTCAATTTGTCCTGTAATACTTTCTCTTATACAACTTAATCATATCACTGTACATACTTGTCATATTAGACTACGAAAATGAATCTTCTTTATGTAAACATTCATTGTAGTCTATAGTACGTAGTTTAGAATTTATAATATATGAGTAGTTATAACAATTACAGGTGGTTTATCAGATTTTAAACCGAACAAACAAAACCTAATTGAGACAAATCAAATAAATAACAACGCGTTAGAGGGTCTACACCACAAGGGAATGCAATGCGCTCAACACATCTTTGACGCTGTTGTGGCTGCTGTTGTTGCTGTTCTACTTATTGTTGTTTTTGTACATTTTCCGTTCTTGTCTATCAGACTAGTAAAAAATTTCACTCATGTCTATAATTATCAATTGAACTTATAGGCTAGATAAATAAACTGCATACAATCAAATTAAAAGATTATTGAACTAGGATTTCTTTGATTTTCTATTCTTCTACTTCAAGTCAAACAAAATTGTCCTACTCTACCTCACATCCCAAAACAACGTTTCAATTTTTTTTTTCTTATTTTTTTACTTTAAATTGTTGATCAGAATTTAAAGGGCTACAACATACAAAATTTTTATCAAAATCGTTCGGGACATTTTTTAGAAAATCCTATTTTCCCGTTATTTTATGGGGTTTTATAGGAAAATCCCCATTAAAAATCAAAATTTTAAAAAAATGAGAAAACTATCAAAACTTTAAGGACCATAACATACTATGTAAAATTAAAAACGGATTTTTTTCTAAAATCCTATTTTTCGTTATTTATGGGTTTTTTTATGGGAAAAAACATAATTTACCATAACTTTTGAACCGTAATCTTTAAAGAAATAGGATTTGTACCATTTTGTTCATAATTTAAAGGGCTACAACATACTTAATTTTTATCAAAATCGCTCTGGCCGTTTTTGAGAAAATTCAATTTTCCGTTATTTTATTGGTTTTTATAGTAAAATCCCCATTAAAAATTAAAATTTCAAAAAAATGAAAAAAAACTCCTGGAGATACCATGGATTAGAACCTACATACCAAATGTCATCGAAATCGGACCACAGGTGTAGTCTCTAGCTCTGTACACATCCAGACACACAAACACACGCGCACACTCACACACACACACACACAAACCCCCCCCCCCCCACACACACACACACAGACATCACTTCGAAAACCCCCTTTTTGGGTTCAGGGGGACCCAAAACGAATATATCCACTCAAAACTCTAACTCGAAAATTTTGACGAAAACAATACTTTCTCCATATACTATGGTATAGGGGGAGAAAGTAAAAGGCAAAACCCACATTATTCTTTTCTGCTTTTTATTCCTGTTTTGAAGCATGGGTATAGTGTCAATGAATATTATAAATATGAAAGTATGAATGTTTATTGGTTTATCCAATGGCCAATCAGGAGAACGCTACTAGAACGATAAACCTAAGACTTTGCAGAATTTGAGGCAATGTATCACAGAAGGACACACTGGCTTGGTCCTTTTCTATCCCTCCTGTGGCTTTCTTCCAAAGACTCATTCCGTTCCTATGAATGCACTTAATATTAAAATTACCATTTTTTTCCTAGGACGCCAGACAGAAATTACTTTTCACATTACTTCAGGTTAGACCACCTGCAGCCAGGCTAAGGGTTGCGGCATTATCACTTGGATAAAATACATTTGTGATTTGGTGAGATTGAACCTGGGACCTCAGGGACCCAAGTCCCGCGCTCTAACCACTACACGAATTAAAATTACCATGTTAAAACTAACCAGGTGTTTACAAATGTTTCGTTTCTGTTTTATTTACATTATGGAGTTGTTGTGTTCGTTAATAAGATAGAGTTATGTTTCACCATAGACTAAGCAAAAAGGGAGTATATTTTATCTATGGCTTCACTAACGAAAGGTAGTAAAAGTTTTGCTTAGTATTGTTTTTTTTTCTGTAAAATTTGTATATTTAGCTGCAGGTGAAGAGGCATGGCTATAATCATAGAGTACACGTAAAAATAATTGAACGGCAATTACTTGAACCATTAATAATTTGTCTTCTTCTTGTATTATACAAATTGGAATTGGAATTGGTGGTTTAAACCTATTCTGATCAATTAAATTGTGTAAATGGTATATTAATTTGTAAGTTCTGTTTGCTGTTTAGGGCAGTTTTTTTTTTCAATAATTGAATGAAATAACAAATACCATAGTACCCTGAAAATTATTTTATTTTACTTATACTCATTTCAACACTTAGGTCATGATCACAGTATGTAAACAAATTAAAACAAGCTTCAACGTTGACAATGGGATAAGAAGTATACTTGTGTTGGTTAGTATAATTATGATGTTACCTTTCATTATCTTTAGACGGCAATATTTGAATTACTTAACAAACATATGGTTATTAAAACTAACAAATTATCTTCCTTCCTGGCATGAAGTAGGTGTTATGATATACTAGTTAGTGGAGAGATTGTATCAAACTGGTGTACGAATATACAGCTCTTACAACCTGAAAAAAGGCAAATATTAGGATAATTATTTTTTTATATAATATGTATAGCCTAATATAGTTAATATAAATATATAGGTCCAGTGGTTTGGATTTGATATGGAAGGAAGATTTGAGGAAGTTTGGATGTTAAAAGAAGATTAGGAAGCTATAGGAAGGTTAAAACGTAATAAGAAAGATTGGCAAAAGAAATCAGTAAATCAGAAATCAGTGGTAAGAAATCAGTAGGATACGTTTAGGAAGATACCATAAAGTTAAAAAGTTGTGGAGGGATTAGAGTGTTATGAGGAGGTAAGGGAGCTGTAAGGGAGTTAGAGATAGGTAAAGAAGTTAGTAAAATGCTAGGAAGAATTTAGGAGCAGACTTTGCTACGGAAGTTTATAATAATTTCTTTTTACGCAACCAAAATGACAAATACTATAAGACACGTTTAACGAAAAAACAAGCTCACATTTTGATGTCCCTGTTTTCTTATCTCATTGTCGTATAGTTATTTACGGGTTTCAATGGTTTTAGCTGGATAGAAAATTTAAGGAAATTTGTTGTGAATAAGTCTTAACTTTGCGTTTTCCAAATACCTTTTACGATCCATAAACATCTTATTTACAAATGTTGACAATGTGATCAATGTGAAACAATGTGAAACAATGTTAAACAATGTGAAACAATATGATCAATAACAATAAACCTCATAGATAACTGGAACGATACATATTAGTAAAGTAAATACAGCAATAAAGTAGAGAAAAGAAGAATACTGTCATATGACCAGGTTTTGTTGTTTAAAAATGTCTTTTGGCAATTTTAATTATTTGGGTTGCGTTTAAGAAAAAAACACTTTGTATAACTACCAATCAATTTTTTCCTTAAGTACGGTACTGCACACTTGGGTCCTAATTATACGCTGCATTTTTATGCAAAATGGGTTTATAATAAATTTAGACTACTTGTTCTGAATTGTTACTTACAAATATCAGCAGTATCCTTGGTCCAATAATAAAGAACTTTTCCGTCCTCTTTCTAACCATGAAAACGTCACTGACCTTTTCAAAGATTAAACGAGAAAGCTTCAAATCACTAGAAGATATCTATAACCATTCAACTACTCAGATCATAAACTATTTATACATATTTGTGTTTTTCCCCTCTACTTGACTGAAAGAGTTTACTTATACATACTTCAAACAGGATAGTCTTTTCTGACTCTTAAAATGTAAAAGCTAGGATTGTTGACAATTTGTTTAACTATGACTTACACTGGCATAAGTCTCCATGCCAAGAGTGTAGATGCCACCGATGGTCAGTTTGAGAGGTCTGGACGCCACGATCTGCATTATGAGAAGTCCTCGACTCAAACTGTGAGGTTTGTCTGTCCAGTCACAGTTGAACAGAGCTTGTCGGAGCGACTCAGACTGCCAAAGTCAAATTATCATAATATGTTGAAACAGCTACGTGCAATACCATTATTTTGACTTCATATCATATAGTGAATCTGAAGCCCAGTTTCATGCTTATTATTTTCCGGTACGCCAAAGGTGTTGATTTAGACTAAATTATGAGTTTTTGAAAAAGTGTAAGATACCTGGTTCTGCCTGTGATTCCTTGGCTATTCTGGACTGCTCGTTTCGATGTACAGTAGTGAAAAAGCCCTCATCAGGTCACAGAACTTGGAGATTTGAATCATCATGTGATAACCAAGTCAAGTTAACAAAAACACACATAAAGTTAAAGAATAAACGAAAAATGTATGCCTACATAACCTGGTGTGCACATGACAGGTGCCAAGTCCATTGAAGGTTCATTTTTATTTTAAAATAGGGAAAATTATCTTTTTATTTCAAATAAGCGTCGTTATCGAAACATGTGTCATTATTGAAAATGTTCTAATAACAGTATAAGGTTTTTTATCGGAGTAACCAAATGGAGAAAAATACTAATTTACAACTACGTGTTTACCTCATTAATAAGGGTCTGTCCTATATGGCTGATTAATCCAATCAGTATAAGATACCCCACCACTTCCACTCCACGGCTGACATAGTCAGGCTGCAGCAGTTCCTTACCCTGTAACATAGATTTGACTAATATATAAATTTCTAATAAGTAAACCCCAAATCATTGACCACAATCAGTGAATACTCATTAATTTTGTTGATTATTGTTGATGCTTAACATGACCAATTTTCTTAGATAACATTATACAAAAATTGTATAGTTCAAATTTGTCTATATTATGCTGACTTTTTCCAATTGAGCATCTCTGAAGAAGTCGCCATCTCCTCCTCCAAAGTTAAAAACCCCTTATTGAAATTACATTCACAAATAGACACAGTATTAATGCCTACAATTTATTTAGACGTTTCATGGCATAGCTATGAATTTTTTTATAAACAAATCGTTGTTTTAACTCACCAAAGTAAGCTTAGGAGCCGTCATCGCTACAGCTAACATTCCGATCTGTATATAAGTCATCACTTGAAATCGATAACATTGGTCAGTTAGTCGTACGTACCTACAAAGTAACACATCATTTAACTTAACAAATTCTTACAAAACATGATACATTAGTTATAAAATATCTTGTAGCTTTAAGTAGAAGAATAATTCAATTAAAAAGTTCTCCTCGCCTGACTCTTAACCTGTTTTTGTATAATTTAGACGCACAAATTTACTTTACCACCTACAAGAATATTTAACGCAACCAATGACTGTTATAAGTGATTGGTAGATTGATTTGAATCTGAACCTGGGACTTTGTATCATAACTATTTCAGATTTCAAAATTACCGAGAGGTTATGGTACCTTTTTATTTTAAGAGAAGCACACTAAAATGGTGTTTGTCAACAGAATTGTTACTACGGAGGTGATTGATGAAATTAGCTTATTGTTTATAATCATAAAATGGAACACAAAACACATTTTCAAGTTTATTTTATGATAAGGTTCGATAAAAAAACTTCATTTAGTATTTTTCCTTACCACTGCATGGAAATTATTGCATTGACATGCCTTTAGAAAGTACGCAAAATACATCATTTGGCAGCCTGTAGCGGGAATAGACCATTCCCGCTCGCTAATCAGATGATTTCACGGTTGGAGTTTCTAAACTACCACAGTCGCAGGTCAGGTACGTTAGTTAATAACCGGTAAGCAAATAACATAACCCAAAACTAAAAAAAATACCTCAATGACATTTTATATACAACTAAGAAGTAAATCTGTGTGTTATGATAGTAAAATATGGTGGTAGGAAATATCGTGTGTGTATTACGAGCATAAACAGTCATTAACGATCATTGCAAAATGTATGACTGCATGTAGATAATTAGCTCAAATTTGTGTTTTAAGAGCAAAGTGCCGTACTTTGCACTCTTAATACACATACAGATTTCAATAGCTATATTAACAGATTTCTGACCAAGGAAGTACTGCAATTGCAATGGCAAATTTTATCAACTATTTACCTTCAAAAATACACAACCTTTTTACATGTATACTGTTTACCATGTACTAGACATTTCTGGTAAAAGGAATTAATTTAATCTTTTCAAGAAGATGTGTTAAAAACTGTTGGATTTTTTGTGCCATCGTAAGACAAATTGTTTTTATTTGTTCATCACCCAAAAGTTTAATTATATCCCATACAAAGACTAGAGTGATCAACAAAATATGTATAGCAAAAAAAGTGAAAATAGTATACATACTTAATGATATTGCCGTGCCGTTCCACAAGTTTTTCCAAATACAGGCTTATCCGTTTCTCCAGGATTTTTTCGTTATCTTGAAGAGGTTTTAATAGATGTAAGCTTGATAAGGTATTGGCTGCGTTGATTATTTTCTGTCTATCCGTGTAGTTTTGCTGAGCGAATTCTCTCCTTCCAGCAGTACTACTCGAACCTTCTTTATGGTCTGTCTTTACTATGCTAGACGAGTAGGATAATAATTCACTTCTCAAATTGATTACTTTG
This sequence comes from Macrosteles quadrilineatus, assembly GCF_028750875.1. Lineage (NCBI taxonomy): Eukaryota > Metazoa > Arthropoda > Insecta > Hemiptera > Cicadellidae > Macrosteles > Macrosteles quadrilineatus. The sequence goes on from NW_026542692.1 coordinate 340,894, forward strand.
TTTATATCATCCAATTCAGCCAGTAACATCCTTATGTTAAACTTGATCTTCGTGACCATGTAAGTCAAAACCAGATAGATCAGAAATGTCACTGCTATTTCTATCATCATCATAACAGCTGATATTAAATACAAGGGTAGAAGCAGCAAGGAGGATTCAGACTTCCATATCCAGCCAAGAGGCAAGTCTACACAAATTTCGGTCATGCCTGTTTCTGTTTGAAACAACAAAAGCAATGGAACCAAACAGTATGAAGGTGCGCAACCGACGTAGAAAGCCAAACAGATTTTTCCATAAAATGTAACTTCTCTGTTAAAATCTTCAACTAATTTCTGTCGGTCTCCTTTGGTTATCTCGATAGGTTCTAGTAGATAAAGTGCCAAAAAACACAATTGAGACTTGTTCATAACCACGAATAGTTCAACAGACAGTGCCACCAGGACTACAATCAAATCGTGAAACTTAGAGAAAGAAGCTTTCTTCGTGTTTTCATTGTTCACGATACAAGATATCGTAGTGTAAAAGAAAAAGAGGTTGAAAAATATTTTCAACAAAACTAGAAACTTGTTCAGACTACGTTTCCTTAAGTCTATTGAAGTGACGACTTTGAAGATTAAGGGAAGGTGTTTTATGAATGGGGATTGGTCCATAGTTGTGTCTTTAGTCTGAAATAACGTAATATATTAATATAATGTAATAACGTAATAATATAACGTAATATATTAGTGGCATATTCAATTAAATATATTCAAAAAATTAAAATAGTTTATAATATTTCTTATCATAAATGATAGAACCTTAAGTTCTCTGTTAATATTGATATTAATTCGAATTATTGTCATCCTAGTTATAAAAGGAGTATATTAGTTTAAAAAGTAACGTGTTCCTTTTATTGAAATATCTTTATGTTGATAAAAACACTAAAAAATATTTGACATCAAAACACACTCAATATAAGCCGGACAGACACAACCTTAAAATCATTTTAAGACTATTTATAAGATTTTTAATTCCAAAAGATTATGTTAAATCTATATTATTAAAACGTGTTTTACGATGTTTTTCAAATAGTGTATTTCATTCTGTTGAAATACGTGTTTAAGATATTTATCACAATCTAAAAAGAATTGGATATCAGGATTTGAGATGTTAAAAAGCTTCTTTGACGATTAAAAATCTTTACTCGCTGGAAATCATAGCAATCCGATTCAAATAGCGTCGAATCTTTTTTATGACAAATTGTTTTATTACGTTCATCTGAAGTTCTGATTGTAATTTAAAAAATTCTGCTAATTAGTTTCGTTACAAACTCAACATTTTTCGAGCCTGCATCTCTTAGCTAAAAATAACCTTAAAGCTACGGAAGTAAAAGTCAAAATAGCCTACTATAGGTCAATTTACCCTACTATAGGGTAAAACTATGGATTTATGGGTAAGAGTTTTACTTTGTTATTTCCGTATCCGAAGCAGGAAGTTAAAATAACTAATAATTATTATGAGTGTTTTGGTTACAATTTCAAACTTCAACAACAAAATAGAAAAAGTGTACTGATAACTTTCTTCTTACCTCGCAGCACTCAAAATTCTACCGTTGGACCTTTAAGTTCTTCTTGACTGCCAAAATAGATCACTTGGTTTCCACTGAAAATGTTGTTCGATATTCCACAATGTTGCGAGAGCGTAGGAAGAAATTTCCAAGCTTTACACAAACGGGGGTTTTCAACCTAGACAGGCCAGATGCTTGACTACAACTAGACAGCCTTCTTGATAGCTATGTCCTCGATGGGACTAGGTTATACTGTGGACTTCCGTTTGGCTTTTGACCTTCTGACCAGTAATTATCAATGTTCATAATTGTTTTAATAAAGAAGGTGCACGCCACTTCAATTGAATGACTAATGTTTAAATTGATAGTTGCACTCCAGTATAAAAAGCTTGTTAAACTTTGAATAAATAATCTCTCTCCAAGAATAACATTTTCATTACAAAATGATTACCAATTATAGTTCTCCAAATACAGGGTTATTACAAATGATGGACCCACTTTTAATGCTTTATAATTTTATAATATTAAACTTACCGCTATAAAATACGCATCAAACTAAAAAGCAACTTAAAGAGTTTATGCCTTCCAAAGACACAACATTTAACAAAATTGATCCAGCAGAACTGTAGATTTATTTGTACAAAGTTAAAAAGTAATCTCCAACTTTTTTTACCACTATAAATTTGGAGGTTACTTGACTTTTTTGCAAATAACTTTTAAATGGTGAGGAAATCGACCAAAGTGGAAGGTAATATTCCGAAAGAGAATAAAATTTCCTACAATCTACTATTATGCATTTTTTGAAAATACTCAAGAAAGGTACCAACAATTGCCTCAAAATGAAAAAAAAAATTGAAAATCCCCGTTTTCAATGTAGACAATAAACATAGCAAACATTAAATTTCACACTTTTTTTATTTTAAGCCAAATTTAGGCTACTTTGTACAATTAAATCTAAAGTTCTGCTGGATCGATTTTGTTAAATGATGTGTCTATGGAAAGCATAAACTCTTTGAGTTGCTTTTTCGTTTGATGTGTATTTTATAGCGGTAAGTTCAATAGTATAAAAATTATAAAGCATTAAAAATGGGTCCATCATTTAGAATAACCCTGTACAATGAACGTACTAAAGTCACATCCATATTCCATTTAACGTAATAACATTTTTAATCCAACACGGCCATCAAAATCAAAAAATCTTGTTTGAATTCATCAGTGAGCATTTCTTTAAAGACTTAACATTTACTATAACGAAACTAATTATTTATAAATTTATAATTTTAGAAAATTATATTTGGTTTTCTATTGTCAAATATAATTTGGTTTGTTTGGAAACAAAATTGTACCTAAATTTAAGTAGTTTTTTTTGACAGTATTTTTGAGTTTAACATTACTGTTATGGAAAAAATTGGAAAGCAAGCATAGTAGAGACATTATAGCTTTAAGGAGCGGGCTCGACTAGAGGTAGAGCTTGGAGCTTCGAAGCAAAAGGCCCCAGGTTCAAATCCAGCATCGCCAAGGGATTTTATCCATGTCATAATGCCGTGACCATCTAGGACTACCCTGAAGAAACGTGTAAAACAGTCACGGGCTAAAACCTAGAGTCCTAGAAAATAGAGGTGGGACATTAACATATATATATTTAGAATGGAATATATTTGACACTCTGATTGTCACTTTGTCCTGTACAAATACTTTCTCTCATTCCACATAATCATAATAGGTATATACTTTTCATATTAGACTACAAAAATAAATCTACCTTCTTTAAGTAAACATTAAGCATAGTATGCAGTTTATAATTTATAATATTCTGGTAGTTGTGAAAGTTACAGGTGGTTATCATATTTTAAACCTAACAAACAAAACCTAATTGAGACAAATCAAATAAATAGACAATAGACAATAGACAATAGACAATAGACAATATACTACTTATTGTTGTTTTTGTACATTTTCCATTCTTGTCTATCAGACTCAAAAAATTATACTGATGTCTATAACTATCAATTGACCTTATAGGCTAGATAAATAAACTGCATACAATCAAATTAAAAGATTATTGAACTAGGATTTCTTTGTTTGTCTATTCTTCTACTTCAAATCAAACAAAATTGTCCTACTCTACCTCACTTCCCAAACAACGTTTCAAAATTTTTTTATAAACTTAGTTTTTACTTTAAATTGTTGATCAGGTGGAGTATTGTTTCTGTTTTTGATTGCTGTGTTTCTCATATTTTTCAGCTATTTAGCACCTAAATATATTTTTCTTCAATGACTAGTGGTCTTATTTGCGCAATTCGCATTATAAAATGCGTATTTGCGACACTATGGTATAAGTTACTTTACGAAAACAGTGTGAAAATCATAACGAATCTACAGTGATTGGAAACAAAAAAATATCACAATACAAAAAGGCAAAACCGATACTATCTTGTTTTGTTTTTACGATATACTTATTTTGTTTTTGCCACGGAGAATTGTCAAATGTTACTACCCAAAGCACAATCACTAAAAATGGCCAAAGTAAATCTTGTCTTTGAATATAAATAAAATCTATGTCTTTAATCGGTATATTAACGGTTTAGTTAAAGGTCTTTCTATGTTTTTTAATTTACATGTTCATTAATTGATTTCGGTTTTAGGAAGGTGACAGCAAACATGTAATTCCAAACTATATTAAAGAATACAGCTGGAAATTGTTTCCAATTCGTTATTTTCCAAAAGTATTCATAATTAACAAATTTATCAATGTTTGTCGAGTTCACACGGATACATGAACATAAAAATACAAAAATAATAAAGTTTAACCATCGCTTTTTACATCCCCATTCGCTGTAAAAATATTTTGTGTTAATATTGTTCGAGTTTATGTTTCATAAACTATCCACAAATTGTTCGATTACCTTGTTTACAGAGATTTCCAACTGTATTGATTTTAAAGGCAAATTCAAACACTCTTTACATTTTTGGTATTAAAAATATTATTTATAACCAAAATGATGTTTTATTGTTGCCTTAATACTTTACAGATGTGTAAACTGTACATTTACAAAGATTTAGTTAGACATGGGTGTTATGTGTGGTGTAATACTTTAAGGCGATTGGTTATAATCTCCTCTAATCCAATGTTTCAAAATTTACCTCGTAATCTGAGCTTTATTGGAACATTTATCATTTTGAAATATACTCTCTCCTAACAGGTAATTGAGCGTAAGTGATTTAAAGCCAATATTGTTAAAGTTTCTAGACTTTGTAAACTGATTTGATTTGAAAAAACATATAGTTGTTCTACTTAATAGATACTAATAATTTATTTAATGAAAACTTATGTTACTAAATGTAAAGTAAATAAATATTTTTTATTAATGTTTTAATTTAACTTATTAAAAGTTATTTTGAGAGCAAGGGAGGGGGCTTTGTTAAATTTTGTATGCGAAAACAGAAAAATCTGCTATTTTAAATAACACAGCATTTAGAGCAATAGTAAGGTAATTTTTTTTATAATGGTATCAGTTTCTGTTTTTGTGGAAAGAGATGAATGGTAGGATTTCTAATTTATAAAGTAAAAACTACTTCCTTTCTGCCAAATATTTAAAGGACGTTATAGGAATAGTGCTACTGTTGTCAACAGAAACATTTATAATTTTTTTAGCTCACAACTTTTTTTAAGTTCCACATGAAACGTTGGCCCCCTACGTTGACTTGAGCTTCAGTCCTTTCTGAGTCAATATAAACTTAAGAACTTATGCATAATATTTTAGAGGGACTCTTTTAATTCATAGCCTAGTTATTAGTAAATTATGTATTAATTAAAAATAAATCAAATATTAAAAAAGGCCTTTATAGATCAAGCGTTTCTTAGTACCTACTGCTTTTCAGAACAACTATCGTCTCGAAAAATAGGTAACAATATTGAAACCAACACACAAATTATTATAATTAGTAACAAAATCAAACAGGAAACAAGACAGTATAAAATATAGTAAAATTGAAAACATATTACATATAATCAACCTTATAACATTACATGTTATGTCGCGGAAAAAAGTAATTAATAAACAGATTAAGTTTATTTTAATAGTTTTACGAGTGATTAGAAATAGCTTTTATACAAACAATTCAACCTTTTTATTTGTTTTTATTTGGAGTATTGTTTCTGTTTTTGATTGCTGTGTTTCTCTTATTTTTCAGCTATTTAGCGCCTAAATACATTTTTCTTCAATGACTAGTGGTCTTATTTGCGCAATTCGCATTATAAAATGCGTATTTGCGACACTATGGTATAAGTTACTTTACGAAAACAGTGTGAAAATCATAACGAATCTACAGTGATTTGAAACAACATCACAATAAAAAGGCAAAACTGGCACTATCAGTAATAAGATTAGCAGTGCTAGCTTTGTTACAATAACAATAACTTATTTTGTTTTTGACATGGAGAATTGCTGTCTTTGAATATAAATAAAATCTATGTCTTTGGCCGGTATTGTAACGGTTTAGTAAAAGGTCTATCTATGTTTCTTATTTTACATTTTCGCTAATTGACACTAGAAGTTAGGAATGTGACAGCAAAAATGTAATTCCAAACTATATTAAATACTACAGCTGTTGTAGATCAAACATACCATAACAAAAGCACAGTTAAGAAATAACAGTTACAACACCATCAGCAACAACAATGGCAGTGTCAAAAAGCACAACAATAACATGGGCGTGTTGATCACTGCGTGGTTTTGACCCACTGTTGATGTGTTATTTATTGCTAACAATTGGTTGATTTTCTATTATCTTGTATTTTTAAACCATCATATTTTACAGTTAAAAACTTCTTTTTATATTACTAAAATTAAATTATAAACAAATTAACACTTTTGATTTTAGAATGCATCAGCATTAAAGTGATCTATTTAATTAAAGTTATTTATTATATTAAGTCTTTTGTCGATGAAGTTGTATTAGAAGAAGAAGATAAAATAAAGATTGGTGGTGAACAGAGGGGTACAGTAAAAGACAGCACTGAAAATATCAATATTGTATTGTATAGTGTTATGGTTGCAGTATTTTCATTACTCTAGTTCCTTTCATTTACTACTTCAACTCAAAAGAAATACGTTTTCACCAGTGAATAAATGAATCAATAAATTCATGATTAGTTCAATAATTTAAATTTCAAAAAAATTTTCTTATCAGTGAAGTTTTATCTTGAGTACATAACATATTATATTTTATAAATCCTCCTAAAATACACGTCACAATTACCTATTCTATTTTGAATTCTTGGAAAGGGGTTGGATGGTCCGATGAACGCTTTAGTAAACCTGACACTAAGCTTCTTAGGGGTTTGCTGACCTCCCATGCGTTTACCACATTTAGTTTAATTATTGCAAGATTTTTCAATTTATTTACTGGTTGTTTATTAAATTATATTAATTTTTTTTATACCGTATATTTTAAATAATGGTTTATTTACAAAAATCGTTTACATTGGTCAAACATTCTCATTTTTCTATTAATAGTATATTTTGTACCTAGGGCCGAAAATGAGGTTTTGCCGGCTCGAGATAGTTTTTAAGATCGAGACGAAGTTGAGAACTTAAAACGATCGAGAGCTGCAAAACCATTTCGGTCAGTGGTACGAACGCTATTTTTCACCACACCATACCACTATTACCACTATTCACCACAATAATAACGCACATTGATAGTCAACACAACTACAACTTTAAGGTTATGTGAAGAAATAACTTGACGATTCAGCAAAAATAATAATCAATACTTGCTACGCAGCGGTGACAATAAAACAATTATATTGCAAAGCTATGGATACTGATTGTGTATTTAATATACATTCATGTTTTATAAAAGTAAGCGGGCAGCTGATTTTGCGGCCCTAGGGATGTAAAAACCTGCTCGGTCCCCAAATGACGATGACAGCTGGCATGGCCAGCAAAACGTAGCTTTCAGCCACCAATTAACGTATGTAAAACAGCTAAAAACATCATAGTGTAGTGGAAAAACTTATATCGTACATAAGAATACTGTATTGTCAAATTAGTTTTCAGCTGTTTTGCTAATTGATATTTTCGTGGTGGTGTACATTATAATCTGCACTAGTTATACAATCTGATTAAGTTATTACCTATTAGGTAATCAAGAGGTAATTAGGGTAATGTAAACCCAATCTGATTCATTATTGATTATTATCAAATACAAATCAATCTTGCTTACAATGTTTTTTTTAATTCATGAATTATTTGATGGGTTTATTTTATTTACTCATCCCTTCTTCTAAATATGTTATTTATATCAATTATAGTCAACATGATGGCTATGATGAGTTATAATTAATTTAATTAACAGGTTAAATGGTTTATTTATTATTGTTAATCGATTAAATTATGGTAAAGCACTCTTGTAACTTTGTGACTAATGGATAATCCATCCTAGTGCAACTAATGCAAAACTGATTATTTCAAAACCTCACTAACATTTGAAGGTTTGTACTTGAAAAGTTTCTGTTCTAAGATATTGCTTCAATAAAAATTCATACATAATTTTCATATAATACTTTCACTGATACAACCAACCCGTTATCTGAAGCTATTTAAACAATCAACTGTTTTATTAAACAACGTAAAGTATTTATTTAAAAAAAATCCTTCATTATCCTTAAATATCCTAAGGAGTAATCAAAGAATTAGTTCCTTCAATATCAATTGACAGACACGCAGTTGAAATTAAAAACGTCAGTGTCGTACTGTTAGCAAGTTCCCTGAAGTAAAACATTTGTTCTACAGCCCAGCTAAAGTGGAAACAACCTCTCTTCCGATGCAAATTTCCACAAATCAGCTGTTACTTTGAGTAATTTACTCATTGCCAACTTTCTTTCTTTTTTCCTTGTTACGTCAGCACCTATAATTTTTCAAAAAATTTTAGTACCGTGAAATATGTCAATTAAACAAGACTTTTCATTAAAGGGATAGTTATTTTTTCGTGAAGGTTCATATAATTGGAGAGGGTAAATTGTAATATAGTGATTAATACTATGTAAGACATCAAATATTTTTTTGGAGTATTCTTCAGCACAGAACAAATCCTTTTCACATATATTTTAAGCTAGGTGCTCTTAAGGGTTCTTGTAGTCGAGACGTTTTAACTCATAAAACTATTTAATACTATAAAGAAACTTTCTAATCCCACAGTGCACTAGATATTTAAATTACAATTACTTTGGTATTTGAAAAAAATATATTGAGATGCTAAATTACTCTTCAGCGGCTGTTTGAAATTATCGAAATTAACATTGCTCTTATGGCGGGCAAATCCAAGATGGCCGTTGGCTTCCATGGGCTTTTGAACAACAATTTAAAACTACAAAGAAATGTTCTAATGTTAAAGTGTCCTACATATTATTTCAATTTTACTCACTGTTGAGTTTAAAAAAAAATATTTTTGGTTGATAATTAACTCTTTAGACGGTCACTATCCTCCAAGGATTCTTAACAACAAAGGAGTTTGAATAAAGTATTTAAGTTCATATAAAATATTGTTATTATTTATAAAAATGTAGGCAAATTTTAAGTTTATATGAATTAAGTTTAGCTTAAAATTAAAAGATTGAGATTTATTTAGAAAGTTTCAAAATAAAAAAAAATTTACAGTCGTTCATTTTTTAAGGAGAGTCATAAACTGTATTTTAGTAATTTAAGGTTCATTGGTCAGGGAAATTCAAAGTTTGTATACAAAAGCGAAGCTGTTTATGACTATAACAATTCATTGTAGCAATAAATAGTAAAATAAATATTGCCTATGAATATATGAATAATTATATTAATTCTTGTATTCATGCTTGGTTTAACAAATTTCCACACTTAAAGGAAGACCATCCCTAAAGAGTGTGAATAAATATGATCTCCACCCCTCAATATATAAAGTCAATCAGATACTGATAATATCCATATTGTTTTCGTCATTAATAACAAAATAAGTATTGCCTATGAATAAACCAACGGATAAGTCAATATTTTTATCAGTGCTTGGTTTAATAAATTACTAGTTTTAACATACTGAATTAATAAGCTTTGATTGAGTTTAACTTCCCACCTCATGCAATCAAACGTTCATTAGTTTTTATTGTCATCATTTTTATTTAGTTTCAGAGTGAATTACCAAATTAAATGAGTTTTGTTGTTCAACGAGAGAGACAATTTCCATTTTAATTTGACCTTACCCATTATGGGGGTCAGTTAGCATAACGAGATTTTCCCGTTTGGGAGTAAATGGGTAATCTACTCAGGTACCTTCAACATCATGTTTCTGTTGTACGTATAAGGTTTTATAAATTAATTTAGAGGTTCTGTTGTTAATTTAAATGTATATTTTATAATGGTATACTACCTTACTCTTTCCTTCAACAATGATTTTGAAAACTAAAAATTAAATTTGTGTATCCGAAGGAAAAGGTTTTAGCTTGACTTATTTACGTTACGATTTTGTGTAAAATTAAACCCTGTTACGTACACAATTTCATTTAAAAAGTCATTAAGATGTATATTTTTTTAATCATAAATAAACCCTTTTTATATTCTGATAAAGCCTGTTTTAAATATTCAAAATCGTCAACCAAATTTTTTAAGCCAAGACAAAAACAATGTTGACTAAATTATATACTCAATAGTTATCTTAGTTCGGAAAATACTGGATCTACTTTTGAAATTTTGTAACTTATTTATTAAATATGAGTTTTTTTTTATAACAACTAAAACATACCTTTTCAGACAATTTGTATCATGTGGATTTTGAACAGATATTGTTTTCAGTTATAAGAACTGAGGTTCTATTAGTAATTTGTAGTAAAATTTCCTACATACCTTTCAGCGGTTATCTGAAACTCCATCGTCAGACAAAAAAAGGATATGTAAGGGATGGTATCGTCGAATATTAACATCACTCACAAACAAAATATTAAAGACAAACTAGGTACTCATTAAAATTAATGTTATTTAAATAGGAAAAAATGCAGAGACAATTTTCATGGAATAGTTTTGTAGAAAACCAGCCAGGTACATGGAAATTTGCTTAGTTTGCAGGGTTTCTGTGGCGAGGGTAGCTTATTCCCTAAATTGTAAATTTGCTAAAACGAAAACGAGGCACGAGTGCATTTTACGGACAGGGCCGGAAGTAGACTGGGCAAAGCTAAAGCCTAAGCATAAATGACTTGTTTCTTCTCTTAGTTAATTTTCCCATACGGAAAGCTATTAGAATTTGATAAGTTCACGAACCATTATGATTGGACCATGGGAAAAGGGTTTTATTGGGGTTTTTATGAGATAATAATTGGGTTTTCTAATTTTTCACCCTCAAAAAACAACATTTCCCAATTTCTCTGTCTCTCTATACCCTTTTGAATAGCTTAAAGAAACAAATAATTTAGTTTATTAAAGTTTTTGTGCGCTTATTGGTTACGGAGAAAATTCTAAAAAATAAATTAAAATTCCCATGTTATTCTTACAGAAACTATTGTAAACTGTTGTAGTTGATCAAACTTGATAAATTTATTTATTTTATTCTAAGATATTACTATTTTACTAAACACACACACACTTTATTAGCCATCCTGTATCAGCAAACCTAGGTACTTCTTATATCTAATGTTATTGAAATAGAATTGTATATTGAAAATCAAATCAGGCAAATGGTAATTCGCTAAGTCTGCAGGTTTACTGCGGAGGGTAATTACTTACTTACTACCTGATCTTCAAGAAACCTAATTTTCAGTTTCATAGAACCTACATTAAAACCTATTTTAATAAAGCATGTGTATTATAATACGGAGTGGACCTATTTCCATTTTCATTCGGGCCTTTCTATTATTAGGAGCCAGTTTGCGAAACCAGATTTGCCTGCACCGAGTGTAAATGAGGATGGCTTTTGTTTAATTGTAAGGTGATTCTCTCTCTCTTAAACAACATTCGAAATCTAAACGATTTGTTTTGTTTCTGTAAAGATAGTTATTCCATCAATTTAAAATGTTCCACCATTATTTTATTAAGTACTAACATTTATGCTGGAAATTGTTTCCAACTCGTTATGTTCCATAAGTATTCATAATTAACAAATTTATAAATGTGTGTCGAGTTCACACGGATACATGAACATAAAAATACAAAAATAATAAAATTTATCCATCGCTTGTTACATCCCCATACGCTGTAAAAATATTTTGTGTTAAGATTGTTCGAGTTTATGTTACATATACCATCCACAATTTGTTCGATTGTCATGTTTACAGAAATTCCCAATTGTATTGATTTTAAAGGCAAATTCAAACACTCTTTACATTATTGGTATTAAAAATATTATTTATAACCAAAATGATGTTTCATTGTTGCCTTAATACTTTACAGATGTGTAAGCTGTACATTTACAAAGATTTAGTTAGACATGTTATGTGTTTGTGGTGTAATACTTTAAGGCGATTGGTTATAATCTCCTCTAATCCAATGTTTCAAAATTTACCTCGTAATCTGAGCTTTATTGGAACATTTATCATTTTGAAATATACCCTCTCCTAAAAGGTAATTGAGCGTAAGTGATTTAAAGCCAATATTGTTTAAGTTTCTAGAGTTTGTAAACTGATTTGATAAAAAAAAACATATAGAATTTCTACTTCATAGAACACTGTTAATTTAGTTAATACAAACTTATGTTACTAGATGTAAAGTAAATAAATATTATGTTTTAGTAATTTTTTTTATTTAAATTATTAAAGGTTATTTTGAGAGCAAGGGAGGAGGCTTTGTTAAATTTTGTATGCGAAAACAGAACAATCTGCTATTTTAAATAACATAGCATTTAGAGCAATAGTAAGCTATTTTTGTTGTTGTTGTTGATAATGATATAAATTTATGATTTTGTGGAAAGATATTAATGGCAGGATTTCTAATTTATAAAGTAAAAACTACTTCATTTTTGCCAAATATTTAAAGGACGTTATAGGAATAGTGCTACTGTTGTCAACAGAAACATTTATAATTTTTTTAACTCACAATTTTTTTTACTCACAATTTTTTTTAGTTCCACATGAAACGTTCGCCTCCTACGTTGACTTGAGCTTCAGTCCTTTCTGAGTCAATATAAGAACTCATGCATAGTGGTTTAGAGCGACTATTTTAATTCATAGCCTAGATAATAGTAAATTATGTATTAATTAAAAAGGAATACAATATTTAAAAAGTCCTTTATAGATCAAGCGTTTCTTTGTACCTACTATTTTTCAGAACAACTATCGTCTTGATAAATAACAATATTTAAACTAACAAATAAATAAGTAGGTACTAGAGGTCGTCCAATGGTCGAAACTCGACCAAAAATATATAATGTACAGAATTCTCTATTTCCACCCCATACTGTACATAAAACATGTGATTGGAATTTCTTACATTTGTTTTGATTTTCTGTTTCTAATTCGTTGTTATTTCGTCACCACCATAGCAACCCATAAGGCCCATGTTAATAAAAATTTTTTTACAAATTTGTTGTGCTTATTTTCGAGCCCATTTTAATTTAAAAACGGATTTTGCATATCTACAGGATTCTAACAGTAGATTTTCCCTGCGATGCAAACGAGCTGAGAAAAAAAGATTTTAAAGAAACATGCTTGCCTATTAATATATAGATAATCAATAACAAAACAAAACAGGAAACAAGACAATATAAAATATAGTAAATTTGAAAACATATTAAATATAATCAACCTTATAATATTACATGTTATGTCAAGGAGAAAAGTAACTAATAAACAGAAGATCAAGTTTATTTTAATAGTGTTATGATTGTATGATTAGAAATATCTATAATACAAACAATTCAACCTTTTTATTTGTTGCTGCAACCGTACAACAGCCTAAACAGAATTTTATTTTTCAATTCAGATTAAAGAGAACACAATAAGAAAATTAAGTGAATAATGTTTCTTGGTAACGAATCTTTTCTAAACAAACGGCAGCGACTTTCACAAAAATGTGTCATAGTATGATATATGCCCCTAGGTTTGAATAATTGAGAAACGACTTGGATTAGTGGCTAAGCGCGGAGCTCCAGTCTCCGGGTTCGAATCCCACCAATCAACAATCACTTTATCTATACTGTATTATAATGTCGCGACCCATGAGGTCTATCCTGAAAGTATGAGTAGATATGTAACGGCCAACGACGTAGAAAGTGAACTTGGGGTAAAGAACCTCGTAACTTGGATAAGACCATTCCCTTAAATATACTAGACTTCTATCCTAGTCTTAACTAAGAAAAGCTTAAATTTAACGTAAGAGAAAATGTTAGCATTCAAAATACTTAACTGATTTCACTGTGTGACCAATTCGGTGAAGAATTTCGAAAGGTCAAGAGTATTTCCAATGGGGTTTGAATAAAATGCAAAGCACTCAAACCAACTCACTCACACTCACACACACACACACACACACAGACAATTCTAACAACCTCAGCGTTGCAGGGTTGGCAGCATGTTGATGATGGGGCGGCTGTTAACACGTTTTGGCGACAATGTGGTCAGGTCTGTAGGGACTCCAGACCACAGAGCTTGTTTAGGCTTCTGTTTCATTTCCATAGATAGAATTTCGGTAACATTTATCACTGCTTAAATATTTGATCAAGTGTTTGTTAACGTTAGTTTAGGTTAAGTGATTCAGTTGCAATTAAAAATTGTGTAAGATAGAAGAGGAGGGGAGTTTAAAACATTTTGTAAAAAGTAGTGGGTTGTGAAATTGATTTCTTTTTAACTACTTATTAAGATGACTATATATAATTTTTAGTTATTCTCTAAAGAATCAATATCATGGATCAAATTTTATGGGATATCATGTAAGAAAATCTCCAAATCTTAAACTTGGTTACTACCAAAAGGAAAGGGTTGATAACATTATAATTACGTAAATAATATTTATTAATTCCATCCAACTAACATCTATTTAATACAAGTGGTAAAAACATTATTTACACATTTCAATACAAAATATCCAACTCTATCCCTGTAGCTCATTTTTACAAGAGTAATTAGTTTGAAAAAGTTCGTGAACCAAAATATATACAATCCTTATTAATGAATGTATTTGGTTTAATTTATGCATATCACTTGACATCCTCATAGAAAGTTAGGTATAACTGAACTTGGTCGACACATTATACTGGAACATGTTGATGAGTAACACCCATTATATTTTAGTTAATTTTAAACCGAAACCAAACAAATATTTTTGATAGTGTACACTGTTTCAGTATAAATGCCTATCTTTATAATATAAAGTTATAAATCAGCAATATAATTGAACCATGTCTTTTCTTCTACACTATTTCCTCGTCCGAATGAATCACTATCGGCTGACATCCAGTTCCGCCCGAGCAATACCCTTGACTCAGGCTGGATGGCGACCCGCTCCTCTTGGTGTTCAAGGTGGAGAACCCAGAAGGAGTGGACATCTTTCTCGCTCTAGGCAACGACTGGAACTTCCTACTAGACGCTGAGCTTCCTGATGACGTCACTACACCTGCGGAAGACGCTGAAGAGCCTGAGGACGAAGAGGTTCCTTCGGAAACCCCTAGGACTCCTTGGTGCACGATGGTGCAGCTTCCGATGGTGGCGTACCTTGGGAAGTCCGTGGTGGGAAATTGGAAGGCTATGGGTTGGCCGGGGAACTGCGGCCTCTTGTGCATTAGGGTGATGGGAACAGTCGTCGGCTCTTGGAGGATGGTGTTTGTAGAGCAGATGTCAGGAGGAGTCTTGGAGGTGAGGAGAGGTCCATCGCAGCCTTCCTCGCTGGTGTCTAAAGCTTCGCCTTTGTGCAGCATGTCTGGGTTCAATCTGGAAAGATTTTAAATATTTTTAAAATAGCAGATTTTCTTTAAACCAGTACAATGAAACTACTCAAGCAAAAAAGTGAAAATATTTTTACTTTTACTTATATATAAATATTTATATTTACTTGTATCTCTACTGGATGATATTGGAGATATGACGTACGAACATACCATTAATACAGCTAGCTGATTATTTATTAACCAACTCATAAATTAATATCCGCACTATTGCTAGCATTGTATGTAGCTTGTGGCTTTGGTATGGACCTGTAATGTATTGATTTAACGTCATTATTTTGGCTTTTTAAAGGTGGACATTTGAAATCGAATACCTAAAAAAGGGGAAAGTAATGTCTAGCTTTTTAGAGTACAGAAAATAATGTTCAATCCACTTTTTCGGATATCTGTTTTACTTGTGTCTGCGTTCATACGGGTTCTAGAGCCTCAACTACATTTGCAATCCCAAAAAAACTACTCTAATGGCTGAAATCATTCTGTAGGAAAAATAACAGTAGCCTATATCAAAAAGAAATACCTACTAATTGCCAGAAAAATATTTAACAAAGTTTAACGGTCATCGTTAGCCTGATAACAGAATGTATGGACAATGTCCATGTTCATGTATGTCCAATGTACGGACTGAGAACAGAATTAACTATATGGCTTTGATAAAGTAAAGTGTTCCATATAATGTTCATCAGCAAGTCTGATAGCTATGAACCCTGTACACTGGATCCATTGTAGCATCCATTCTTCAATGGAAATGAGTTATCAAAATGCAAACGTAAGCTGGTCCAATCCTCGTTGGTTTTGGTAACCGAGTCAATCTGTCACTGTCCGGGGTATTGCATATTTGAATTTGTTATTCTTACCTGGTTGTGTATTTATGTTATATCAGGAACTTCAATGTTTGCCTGAATAATATTGACTTTATCCACATGTGTATTTGTGTATTTGTGTATGTGTACATGTGTATTTGTGTTGTTGATTTTTTCTTCCTTCAGCTTACTTTTTTTACACTTTTCTCCTTATATTATATTGTTTTTATCACTCTGTACAAAAATCTTCAATTTCCAAATTAACATGGTTTAGCCAGCCTAAATTTAATTTTTTCTGTCCAAAACAATGCTTTGAATATTTCAAACAAACTTCTACCTGTACCAAACAAATAAAGTTCCCGTTTAGCTTAATTGGAGCACTAGTGTATAAATTCTTTATAACGAGAAATAGTTTAATTAACTCCTGTAAACACACTTCGAAACAATATTTAATGAGAACTTTAAAGAGAATTAGTAAAGTATAATAATACTCAATTAAAAACCAGAAGCTTTGTGTGCTTATTTGTATCATGTTGAAAAGTATCGTTTACTACTCGTCACAAATCGCCTTCGCGGTCGCTTCGCCTTCGTCGTAAACCGCTGCCTTGCCCCGAGTTCCACCATGGGTTACTTCGGGGCTAAAATTTAAATACAGTATTTATCTCTTGTTTACTTTCAATTGTACTTAATTTGGTTTTGAATTATTTATCTTCTTGCTATTGTCTTTCGTCCTAACATTTCCTTCTGTTAGCATTTTCAAAAATAATTTAATAAAAAAAATAATACATAATTATACAATTATTTACCGTTTACCTTTGATTTCTCTTTTGTACATACTTATTGCTACCTTTATTCCTGTTGGGTTTTTCGTTAGAAAATTCATTAATATGTAAATTATCTTCTATCATATCTCCTATTTTCAATCATTTATCATTTATCTTGCCTTTTTACATTAATTTTAAAGGTTATTTTAATGTCCTTTAACACTTCACATTCAACCTTTGTTCATCACAATCTACTCACACAGAGCTAGACCTCTTGACGAGATACTCCTTGCACAGCTGTCGCTCCTGGAGACGTCTGTCAGCTCCTGGTACCATGGTACGGACCATGTCCTCCACAGTGGCGAAGCGCTTCAGGTATGACGTCATGGACAGCAGCGCCGCCCCCTCGGCCAGGACGAAGGCCGCCCCAGCCGTCACGAAGGACCAGCCGTACTGGTAGTGGAAGGGGGAGGTAGCGCCGGGACGTCGAGGCCGGTCTTGGTAGGCGTCGGACAACACGGAGACAAATACGACCAGACCACTGGCTAACGTCAGACCTGCAATGGTTTTATATATGTAAAATGTCTGCAGTATAAGTAGCAGAGGCAGAGTTAGAAAGTGTACAGACCCTGATGTTGTCAGAGCTGCAATAATTTGAGAGAGTGGATTTTCACCTTAAAATTCTAGGACGCTACTAAAATTCTGTACTATGTGTTGAAAAGTGAAAATGATCCCCGATATAGTAATACCTGCATTGATATGTACAAAAGGGGTCACTTATAAGATGTCTGGTAAAGACATTTCGTTTAATATCGTACAGTATATGCTAAAGGTAGGATTGCGATAGTAGAATCATAATAGCAAGCTGGCTAGGATACTGAGGACTAAGGATACTAACTTTATGCTATGGCATCTTTACCATGAAAATGCCAATTTCTCTTCTTAAAAGTGTGCATACAGCTCAAACGGTATAAAATGTTATGGTATTATATAAAGAGCATCTTCATCTGTAATTGGCAGGGTTTTGACCTGGGATGCATAGACAGGGGCTCCCATTCAAAGTTGTATTAATACTAGTGGTATATTAAGAAAATGGTTTAATTTGCTCTAGTTTAATGTATAGTGAGACTGTGACAACCATTGCTTTATCAAGATTTATCAATAAGTTCTGTATACTAATGATTAATTGATTTCACAGTTTAAAATATTAGTTTAAAAAAATTAATTTAATGATTGAGATAAAAGAGGATAAAATGAGAAAGAGTAATGAGATACACTCTAAGGACTAGAGAGTAATGTTGAGAAATGGTATTGAAGAATATGAGAGAGAGAAATAATGAACACACTTATTAATGGGCACAAGAGAAAGACACTATTTTATTTGCATTGTAAAGTTAAAAATTTTAAAAATATATTTTAGAATAGAGAATAGTGTAATATGGATGCAAACACGTGTTACAGAGCAAAGTAAATTAAAACAGTAAGTAAAACATTGGGAGTGTTCAGCAAAGAGCATTTAAATACATGTTGAAATTTACTAAACAATGATAACTGATCCTAATGTACTGAATAATACTGTCTATAACAAATATGAGAGACAACATTGTATGGCAGAAGGTTCAAACTGGATGTTTATTTTGCTAACCAATATTGTTTGCCAGCCCGTACAAATGTTGAAGTCAGCGACCACAATTATATCGATGATGTCGCTTAGTTAAATACCCTAATTACATTTTCATATTTCAATTCACCTCTGATGATTTTAACAAGTTTATAGAACGAATGTAATGCAAACACGAGTTTATGTGTATTAAAATATTTCCCGCATAGCTTGAAATTAATCACCATCATTTTATTGGTGACGGCTTTTCAAATGATTTATTTTTTATTAATTTGGAATTGGTGTAAAAACGTGCCTCGTTGTAATCCTTGTTCAGTAAGAGCTGAGGTGTGAACGGATGTTGTTTTTTTATATGTTCTTTGAATCTTTTCATTAAAGAACAAGCTGTCTGGCCAGTACTGTAATATATTCAGTGCAGCAGTAGCAAATAATCTTATAAACGCGAAATCTTGTCGAAAATTGGAGCCCCTCTTTTGTGTTTGGTCGCTCGGTCGTGACGAATCATTCCCCATACTGCAGTTACCATTTTTATTGGTTTTAGCAAATTTCCCTTATAGGGAATAAGTTATTACCATAGTACTCATGGTGCTATTTGAATAGGGATGAATAAATGTGATATTTTAAGGAAATATTTTAGAGTAAATCCAATCAGGCAAATGGAAATTCGCTTAGTCTGCAGGTTTGCTGTGGTGGGGTATTTTATCTTTTTACATGTAACGTTTTACGATGCCATTGTCCGTATTCATGATCGTGTGTTTATTTACTTTGTGTTAATCGACGACCCTCTTATGAAGTGGTCATCCTTACACTTGAAGATGACTTCGTAGAAAGTCAAAACCAAATGTGACACTCAAAATTCAGGATTAAAACAAACCTGGTATTCATACGAATTTCATATATTAGACCTAATCTGGAGGCTAAAAAAAGTTTTTATATTTATAAATCTGACAGGTGTTAAATTTAGTTTTTTCTTTGTAAACTATATACAAAACTAATATATATTTTCTTTGTATTTGCTTATATAGTAAGCATAAGACGTTCCTAATTCAACGAGTTTTGTAAGAAGTTGGTGTATCCAAAACCCCGTTATTCGCCTCTGTTCCGAGGAGTCCAGATAAGAAGGTGTCTACTTTATTTAGAAATTGTGTTAATGTATGTTTAAATTTGTTTGATTGAAAATACTTTGAAAACACTCAATGAAGGCAGATTATTGGTTGGATTGTTTCATATTACATGTATATCAAAACAGATCTTAAAATGGGTTCTTGAACCCGTAAAATTCCAAACAGAAAGAAGAATTGCATTTCCTTCCCCCTCGCCTATCACCTATGAAGTCAGGAGTTAGTCACGTGGCTATTTCAGTCCCACTACAATTTATGGTAGCGTTTATAAAAAATCAGAAAAATCCAAATAATCTGTGTAAGGAATCACTCCAAGAAGAACTGTGCCGGGAAGAGAACAGTCACTCATGCAACCCCCACCCCTTTACAAAAAGAATTAACCCGGAAGGCTCTTTTCAAAAACATTCTGTACCAAGACATTGCTCTGAATTGATGAGCATGGCCAGGAACTGCTATGAAATAATAATGGCTAAGGCTTCAAGAAAACAATGGTTACAGCAAAGTAAGATTAAAGTCCTAAGCTTTGAGGTTATGTATGTTTGTATTACGTTACCCTTAGTGTTACAGCTGGTCGCCAAGCTTCTTTTACCTGCCAAAGTGAAGAGTCCGCAAGCCACGAGAGTCTTGTGGTCAGTGTTGCAATGACCCATCAATGCAAACATTGCAGCCAACAGTGTGAGGATCAGCGACACCGCAGCGAATGGCATTGAGAATCTATCATACAAACCAGATTTAAAAACCATCAATTAAGTTTGAAGCTTCATATTTTATTATGATGTATCTGCCACAAGTCTGCGTAGGCCTACTCAAACCTATAATCACCATCTTCTTGGCTTTTGTAAGTAAGATATGAAGAAATATTGATAATATATGCTTCATTTGATATAGTGAAAATAACATTCAATTATTTAAAGCGTTTTTTTTTTTTTTTTTTTTGTCAGCCTCCCTGTAGACTCCTTTTTTATCCGGACACCTTTTAATCGTACTTTTAATCGGTTGAACAGGTCTGAATAGGCAAGAAGTGGGTAGTGTTTTGTGTTTACTATAACTATCCCATAGTGCATATTTTTATGTAATTATTATTGGCTTATGTTTTAAGCATAAGACGTTCCTAATTCAACGAGTCTTAAAAGAAGTCGGTTTATCCGAAAATCCCGTTATTCGGACTGACCTCGGTTCCGAGGAGTCTGGATAAAGTAAGTCTAGTATATATATATATATATATATATTTATTTATTTACTATATCTGTATTTATTCACAACATATTTAGGTCTTACAAAACAGTAAAACCTAAACAACAGTAAAGCTTTTTTAGCGATGGTAAAAATCCCTTAAATTCTTAGTAAAACTGAATTTGTTTTACTACTCATACAAGAGTATGCCAATTATGGATTTCTGATCCGCATAAGATAGTGCTATTCCTGTTCTACTGTGTGTGTAAACTTATTTTAACTACCGTACCTCATCCTAGAGACGAAGGTAGGGGTGAATTCCAGCGGTGTCCAGACGACGCCGAGGTCTGAACTGTATAGTTCGTCCCAGGGGGAGTACTTGATCAGCTGACAAGCTGGCGAAGGCACGTCTACCAACATAACAACAGTAATAAACCACAGTGGTCAGATATACGACTCGATGTATATAAAAAAAATAAATTGTATTGTTGTATCAATTGCTTTTAAAAATGATTTTACTGTTAGGTACCTTATTCAAAGATTAAAAAGATGATCCTATTTTATGTTTAAGTATTTTGAAACAGTAATATACTTTATTGAAACATTAATCGCGTTTGTTGATTGGTTTGTATGTTACAGTTTTCACGTGCAATGGATTTTTTTTATTTTAAAATTGTTAAATGCGTAAAATTTTTGTTATTTTAAATAAATTGGTCGAACGAATATTGCTTAATGCCTTTATTTGTTTCATAAAGATAACTTTCTGAATTGTTAATTTAATGTTAAATCAATATTTAGTAATATCTATGGACAAAATAATATATATTTCTTTACGATCAAAGTTTAGAATACAATTGTATGAACCCAACTTTTCTAAGTATGAAAGAAAACCCACATTTGGCATAGACTTCTTAACGACACTAAAACATCCATTTGAAAGCCGTAAGAGTCCACATTTCTATATTTCAAAAGTATGAACCTCTTTCAGACACTAATGGTCTACTTGGAATGGTCGTAAAAAGGGCAGTTTTGTGTTAAAGCTAAAGTCCTAAAACATATTGTGTTCAGACGTATAGAGTGCGGTTGTACAGCTTAGCATTACTCCTTTTGCTAGTTTTTTGTAAAAGAATTTATGTTCGTATTAAAAGTCTTTCAACAGGAAATCCGTTAGATAAATTTAAATCGTAGCAACTGTTATGATTGGTATTTTACTACCATTATATTCACTTTACACAAATAGTTTTTAGCCTACTTTTAATAAAAAAACTCACTGCACTGCTAGGCTCAAAAAATGTTTTATTCATGACTTCAAAAACTTTCAAGAATGACATTGGTATAGATGGACACAAAAAACAGTTACCTAAAGCACATATCAGATACTTTGATTGAAATATTTACATTTTATAAAATTTTGAGCAAAAAGTATTGAAAAAATACATTTTAAGACTTTTTCAATTGTATCTAACAATTTCCTTATATTCTTTCGAGCATTTAATTAAGCATTCGATACTGAGAATAAAACTACATCAGTTTTAAACTGATGAAATATATTTTAGTACAACATATACTTAATTATGTAGCTGGCGTTACTGTTCCTGGCTATATTGGAAAGTTTGGTTAGAGCTTAACCAGTATTGTGAAAGTTTATATTAACGTAAGCTTTGTTACAGATATTGGATATCTAACTATGTCATGAGACTCAGATATTATTGCTTGAGTGCCTCTCATTGTTTGCGCATTATAAAACGTAATAGTGTAGGTTCTAACTAATGTAGGCATAAATTGGATAAGAATGCATCTTTCTAAATTATTAAATTTAACTCTTTTAAAATCAATAGTTTTCATGCGATACAAAACTATTTTCCAATATCCAAGAATGTGTAAGGCACTTTGAAAAACTATAGTCTTGTGTTAATTGTATGGCAACATTGAATGCGGGCTTAGCATTTTGAGGATTTCACCTGCAATCTGTATTTCAAGGCAATGATGATTTTTCAATAAAATAGTCCTAAAACTTATATTCTTTATGTTTAATTCTGAACACATTTGGTAAGCTTGTCCATTATTAGAATCTCGATACAGCTGCCCTTTATCATTGGGCTACAATGGTCTAACTTGAGAAATAGTTTATTTTAGTCAGTACGTTACATAGATAATCTCACGTCATTCCACATTCATGTAAGGATGAAAACTGGTTTCATGCATTGCATACAATCACTTTTTAACAAATTTATGTAGTCGGTGATCAAGTAATATTGATCCAGTGTATATGGTGAAAAAACACTTACGTCCAGTAATGTTGACGCGGCTGACAGAAGGGCAGGCTCGCCAAAATCCTATGCGGAAAGTGATTGTAGTAGAGGCGTGGGTAACAGGGACAATAACAGGTTCTTGAGTGTAGACCCACACGTTACTGACGAATGCTGTGACCAGAGTGACTAGAGAGAGTAGACCTAGAGTGATGCCTAGACGAGACAAGGAGCCACTACTGCTACTACAGCACATCCTCGCAATATACACCGGTCTGAAAACACAAAACAAAGTAAAACAATGCTGTGACCAGAGTGACTAGAGAGAGCAGTCCTAGAGTGATGCCTAGACGAGACAGGGAGCCACTGCTGCTACTACAGCACATCCTCGCAATATACAACGGTCTGAAAACACAAAACAAAGTAAAACAATGCTGTGACCAGAGTGACTAGAGAGAGCAGTCCTAGAGTGATGCCTAGACGAGACAAGGAGCCGCTGCTGCTACTACAGCACATCCTCGCAATATACAACGGTCTGAAAACACAAAACAAACTAAGACAATGCTGTGACCAGAGTGACTAGAGAGAGCAGACCTAGAGTGATGCCTAGACCAGACAAGGAGCCACTGCTGCTACTACAGCACATCCTCGCAATATACAACGGTCTGAAAACACAAAACAAAGTAAGACAATGCTGTGACCAGAGCGACTAGAGAGAGCAGTCCTAGAGTGATGCCTAGACCAGACAAGGAGCCACTGCTGCTACTACAGCACATCCTCGCAATATACAACGGTCTGAAAACACAAAACAAAGTAAGACAATGCTGTGACCAGAGTGACTAGAGAGAGCAGTCCTAGAGTGATGCCTAGACCAGACAAGGAGCCACTGCTGCTACTACAGCACATCCTCGCAATATACAACGGTCTGAAAACACAAAACAAACTAAGACAATGCTGTGACCAGAGTGACTAGAGAGAGCAGACCTAGAGTGATGCCTAGACCAGACAAGGAGCCACTGCTGCTACTACAGCACATCCTCGCAATATACACTGGTCTGAAAACACAAAACAAACTAAGACAATGCTGTGACCAGAGTGACTAGAGTGAGCAGTCCTAGAGTGATGCCTAGACCAGACAAGGAGCCACTGCTGCTACTACAGCACATCCTCGCAATATACAACGGTCTGAAAACACAAAACAAACTAAGACAATGCTGTGACCAGAGTGACTAGAGAGAGCAGTCCTAGAGTGATGCCTAGACCAGACAAGGAGCCACTGCTGCTACTACAGCACATCCTCGTAATATACACCGGTCTGAAAACACAAAACAAACTAAGACAATGCTGTGACCAGAGTGACTAGAGAGAGCAGTCCTAGAGTGATGCCTAGACCAGACAAGGAGCCACTGCTGCTACTACAGCACATCCTCGTATTATACACCGGTCTGAAAACACAAAACAAACTAAGACAATGCTGTGACCAGAGTGACTAGAGTGAGCAGTCCTAGAGTGATGCCTAGACCAGACAAGGAGCCACTGCTGCTACTACAGCACATCCTCGCAATATACAACGGTCTGAAAACACAAAACAAACTAAGACAATGCTGTGACCAGAGTGACTAGAGAGAGCAGTCCTAGAGTGATGCCTAGACCAGACAAGGAGCCACTGCTGCTACTACAGCACATCCTCGTATTATACACCGGTCTGAAAACACAAAACAAAGTAAGACAATGCGGTGACCAGAGTGACTAGAGAGAGCAGTCCTAGAGTGATGCCTAGACGAGATAGGGAGCTACTACTGCTACTACAGCACATCCTCGCAATATACACCGGTCTGAAAACACAAAACAAACTAAGACAATGCTGTGACCAGAGTGACTAGAGAGAGCAGTCCTAGAGTGATGCCTAGACGAGATAGGGAGCTACTACTGCTACTACAGCACATCCTCGCAATATACAACGGTCTGAAAACACAAAACAAACTAAGACAATGCTGTGACCAGAGTGACTAGAGTGAGCAGTCCTAGAGTGATGCCTAGACCAGACAAGGAGCCACTGCTGCTACTACAGCACATCCTCGCAATATACAACGGTCTGAAAACACAAAACAAACTAAGACAATGCTGTGACCAGAGTGACTAGAGAGAGCAGTCCTAGAGTGATGCTTAGACGAGACAAGGAGCCACTACTGCTACTACAGCACATCCTCGCAATATACAACGGTCTGAAAACACGAAACAAAGTAATATTTGAAGATGGTGATTCTACTACAATTACAAGAGCATAATCTTAGACTTTAGGAGTTAGAGGTTTCGTTAAACTAGCAAAAATACTGAAGGACTGCGTTGCGGGTTGATGCAAACCATTTAAGAAGCGGGAATTGATCCAAGGATAACTCATCAAGGTGGCTATCTCCCCTAGGAGTCTACTTTGCCCATTGAAGAATAACTTTTAGTCAAATTGTAACAATTAGTCTTGGTAAAGTTTGTATAGGGCGTTTTTATGCTAGCCAATTTACAAATGGATGTTCAACCGTTTTGGAAAAGTGAAGTTGATAAGTTGGCAACTATGTTTCCCATTATATGCACCATTGTATTTCCAGTTGATCTTTCAAGGAAGTTTCAAAGTGTTCATAATTTTTTTTGTAAAATTGTTTATCGCTCATAAATATTTTACTGATATTAAGTTTTAGTCAAGCTAAATAATATTGGAACTTAGCAAATTTAATAGGTATGTATATGATCATTTTGCTAAGGATACAAAACGGCCAAACTATTTCAAACAACTATTTAAATTAACACCCACGTAAACCAACATGCAGAATCAAAATTTATGAATAAACTGTCTCCGGATAACACAGATTATACTCAACAACTCAGTACTTTTATTTATTAAACAACTTACAAAATAAATATAATTCATAAAATCTGCCTAATGAAACCCACAAAACTATTTAACATTTGGCATGGATTATTATTTAAGCACGTTACTATAAACATAATAATTGTAAAATGTCTGTATATGTTATTTTATGAATATGACATACTATTGCTATTTTGTGAAGGGAAACTCACTAAAAAACAATATACTCCTGAAAACTAGTTTCAATTACCGTACATAAATCTAATTATATTCAAATACTGCAACATAATTGGTTACTCTCAACAATATATCAAGCCTCTCCAGTGAATTGACTCATCTGGCTTAATTTAGTGCGATCTTAATTAAAAGCTGCGCCTGTATTGCTTGTTACGCGTAACATTTTTGTTCATGACGTTTAAAATTCAATAGCAAGATAATTTATCACCTGTTTTCCAATTAAGATCAAAGTTTATGCGTGTTTACGGTCTTGAATTTTCTACACAACGTTATGATGATAAAGATTTGTTTTGATGAATCATTCTTTTCAAGACCATCATTAAATTTCTCCGTTACAGTTCAATGGGTTACCTAAAAATAATTTTTTTTAGTTTAGGTTACTAAATTTCGTTATCGTTTAGAAAAAAATATTATTCATTCGAATGTTTTTTTTTCATTTTAACCAAGTAAAATGATCAAAGAAACATTGATGTTGCAGTACAGTTATATTATAATAGAAATTGGTTTTGGGATATCGGTTGTGAATATTCTTAAAGCATAATAATATAAGCTAAGACTCTATTGTTTAGTTACTATGTACATTAACACAAAATACTGCATGCATTTAAGCACGTGATTTCAAGCCATGAAATGGATAAGGATAACGCTTTTTTATATGCTTTTGCTTTGCAGGTAGTGATGTAAAAATGTGATTTTTATTTATATTATCCCATGTAAATTTTATATACCTCTTACAGATAAATGTTGGCTTATAATTTGTGGCAATTCTTTTTACAAAACCGTTTATCAAGGTAAAAGATCCGTTTAACGGTTTGGTCACAATGTGAAAAGTAATACGACTTCTTTGAGTTATAACACAGATAATGAAAAAAAACCTCTTATGTACTAAGTGCAGTATTCCCTAAATTTGCAGCTATTACATAAATGCAATATCAATAGTTTCTTTCGATATGCAGTATTGTGCTGGAAACCTTTTTCTGGCAGTATCCATATCCAACAGTTCTGTAGACGTTTCTTCAGGATACTGTAACATTTTTATTGTTAAATTATTTTCTCTGATACGTTAAAAAAGGCTGCTGTGGTTCCAATCTATAAGGCCAACTCTAACAGAATGTGTTCAAATTTTCTGCAAATCTCTTCACTTTCCACCATAAGGGTGTTGAAAAATGTGAAGGGAACAAGGAAAAATAATTTTCAAATAATGTAATTTTTTTATCAATTAAAATTAATTTAGAATTGGGGTTAGCACGAAAGTGGCTCTTTTAGATTGTTTGATAGGTTCAATAATGGTTTTGATAATAGAAAATGTGTCAGTTGGATTTTTCTTGGACATTCATAAAGCTTTTGATTCGCTGAACCAATTCTATTATACCATTCTAGCATTCTATTGGACAAATTTAGTCAATCCATGGTTTGCCAGTTACATAAGTAAGCAATGTAATGTAATTAATAGTATTTTTAGTAACATGGGAAATATAAAACGTGGGATTCCACAGGGTTCTGTGATGGGAACAACCCTTTTTAAGTGTCTGTAAATGACTTGGAAATTAGTATACTGAATGGTCGAAATCGCATCTTTTTTGGACAATAGAGGCCTGAATTATGTAAGTGATAGTTGTGGATTCCAAAAGTAAAAATTTGACTGATCTCGGATTAAAAATCCGTTCGATTTTCGTGTTCCGAAACATAATCTGTCATATTTTACAACAAACTTATTAATACACAAAGCTCAAACTGTTTAATAAATCACCGCAAAATAAAAATAAATAATTAAGAAGTTTCATGAATGTGTATAAGAATGGCTTTCAAACAAAACCAAGGAAAAAGTGGAGGCGCTACTTAATACTGCCTAGAGGGCTGAATTTTTAATTTTCTTCTGCAATTTGTACTGAAGATAATTTGTTTATGATTGTACTGTATTTTTTAATACGGGCATATATTTATTTATTTATTAATTTAAATTGTTGTTTTTTAGTGTAATTAAAATTAGTTTATTGTACTACCAATCATAAGGAAAAGTTTATTTGTATTATTTATTATTTAGGAATTGTCTTTGCGTGTTTGATTTTAAATAATCTTTTCGTTTCTTTTTGTGTCTACTTCCGCAAAAAAATTCTTTACTTTATTTAGACATAAAATTATTATCCCAAATCAGGCATAGCCTTTCGGCACCTATTTTCCTCTGTAGAGCATTAGGCTACAATAGCAGTTTTTGTACATTGTGTAGATGTTTTATATAAGTTTGTATTTCATATTTTATATGTATAAACGTTATGAAATTTGAGGAAATATATCATGTATCATATATCATTATTAATTATAAAAACGCCTTATTGTTGTTTGGTAGCCTAATATGACTCAGCTTTTCCTTGGAAGAATAGGTAACGATGTATCAACAAAAAAACATCAAATACTGAGGAAAATACATAATTGGTAATGAAATTGATTCGGATCCCTGCATTTTATTTTATTATATTTCAAAGTATCAAAAAACTGTATCGTGGTAAATAGAAACTCTATAAAAAATTGATGAAGAAAAATAGTGCCGGAGAACTTTTAAAGGTAAATATTTTCATTACTTTGAGATTGATAACCAAGGTGGTCTCTAACGAAGTTTTAATTAAAACTTGATGACCAGCAAGACTTCGAAATACTAATATTTTCTATTGAGAGGTTTTATACCTCTTTCAACTATTCGGGTAGTATAAGGTTTATCTCCTATACTTTGTATCAGGGGGGTTATATGTGCAACACTAAATTGATTATGGAATCAAATATAAAAAATATACGTATTTATAATATTATTGTTTTGTTTATCTTCGAAAAACCTCAAGCAGTGTTTTTTCGAGTGTACTTCATATCTCGTAATTTAATTTAGATGTATATTTTCAAAAATATTTTACTAGATTCGTCAATTGGAAAAATACGTCTCATCGTTTAATTTATTAAATTATTTACTCGTTTATTTCTATTGTTTTAGGACAGAATAAATATTATATGAACAACTACGAATCAATTTACTTTTAAATCCTGTTGCTGTTCAAGCGTGAGCAAAAGGGTACATCGTGGTTTTAATGAGAAGTTTGAGTTTTAATAAATGGGATATATATCTTCCTGTTTGCCTTTGCTGGTATCATGGCTAGTTGTAAAAAATACGGCATGATGATGTAAAAAAAAAACTATAATATTTAAATGTTTAGTATCTGTATGGTTGGGATTGTTGGTTTTACATGAGAGCAGCTAACTAATTTAAAATGTTACAGAGACTTACCTAGTATCATGACCAATTAAATTGTAAATAAATTGAATTATTATGCTATAAAACAAATAAACTCAACCTTGTTTTAATAATTTATATCTTAAAATTTTGTGATGTTTTTATAAAATCCTTTTGTTTTAATTGAGTCACAAAGTATTTAAAACAAGTTCGATGACATATTTTACCTAAATTTCATTAATAGTTTTATATACTGGCTCGATTTTACTTATCTCTCAATCATTCCAGTAATCTGTAATCTCGGGATATGTATGAAGATACTTACACTATATAGGTCACATAAAAATTTAAATTGGGTTAATTTAAAAGATTCGTTGGCTAACCAAATAGTTCTTTTTTAATTAAAATTAAATGTGGTGGCAAGTAGTTTGATGTAGCATAAACTCTCCTACACTTTGAAAACTCCCCATGCATCACTAATGAATAGCTAGAAAACCTGCTTTGGGTACATACCAGATTGTTTTGATATTCTCTTGTACTATATATCTCGTCTCCACTGTAGTATACAGACAGTATACTCTGTCTATGCTTAATACACGTTTCTATCAGTATTTTATATTAAATCCTCCTCTATAATTAACTCCCTACAAAAGGTTTCAAACTAAAGCTGACGAATCCACAATAATCAAAACCATTACATCTGACAATATTTTTTATAATGTTCCGAATCTTCAGAAGAAGGGGTATTGCATTAGGGAATTTACTAATGTTTATATTTAAGTTTTTTTTTTGTGTGTACTCCTCCTGGATAGGAGAGTAATTTGAAGTTATTTTTAAAGCATATCATTCGTTATGATTTGTCTACGTACACAAACGTTATGAAAGAATTCCGGTGACGTGTATGAATTTAAGCAATAATTATGGGACCTATAAATAACATTTAATCAATAAATTTAGTCTGCAACCATGAACATTTTGGGCGAGAAGACGTAACCATGAATTTTTCTTATATATTACGTGTTTTTTTTATATATATATAAGTCAAATTAACGAGTGTTTGAGGATGTGCACATTTAACCTTTGTTTGATAAGCTAAGAAATACGTATATAGAGGTTAAGATGTGTGAATTACAGTTGTTTTCGACAAAAACAAAATTTTTTGTACTATTTTCATTTTTTATCTTAGTAAATTATTAACTAGAATACTTTCCACACTAATTGTCATAATCGAAAAAAGTATGTTTTTTTTCAGTAACAACTACTATAAAAGGGTTTGTCTGCTGTATATTAAATGAAATAAAGTTTGATCTTCCTACTTTGCTTTGCATTTCAATTGTGTGTTTGTAATAAATATATGCCATTTTTTATGAAAGCAGATTTGTATTTAAAAAATTCTGATTCAAAACTTCATCATCCACGCTCACCTAAACCCGAATTAAATTAAAAGAGGGAATGTTTCTAAAACAATAAACCACGGAGTACTGGTGACATTTATAATTTGACGTAAGCGGGCGTCGCGATTTCATCGCTTGATCAAAACACATCGATTACGGTTGAGCTGTCGATTTTAATTACTTAATAGGACATTAATTTGATTAATGACGTGACCAGTGAAGCGTCACGACTGGTGTTACGTCATCCCTCCCCTAACTCCCCCTCCTATTCCCACCCTTCCACAAATCCCTCTTCCCCCTCTCTTCACCATCATCTTCCCTAGCCTCTTCCCCCCCACTCTCTTCTTTGAGCCTCTCATTACCGTGACTCAAGAACAGCTCTTAGCATGAAAAGAACAACTCATTAACAAATACAGAACTTTAGAGAGGTCCTTAAAGTTTCCACTTGTACCGGTGCTCTCAAGTGAACATTTAGTTTCACAACTATAAGTGGTGTTAGTTATTTTTACTTCGTGATTTGTGGATATGGATAACACAGAATTAGTTCATCTTTATAGATGTATTAGGAATTTTAACTGGAGGAAACAATAATCCTCTTTACAAATATTCTTTAGATTTTTGATGTCACT